>NW_006408650.1:7826958-7863544 GCF_000296735.1 Chrysochloris asiatica
AAGGTCATATTTTGGCTCTCGTGGACTTGTTTTCATTTTCTTCAGCTTCAGTTTGAATTTGCATATGAGTAATTGATGTCTGTTCCACAGTCTGACCCTGGCCTTATTTTAACTGATGATATGGAACTTTTCTATCTTCTCTTTCCGCAGATGTCAATTTGATTTCTTTGTAGTCCATCTGGTGAGGTCCATGTGTATAGTCATCTCTTATGCTGTCTAAAGAAGGTATTTGAAATGAACAAATAATTGATTTTGCAGAATTCTATCATGCGTGCTCCAGCATCATTTCTATCACCAAGGCCATATTTTCCAACTACTGATCCTTCCTCTTTGCTCCCAACCTTTGCATTCTAATCACCAGTAATGATCAATACATCTTGATTACATGTTTGATCAATTTCAGATTGAAGAAGTTGGTAGGATTCTTCTATTTTATCCTCACTGGTTTTAGTGGTTGATACGTAAATTTGAATAATAGTGGTATTAACTGGGCTTCCCTTTAGGCGCATGGATATTATCCTATCACAGACAGCGTTGTACCTCATGACTGATCTGGATATATTCCTTTTGGCAATGAACGCAACACCATTCTTCTTCAATTTTTCATTCCCTGTATAGTAAACCATGTGGTCGTCAGACTCAAAATGACCAATACTAGTCCATTTCAGTTCACTAATGCCTAAGATGTTTATGCATTCCATTTCATTTTTGACAACTTCCAATTTTCCCAGATTCATACTTTGTACATTCCATGTTCCTATTTTCAATGAATGTTCACAGCTGTTTCTCTTCATTTTGAGTTATACCCCATCAGCAAATGAAGATCCTGCGGGCTTTTCTCCCATGGGCTTTACTCCATTCACGTCATCACGGTCAACTCTACGTTGAGGAGGCAGCTCTTCCCCAGTCACATTTTGAGTGCCTTCCAACCTGAGGGGCTCATTTTCCGGCACTATATCTGACAGTGTTTCTCTGCTATTCATAAGGTTTTCAGTGACTATATATTCGGAAGTAGTTCATCACTCCTTCTTCCTAGTCTGTCTTCGTCTGGAAGGTCATCTGTAACCTGTCCACCATGGGTGATGCTGCTGGTATTTAAAATACCGGTGGCATAGCTTTCAGAATCACAGTAACTCACAAGCCACCACAATATGACAAACTGGCAGACAACAAACTGACAGACGGGTGGTGGCTTCACTGAGTAGCTCCCCATTAAAAAAAAAGTGATGAACTACTGCCCAGGGCAGCTATAGTGGTGCTGGGGGCTGTCAGGTAGGCCGTTGTTGTTATGTACCGTGGAGGTGGTTCTGACTCATAGCGACCCTGTACAGGGTTTCCAAGGCTGTAAATCTTTACCGGAGCAGAAAGCCTCATCTTTCTCCCGCGGTATAGCTGATAGTTTCGAACTGCCAACCTTGAGATTAGCAGCCCGATTCGTAACCACTACGCTACCGGAGCGCCTTAGGTAGGCCATAGTCAGCGACATAGTAAATTCGTGGGTGAGTGTTGGACCCTGGATGAACACACAACCCTTGGGGATGTAGACTCTGCAGAGGCCTGGGAGGGGCCAGGTGAGGGGGATGCTTGGGAAGTTCTAATTTTTGGTGGACCCAGCAGTTGGTTTGGGATTGTAGAGGGTGTGTTGGTCTCAGGTTTGTTCCTCTCCCCAGGCTTTCGCCATCAGTTCTCCACACAAGAGCAGACGCCTCAGATCTGTGTGGTGGGCAGTGGCCCGGCTGGCTTCTACACAGCCCAACATCTGCTAAAGGTAAACTGCTGCCTTGCCTATATCTGGGGCTCCCACTCTGGATGCTGGACTGTGGGAGAGTGTGTTGGTGTCATTGGTGGTCGACTCCTTGGCCAAGTGTCCCAGGGAGCTTATGCAACTTGCAGGGCGGCTTTGTTCTGCCCCTCATCTTCCCTTCTGTCTGCTCTGCCTTGTCTCTGTTCCTGACATCCTACATCACAGGGGTACAATGTCTGTCATATTAGCCCCCTCTCTGTGTCCCCTCACCAGCTCTTGCTTTCTTTCAGTGCATTCCCCCACACTACAAACAACGTGAAGGCTAAGGTCACAAGGTTTGCAGCATTGGCCTTGGGGGGCAGGGCCCCAAGGCTGCTGGTTACCCTTGAGCCTCTGTGTCAGATTTCAGAGTTGGGAGAGCGGGGAGGAGAGACCCAGGCTGACCAAGCCAGGAGACAGTGGCCTTGCTCTGGAGTGGTTCTGTGTGTCCTCGGAGAGAGACGGGAGAAAGGATATATTAATATATGAATATATTCATCATACACACAGACACTGGTAGGGTGACTAACCATCCGGTTTGCCCAGGCCTTTGGGGTTTTCATTGCTGAAATGGGAAAGTCCTGAGCACCAGAATGATTTGGTCATTATGCTGAAAAGTGACCTAAACCCACTTGAAGCCCAGATGTTTTAGGGTGCCATCCTGTCGATTTCAACTCATAGTGATTCCATGTGACAAGTAGACCTGCCCCATGTCATCTTTACAGAAACAGATTGCTAGGTCTTTCTCCCACAGAACGGTTTGTTGTTAAGTTCTGACTCATAGCGAACCTGTAGAGGGTTTCCAAGGCTGTAAGTCTTTACCGGAGCAGAAAGCTTCATCTTTCTCCTGTGGAGTGGCTGGTGGGCTCAAACTGCCACCCTTGTGGTTCATAGTCCCATGCTTATCCTACAGAGCACCATGTTCCCATAGAGCCGTTAGTTGGGCTCGAACCACCAACCTTTCATTAGCAGCCAAGCATTTAACTATTGCACCACCAAGACTCATTAAGCTAATTGCAATGATCAGAGCAGAGTGAGCTAGATATGGTGGGGCCAATCAAACAGCCTTCTGGGGAAGATGTATTTTTGGACATGGCTTCCCATGCGTGGAGTGCAAGGCCATGGGCACACTGCCACGTGGGAGGAGGTCCTGGGTCTCTGAACCAGTGAGGTCAGCCTGGGAGGCCCGAGAGGGCTCATGGTAGCTGGGCCTGTCCTGGGAGCAGGGAGAGGAGGCCTTCAGGCCGATTCTCAGTAGCAGGAGGCAGGAATGTGGGGAGAAATGGGGAATGGCCACAGCTCCAATATGAGCTTGTCCTTGCTGCTGAGAATGTCCAATCTACTGTCCGTGTTTCCGAGGCGGGAATGTGCGGGGCAGCTTGGACCGTGGTGATTACTTCAGGTCTAGCATGGTCTGCACTGGCTCCCTTTGCGTCCTAATGACAACCTGTCAGGCAGGTGTATGCCTCCCACTTCACAAATGAGGACTCGGAGCCTGAGCGAGTTGGTCACAGGCCTATTGCTGGGCAGGAAGGCTCACAGCCGCGCCCTCTCTTATGCATCCTACAGGTCATTCTTTCAGGAATCACTTACTGGACACTGGTGGCTGGGAGAGTTGGAGGGGCAACAGTGACCGGGAAGGAGGAGGGTGTGAAATTGATTAGATGGGGCCAGGGGGAGTCAGGGCAGAGCCTTGGGCCCCTGGTGGATACCCAGGTGAAAAGGAACCCAGAATCAGTGGAGAAGTGTTGCTGGGACGGGGGAGGGAGTCAGTTTCCATGGAGTGAGTTTCAGGTTACTGGGGTGGGATGTTGAGGAGCCTCAGGTTTGGAGCTGGAGGAGAGGTCTGGGTGGGACAGAGTGAATGCCATCAGCAATCCCATGGGAACTTGAGGTCACAGGAAGGGAATGAAGGAGAACCTCTGGGGAGTGTGCTCTGAGGCAGAAAGGAGGGGGCTTCAGGTTGGAAGGTCCTCAGATAATGTCCTTGTTAGGGAAGGTATCATGGCCAAAACCATGTGTGGGCTATGTCTGACTTCACAAGGGGGAAGGAGAATCAAACTCAAGATCAGCCCAAGGCCGATTCCTATGGCGCAGAGGTCAGACATGCTTCTGCCCTGCAACCAACCTTCTGTACCCTGTTCTGACACCAACTATCCCACCCACAGCACTCTGTACTTCACACTTGGGCTCATTAATCCATTGCAATGGCCACACAGAGCCCATAACAATACTCATGAGTTTGGGGTTTATCAGGGAAGTGAACAGAGTTCAATTCAGGATCAAAAGCAGCTCAGGATGCAGCAGTTCTTCAGTCAGGAAGGCCTCTCATCTGCCAGACTGCAGGCATGTCTCACTCTTGTCTTTGGCCTCTCAGCCTTGTGGCCCTGTGGTCTCTGTCTCAGTCCATGAGCCTACACCCTACAGCTGCTCTGAATCTATGCCATCGCTGTTTTTCTAGTTAGGGAGCTCACCTTCACGCATGCTTTTTCTTCTTAATCCTGGGATCTTTTGTTCCCGCTTCTGAGATGGCTCCTTTTTAAGCCTAATTGTATGGCAAAACTAACCAATCCCAGCCTTGGAGTCCTGTACACCTTATTTACATGGTCCCACCCAATCACTTTCAAACCCACTGTTGAGAATGAGGAGGCAGAACAAGTAACACATCAGGTGACGATGATACGTGAGGGATTTCCTAACAGCTTTAGAAATATTAGTGTGATACATCTCTCATACACTTTGGGGTGAATTGTAAAAATGAAGAACTATAATGTAGTATATTTATGTAGTAAAATACCCCACTAGAAGATGATTTTGGGAGGATTTCAATATGAAGAAAACCAAGAATGTAGTGTTGGGCTGTGTTACACATTATTTCTTTGTAAATGAATGTTGTAGGAATGAAGACTTTGGTTGGTCCAACATTGACTTTCTTCATCACTGCAGAATTTCTCTGACTAGCAATGTGACGATGGAACAAATGAGATTTTCTCATTTAATAATAAAAAAATGTGTAATGTTTTGCAAAAAAAAAAAAGAAGACATTGGTAGAAAAGCCAGATCCAGGCAATTCCAGGCACCACACAAGAGCAGTGTAGTTCAGTAGTAGAGTTCTTGCCCTCCATGTGAGAGACCAGGGTTCGATTCCCAACCAGTACGCCCTGGTGTGGTGTTGTAGGATAATGCCGTAGACCACAAGGTCAGTTTGAACCGCAAGGTCAGTGGTTCAAACCCACCAGACGTTCCTTGGAAACCCTATAAAGGGTTGGAACCAACTCGACAGCATTTAAAAATAATAACAACATGTCTCATATACAACCAACACCCACATGTCAGTAGAGGCTTGTGTGCTGTTAGCATGCTGGACAGTTCTCAGTGGAGCTTCCAGATTATAGAAGACTGGAAAGAAAGGCCTGACGATTTACTGAAAATCAACTAATTCAAACTCTGTGGATCACAGTGGTCCCACCCATCTGTGTTGGTGGCTGTCAGGAGTCAGGGGCCAACTCAACAACAGGAGGTAACAGGAAAAGGAGCCTGAGAAAGAATAGTAGAGACCTACTGAGTTAGGAGGAACAGTTTCCTGGAAGATGGAGTCAACCAGAGAGAGAATGGTGAGAACTGACCACTGGATTTCATATTAAAGAGGTGGCCTTGGAGAGGGCAATGTGGTCGGAGTGAAGGATCCATAGCAGGAAGGAAGATGAAGACGAAGTCAAATTGTGTTAAGGGGTTGCTACCAGTCAGAGTAATCTGCACTTTGTCCCGTGGGCAGCAGACAGTTGTTTTGGGCGATAGGACTAAGGAGTTAGGGTTAGGACTAAGGAGTTAGGGTTAGGACTAAGGAGTTAGGGTTAGGACTAAGGAGTTAGGGTTAGGACTGTGTCTAGGTCTAGGCTAGACCTAGGACTTCATTTAGTGTACAGTTATAGTGGGTTGGACTAGGGCTAGGAGTAAGGCTTGGTCATACTCATAGTGACCCTGTATAGGGTTTCCAAGGCTATAAATCTTTAAGGGAGCAGGAAGTAGCTTTAGGGTTATTTTATGTATTTACTCTTGAATCTTCTTGATTACCATTATTGCCTCTTTTTACTTAGTGGGGTTTTGTTGGTGGTGTTGTTGCAAACTATCTCTGGTTCCCTATTTTCAGTCTTGTAGATTTGTTTTCCTTTGACTACTTCTCTATCTGGGCGGAGTTCTGGGTGATATTGTCATGTATGTTAATCTCAGGTTGTGATCTGCTGTTGTTGGTTCTCTGTCCAAAAAACTCCTGTAAATAGTATTCCTAAGCTTGGTCTGATTTTTACAAATTCTTTTCATTTCTATTAATCTGGAAATGTCCTGATTTCACGGTCATATTTGATGGACAGTTTTGCCCGGTATATAATTCTTGGTTGGCAATTTTTTTCTTTCTGAGTTTTGTATATTTCATGCGTTGCTTTCTGTCTGCATGGATTCTGCTGAGAAATCTGAGTTTATTAGTTCTTCTTTGTAGGTAACTTTTCATTTTTTCCCGAGCTGCTCTCAGGATTGTTTCCTTGGCTTTGGTTTCAAAAAGTTCAATTATAATATGTCTTAGTGATTTTTCACTTTGGCCTCTATCCTGTTCGGAGTTCATTCAATTTCTTGAATCCATATCTTCTCGTCTTTTATGATGTTAGGGAAGTTTTCTTCCAACAACTCTTTGACAATTTTTGGTGATTATTTTGGTCTCTTCTTGTTCTAGAATTACAATCACACATAACATATTCCTCTTGATAATGTGTTACATAAATGTTAGACTTTCTGTGGGTTTTTGCTTTTTTTAAAAAAAAAATTGTTCCTTTGTTGTTATTAAATGCTGAGTTAGTTTCAACTCATGGTGACCCTGTATAGGGTTGCCAAGAAGCAGCTGGCGAGTTTGGACCACTGACCTTGTAGTTCAAACTGACCTTGTAGCTAAGTGCTTATCCTGCACCAGTATTCTTTAGATAAATATTGAGAGATTTGCCTCCAAGCTCACGAATTCAGCTTTCTATTGATTCAATTCTACTTCTTTGCCCTTTCAATGTATCATTTATTTCTGAGGTCTTAGTATTAATCTTCTGGCTTTCTCTTTGCTGTTTCTGTATGATTTTTCATTTTTCATTTATTTTGTCAATTTGTTCTTCTAGTGTTTCCCTGAATTCTTCTAAAGCTTTGACTGTGTTTTCCTTGATATTATTTGCAGTTTTGTTGATTAGTCTCTCAATCTGTTGAAGGTAACTAAAGATCCTTCTTTTAAATTCCTTATCAGGTCGTTCTGATACCATTCTGGCATGATATTTTTAGCCAGTGAAGGTTTTTGAGCCGGCAATGCCTTTCAACAACAGCATCAGTAATAGTAATGACAGCTGACGTTTATTGAACTTCCGCAAGCCTTACTCATCTAACCTTGAACAAATGTTCAGTTTTACAGAGAAACAAAGCAACTTTCCCCAGAGTAGAGTCACTTGTGGTAGGACTGGGATTGAAGCCCATGGCTGCCTGCCTCAAAGTCGGTGTTCTTTATGGGTGCCTCAGCCGTGGGGTAGAGGGAGATGATCTGGGAGCCTGGGATAGGGAGAGTCTGGGGGTACAAAAAGCAGTGCTGAGAGTCTGGGTGTGGGTGCAGGCAGTGGAGTGGAAGGGGTGGTAAAAAGGGGCTTGAAAAGGGGATAGGGGGTGAGTGCGGGCACCAAGGGTGCCTGGAGGGCCAGACCTCTATTGTACTGGGAGATGTTAACAGCAAGAGTCAAAAGCAGTCCTGGTCTTGCAGTGATTAATCACTTGACTGCTAACTAAAGTTAGTGGTTCAAACCCACCACAAGAGAAAAGACCCAATGATCTGCTCAAAGATTGTGTATGTGTGTGTTAGGTACCATCTGGGCACAGAGGGTGGGGTGTGTGTGTGTGTTAGGTACCATTGAGTCAGTTTCAACTCACAGTGATATAAAATAGAGGGAGACACTGCCCAGTCCTGCGCTGTCCTCACTGTCATTGCTGTGTCTGTCCATCTCGCTAAGGGCCTTCCTCTTTTCCCCTGACCCTCCACTTTACCAAGCATGATGTCCTTCTGCAGCGACATGCCCAAAATATGTGAGACCAAGTCTTACCGGCCTTGCTTCTAAGGAGCATCCTGAGTGTCCTTCTTCCCACACAGATTTCTGTGTCCTCCTGGTAGTCTGTGGCATAGTCAGCATTCTTTGCCAATACTGCCCTTCCAAGGCTTCAATTCTCTGGCCTTCTCTCTTCACTGTTCAGCTTTTATTTGTATATGAGGCAATTGACAGTAACATGACTTGGCTCAGCTGCACTTTAGTCTTCAAAAGTGACATTTTTGGAGGCCTGGTGTGGTGTTATAGGATAAGCATTCAACTGCAATGTTGGCTTGAGCTGCAAGGTCACTGGTTCAAATCCACCAGCCGCTCCTTGGAAACTCTACACTTGGTCGCTATGAGTCAGAACCAACTCCATAGCACTTAACTACACCAATACCTACATGAGGTCTTTTGTAGCAGGTTTGCTCAGTGCAATGTCTCCTTTGGCTTCTTGGCTTGCTTCCATGGGCACTGATTGTGCCTCTGTCCCATGAAGGCCTTGACAACCAGGCCTCCCCCTTCCCAACCAGTCAGTCTTGGAGACTAGAGTTAAGGCAGGTACGAATTCTAAAAGTTTCTTCCCAGATTATCAAACGAACTGACCATTCCTAGAAGCATCTAAAGTTCCAGGGCAGGGTTGTGTGTTAGGCCTAACCCATGCAGATAGAAGCTTTTCTGATACAGCTCCCAGTGGAGGGAAAGCTGTGGCCAGATTCCTCACAATCCTCATGGGCTACCAGTCCTTCTTGATATCTGACCTCACTTCTCTTTGCTGCTTGTGCTTCCCTAGTCCCCTAGCTGGCTCTGTGGGAAGATGGGGAGTCAAGGGGCTCTCCTAGTGCACGGGGTGGAAGTTTTCCAGCTCTGTACTGGAGTGGCCCTTTGGGGGGTGCTCAGCCTCTCCCTCGGCCCCACCAGCTGCCCCCTTGTCCCCCCAGCACCACAGCAGGGCACATGTGGACATCTACGAGAAGCAGCTGGTGCCCTTTGGGCTGGTGCGTTTTGGCGTGGCACCAGACCACCCCGAGGTGAAGGTGGGTCTCTCTGGGCACAGAGGGTGGGGTTTGGGGACTTTGGTCAAGATAAGAGGAATGGCACAAGCATCCCCTCTAATCCCCTCTCTATGGGGCGGGGGGTGGCAGAATGTCATCCACACCTTTACCCAGACGGCCCATTCTGACCGCTGTGCCTTCCGGGGTAACGTGGTGGTGGGCAGGGATGTGACTGTACCGGAGCTGCGGGAGGCCTACCATGCTGTGGTTCTGGTGAGTGCAGACGGTGGACTGCCCATGGGGACATGGAGGGACAGGTGGCATGGCCAGAATGGAAGCTGTCAAGGAGGAGGAGCTGGGAAGAGGGTCTGCCTGGCTCCTCCCCACTGGAGCTAAGGGCTCAGGGCCTCGGGCTGGTCATCTCTTCCCAGAGCTACGGGGCAGAGGACCACCAGGCCCTGGGGATTCCTGGGGAGGAGCTGCCTGGTGTGATCCCAGCACGGGCCTTTGTGGGCTGGTACAATGGGCTTCCTGAGAACCGGGAGGTGAGTATGGGTGATGAGCATACAGGTGCCCCGTTCTCCCCACCCTGAGCCAAGCCAGGAGCATCTGTGGATACTAGAGAGGGGGAGGGGGGACAGGCAAGATGAGGAGATGGGAGACATCCAACTGACCAAGGTGGGAGGTCGATCTTGGAGGGCCTCTAAGAAGTAGTGGGACAGGTGGGGAAGGAGGGATCTGAGCTGAGCCTCTGGTGAGGTGGA
The DNA here is from genome assembly GCF_000296735.1 of Chrysochloris asiatica. NCBI lineage: Eukaryota > Metazoa > Chordata > Mammalia > Afrosoricida > Chrysochloridae > Chrysochloris > Chrysochloris asiatica. Next base: position 7,836,596 of record NW_006408650.1, read on the forward strand.
CTTCGTGAGTGTAGAGAGCCTAAAGGCCCAGCTGGGGAACAGGTGTGGAGCACCTAGGGTTCAATTAGTCTGACTGGGGTCAAGCCCAGGGCCACCCTGTCAAGACCTCTTCCCTGCAGCTGGTGCCCGACCTGAGCTGTGACATAGCTGTGATTCTGGGCCAGGGGAATGTGGCTCTGGACGTGGCTCGGATCCTGCTGACCCCACCTGAGCACCTGGAGGTGACGGGGTGGGGTAGGGTGGGGTGGGGGGCAGGGGCGGGAGTGGGGAGCGTCACACCTTCCATGCTGAGCTCAGTGCCTCTGTTTCCTCACAGCCGAGGCCTTCGGAAAGGCAGCCGGTGAGCGGCAGCACACACCATTTCCCCTTCACCTCCTGCTCCCCACAACACCGAGTTTTCCTCATCAGCATGCCCCAGGGCCTTTGCACACACCACTATCTTGTGTGCTACCCAGCTAAACTCTACTCATCTTTCAGTTCCCAGCTCAGTGTCCCTTCCTCAAGAAGCCACCCAGGAGCTTCCTGGATAGGCCCATTTCCCCTGTGACACCCTCTCATAGACCTGTCTGCTCCTGTCACCAGCACAGTCTTATACTCACTGATGAGTATTTGGCGAACAGCTAAGTAGTTAGGTGATGAGTATCTGTCTCCTCACCAGATCCAAAGCCCTGTGAAGGTAGCATGTATCCATTCTGCTCACCCCTGACTGACCCTGCATTCCCTCTACCCACCCCCCCACCCCCATATGGCACATAGTAGATGCTTAGCAAACACGTGTTGAATGAAAGACTGTGGGCCTGGTTTGCTCCTCATTGGAACCATTTGCAAAAGGTGCTCTGGTGGTACAGTGATTAAACACTCAGCTGTTAACTGAAAGGTCAGTGGTTCGAATCCACCAGCTGCTCCGCACGAGAACGATGTAACAGTCTGCTTCCAAAAAGATTTGAAAAACCATTACAGTTGAGTCCATTCCAATTCACAGCGACCCTATAAGGCACTAGAACTGCCCCACCGGGTTTCCATGGCGGTCATGTTTCCCGAAACACCCTGTCACGTCTTTCTCCCTAGGAGCGGCTGGTGGCTTCGAACTACCAATTTCTTTGTTAGCAACTGAGTGCTTAACCACTGTGCTACCAGGGTTCCGGCCTCGAAAATCCTGTGGCGCATTACTATGAGTGGAAATCAACTCAATCACCAAGGGTTGGTTTGTTTTTGTTGCCAAGTGAAGAATTGGCAGCATTGCGCCATCTGGCCGCTAGGGGGCGCGGTGGGGGCAATTTCGGTATACCATCCTTTCTGGTTTTGACCAAAGGGAGAATATGCTTTGCCCTGCCAGTATCTGGTGACTTCAAGGCCCTTCTTTTGTACCAGAAAACAGATATCACAGCAGCCTCCCTGAGGGTATTGAGGCAGAGCCGGGTGAAGATGGTGTGGATAGTGGGCCGACGTGGGCCTCTGCAGGTGGCCTTTACCATTAAGGTGCTGGGGCAGGATGGGGAAGAGCCAGTATCTCAAACAGAGGGTCACTCTTTGGGGAGTGGGCAGGGCAGAGTTCCTGGGAATGGCTGCTCCCGGGATGGAAGATGTAGCTAGTCTGGGCATGTGAGGCACAGTGCCTTCCATGGGAGTGGTATGGGGGTGTCTTCCATCTGGGCTGGCTGGGTGGACAGTGTTCTGGGTCTGATCTCCTCCTCACCCCCCACCCTCCCAAGGAGCTGCGGGAGATGATTCAGTTACCAGGCACCAGGCCCATTTTGAACCCGGTGGATTTCTTGGACCTCCAGGATAGAATCAAGGGTGAGGGGCCCTGACCTGGCCCCCCAGCTCGCAAGGGAGGGGATGATGGTCTAGGTCAGAGAGGACATGGAGGAGGGGGGAAGGGAAGGGATGAGGCCCAGGGGAGGCCCTGACATGTTCTTTGTTGCCAACAGAGGCCCCCCGTCCGAGGAAACGGCTGACAGAACTGCTGCTCCGGACAGCCACAGAAAAGCCAGGCCCGGAAGAGGGTGCCCGCCAGGCATCAACCTCCCGAGCCTGGGGCCTCCGCTTTTTTCGAAGCCCCCAGCAGATACTGCCCTCACCAGATGGGCAGCGGACGGCAGGAATTCGTTTGGCAGTCACCAAACTAGAAGTGAGTCTCATGGAGCCAAAGATCCCCCCTTTTCAGAAGTTCCCCTATCCCAGCCTTTTGCTGCCCATGCTCTCCCCAACAGGGTGTCGGCGAGGCCGCCCGGGCAGTGCCTGTAGGAGATGTGGAAGACCTCCCATGTGGGCTGGTGCTGAGCAGCATGGGGTATAAAAGCCGCCCCATAGACCCCAGCGTGCCCTTCGACCCCAAACTCGGGGTCATCCCCAATATGGAGGGCCGAGTTGTGGATGTGCCAGGTGAGAGGGAGTGAGAAGGCTGGGTGCTGAGTTATGGCGGGGACCGTGGGGCAGGTGTCTCTGGGGGATGTTCATCCTGTCCTCTGTCCAGCCTGTGTTACACACTGTGCCCTCCTCACACTCCTCCCAGCCCTCGGAAAAGCTCCCAGTCCAGCTGAGATGACAACACAGTCATTCAACAAACATTTCCTGAGGCCTGCTCTGGGCTAGACCTTGTGCTCAGTGCTGGGGTTTGGAGGTTAACAAGGCAGCCCTGTCCTCAGGCAGCTCCCCATCTGATGAAATGACTCACGTACCTGTCTAGACATTCATTCATTCAGCAAACGTCTACAGAGGGCCTGTGGGAACTGAACATGGACAAGACCCAACTGTTATCTACAGGGAGTTCCTACCCTGCAGGAAGACCCAGACATAAGGGGAGACCGAACCCCCAAAGCCCCATAGCTGTCAAGTCCAACTCCTAGAGACTCTAGGACAGGGTAGAACTACCCCATGGGGTTTCCAAGGCTGTTATCTTTACAGAAGCAGATGGCCACATCTTTTCCCCACAGTGTGACCAGTACTCAAACTGCCAACCTCCAGGTTACCAGCAGCGTACTTTAACCACTATGTCACCAGGGGGACATGTGTGGGAAAAATCAGCTGAAGAAGGTTCTTAGGCAGTGACCCAGCAGCCACAGTAGGCCCAACTGAACCGGGCTTTGGGGGAGGATTTAGGGTGTGTGTGTTGGGGAACAGCTACCTCCTCTTTTGGTACCCCTTTGTTGCCCCTTTCCAGGCCTCTACTGCAGTGGCTGGGTAAAGCGGGGTCCCACAGGTGTCATCGGCACAACCATGAATGACAGCTTCCTCACTGGCCATGCACTGCTTCAGGACCTCCACGATGGCCTGCTGCCCTCAGGCCCCAGGCCTGGCTACACAGCCATCCAGGCTCTGCTCAGCAGCCGAGGTCCGCGTCCCAAGGCTGTGGCCCTGGGGGGTGGGATGGGCTGGGTAGCCCCTGGACCTCGTTACTCCTTGGAGGGTTGTCTGGGCTGGAGTGGATGAGGAGGAAAAGGGGGTGATAGTAACTGTCTCCCCACTCGCTTAGGGGTCCAGCCTGTCTCTTTCTCGGACTGGGAGAAGCTGGATGCTGAAGAGGTGGCCCGGGGCCAGGGCGCTGGAAAGCCCCGCGAGAAGCTGGTGGACCCTCAGGAGATGTTACAGCTATTAGGGCGCTGAGCCCAGCCCTAGCCCTACAGGGAATGGGTGCTATGCTGTGCAATGGAGGGACAGGGCAGCCTGAGGAGACATTGCACTGCAGCTGCATGGCCTGCCCACCTGGTATGGGGTTTGACTGTGTCCCTTTTTCAGAGGCCTCTAAGAACTTCCTTCTCTGAGCTTACCTTTGCCCACCTGGGTCTAGCTCTCAGCATAGTGGTAACCTTTGTTCAGAATGGGCAGGGGTACGGACTGACTTTACTCCCTCCTATCTCTCTCCTGATGGACTATGGCGGCTCACTAGATCTGGAACATGCTGAAAATAAACAACCGCAACCAAGGGCCATGGGTGATGTGTGACTTCTTTTGGGGCCTCGAGGTCACCTTCTGGCTGCAGCTCCGCTCTGGGCGCCAGGTGGCACTGCTGAGCCAGCTCCTGGCGCTGGAACTCTGCGGGGGGCCTGTGGGGGCTTGGCAGCAAAGCCAGGAACCCACCCTCCCTCTGCTTGACCCTGCTGTTTTTGTGGCCTGCCTGCCTGCCTTCTGCTCACTCTGTGGGAACCCTGGAGGAGACCCCAGCCTGCCTGTTGCTGGGTCCACTGCTTGGTTATCCCCAATATGATCAAACGGGAGGACTCAAGGTGGTGGGAGAACAGAAAACGTGGGGGTGAGGAATGTGTGGAGCACCTACCTCCAGTCTCTCCCTGTTGTTGGGTATTTCTGGCCGGTCCTCCCCTTCTCTGCTCACAACCCCTTCCCGCCTCCTTCGTTTCCAACCAGATCCCAAGCCCTTTAAGACTCTTCTTCCATCTCTGTCCGGGGTGCTAAGCAGTTCACAAAGTGCTCTCATCCTTTTTATTCCGGCCCCCAGGACGGGACTGAGGAAACCTAGACAGGAGCCCACTCAGAGTCGCACAGACGCTAAGCCTTGGGCTCGAACCTAGGTTCCAGGCGGCAGCTGTTTTCTCTGAAGCCGAACTTATTCGAGAGTCGGAGCTGAGGTCTGTGCTCCGAGAGCACACCCCATCCTGGAGAGGGGCCGCGGGCAGTGAACGGCAGGGAGGGGCGCCGGCCGGGGCGGGGCGGAGGCGGCGGCCCCGGTGGGGCGGGCTGCTCGGCGCGAGCGTTCGGCCACAGTCGGCCGGCGGCCCTGAGAACCGGAGGCACGGCGCGCAGCCCGCGCGGGAGGAGCCGGGCGTCCGCGGGCCACGGAGGACGCGGAAAGGGCCAGGCCAGCCCGCCAGGTCGCGCCGCGGACGTCGGCTCCCCGCGCCCGGCCCGGGTGCCGCTGAGCGCAGGCAGAGCGAGGCGTTCGGAGCGCGGGCGGCGCGGGCTCTCGGCGCGGGCGCAGCCCCTTCCCCGCGGTGAGTGGCGGCAGGAGCGGGCGGGCCAGCGGGGGCGCCAACTTCGTCGCCAACTTGGGACTGCGTTCTGGCGCTGCGCGGACAAGGGCGACGAAGATAAATGCGGGATAACCGGGGAGCGACCGCGAGGCGCAGGAGGAGGAACCGGGACCTTCGGGAACCGGGCCTGGGGCCTGGATCTGGCGGGTGGGGGGCAGGCGAAGACTAGCGGATGCGCGAAAAGGACGCGGGCGAGGCGCCCAAGACCTTCGTCTCCTGGGTCGCGGGGCGCTCCTGCTCCTCCTACTTTGGGCGCCGGGGCACCGCGGAGAGGGGGCTGTATGGGGACTCGGGAGGCCGGGCTGCGGCCCTCCCAACTGTTGCTGCTGGAAGCCGCCTGGCGAGGAGCGGGGCCTGGAGCCAGGGCCGCGGCTGGGTTCGGCCAAGGAGCTGAGAGCGTGAGAAGAGCGGCGGTGGCTCCAGGAGGCGGCCTGCGTTCCAGCCTGGCTGCGAAGCACCCCCTGAGGGAGTGTGCCCTCACCCCCACCGCTCCCCGTGTGCCTCCCCTAAGGGTCGCCGTCCTTTCCTCTTCCTCTCTCCCCTAAAGAACGCTCCCTCCTTTGACCTCGGGCAATCCGCGTGGGTATCCCAGGGTGGAGGGCTCTTCCCAAATGGTGACTTCGCGCCCGGGGGACCCAGGAATTCCAGAAGGCGGCAGGAAGAGAGGGCGGAAGGGCTTGAGGAAGAGCTGTACGCCCTAGGCTGTGGGCGGCGGTTGCAGCCACAGTGGGCTGCTCTGGTCTCCCGGGGCTTCCACCAAGATTCCCGACGGCTGGGCAGGCAAGCCAGGAGCCTCCAGCCGCGGATGGCGTTTAGTGCCCGGGCCTGAAGCAGGCAGGGGAGATGCAACGGGAAGAGGGAGTGAGCAGTCTGAAAACCTCCCAGGAATACGGCCTTTCCAAAGGCCCTGCTGTGGAGAAGGGACTGTCGCTAGAGCCCTGGCGTCAGCCACGTAGCCCACCCTGATTCTAACAGCTGTTCGCTCTGCTGGCTTCCCTAGTACTCAGATGGTGGCGCCGCCCGGGCGCACCGGACGGTGTGGATGGGAACTGATCTACTCCTACCCACGGCTGCAATTCGGAGCCCGTCTAGCTCCTTGGCCGGGTTACCAGCGTCCAACCTGTTGGTTGAACAGAAATGTGGGGGGGCGAATTGGTAGGAAATCAGACTTCTGGGTTCTCTCCGGACCCCCGGGCAGATCTGGTTTGGTACTGGGCTGACAGTCCGGACCTAGGCTACCCCCACTCCGGTGGTTTGGGGTCGCGGTCCTGCGTGGATTGTAGGGCCTGGGGGCCCGGCAGCTGGGGGCGCCAACAGGGGGCAACAGTGAGGCGGGGGGCGCGGAGGACGTGGTGTCAAATTTGACCGCCAGGAGGCGTGGCTTGGGTCCCCGCGCCCGGAGTCACTGTCGCCGCTGCCGCCGCCGCCGCATAGCTAGTGTCCTTGAGCCGCGGGTGACGGTGGCTCTCGCCGCCTGCGCCCCCTCTTCCCGCGGAGGGGAGCCTGATGCCACGTTCCCTATGAATTATTTATCGCCGGCCTAAAAATACCCCGAACTTCACAGCCCGAGAGTAAGAGATTCCTGTCAGGGGAGTGGGCGGGCCACCCCCCGGGGGCGGCGGCATTGGCCTCAAGAAGAGAGAACTAGGGGCCGTGCGGGGGCAAGATAGTGGGGGGTCTTCTCCCCGGACGCCTGGGCTTAGGTTTCAGCTCCGCCACAAGGAGGGAGGGAAACCCGACGGCACAGGAGGGCCGTCTTCTGAGAGGCAGTGGGTTCTGAGAAACTCCAGAAGCCCCCGGTGGGTGGTGTTGATTCCTGAGACCAAGGTCCCTGGTTTGGGAAAGGCGGAGTCTAAATGAAATGTCTGATGCGTGAATATATACGTGGACATGTTTGTTCCTGGGAGCTTGGTGAGATTTGGGGGTTGAATGGAGAGAGAGAAGCTCTAAGCGCTTAGATTCTATGCAAGGGAAACGGTTCTATGCAAGGGACCATAGTCCATTGTGGGGAGGAGCCTGGCAGGTGAGCAAACCCCGGGCCCACAGCTGGGTGGACATCAGTTCAGCACCCCCAGGTGCAGATGAGGGCTGGTGGGCACTGACCAGGACCTGTCTCCCGAGACCCAGTATCTTCTTACCCCTGTGCCCAGAGCTTTGTGGGCTCCAGGCAGGTACCCATGAGGGGCTTAGAAAGGGCTCTGAATGACATTAGAACGTTAATACATAGATGAGAAGGGACACGGGAAGAGGACCTTAAGGCCTTGGAGCCAGCAGGAAGGAGGACCAAGAGTGTGGCTAATAGTCAGCAGACTGCCTGAGTGTGGTGTCGTGGTTGGGATCTGGGTGTGTGGGGCCCTGTCTGAACTTCATTTGTGGGCAGCAAGGAATAGGGGAGCTTGAGAAAGGACCCAAAGAAAGTTTCAGGCCTGAGGGCAGGTGGGATAGGGGGATGGGGGCAGAGGGAAGCCAGTGGAGAGACAGAGCGTCCCTCCTGCTTCATGGGGTGGCTAGATGGAGGTGGTCCTGAGACTGGACTCTGAATTCTTTGGATCTGCTTCTTGCTGTTTAGAGCTCAAAGACACATTCCATGGTCACTCTGTGGGAGTACACCTAAATCAGGTTCCCCTGCCCCACCCCTAAGTCAGGAGGACGATTCCATTAGAGAGTGTCTTTGAGAGCAGTGTCCCTTTGGAAGTGGGCAGGGCCTGGCTTTTCCACCCAGAGCATCACTGTTCAGCAGAAATAAATTAAGCCACACATGTAACATTACATTTTCTAGTAACCACTTTTTTTAAAAAAAAGAAACATTCACATTCATTTTAATAGTCGATTTTGTTTCGCTCAATATACCCAAAAAAGTATTATTTCAACAAAATCTGAATGAGATCTGTTACATTCTTGTTTTATACTCGGTCTTCAGAATCAGGTGTGTATTCTCCAGTTACCTGAACCCACTGATGTCGAGTCAGTTCTGACTCACAGCAACTCTCTAGAACTGAGTAGAACTGTCCCCGGGGTTTCCAAGGCTGTAAATCTTGATGGGAGCAGATTGCCTCCTTTTTCTTCTATGGGGAAGCTGGTGGGTTTGAACCACCCATTGTTGAGTTAGCAAGCCAGCTCTTAACCCACAGCATCACCAGGGCTCCTTTACAGCAAACCTTGCTCAATTCGGATTAGCCACATTCCAAATGCTTAGCGTAGTGGGCTACTAATCTCACATTCAGCATTTCAAAATTACCAGCTGTTCTGGGGGAGAAAGATGAGGCTTTCTGCTCCCATAAAGATTTACAGCCTCAGAAACCCTGCACAGGGTCACTGTGAGTCAGAACCGACTCTACGGCACATAACAACAAGTGCTTAGTGGTTGCATGTGTCTTGTGGCTACTCTGTTGGATACGGCAAAGCTGATGCTCAGAGTTGAGAGCTGAGGGGAGATTTGAGGGCAGGGAACATACGTTTGGGAGCCTGGGGGTGCAGGGAACCCTGCAGTATGTGTAATTTCCTGTGGGGTCTGGGTGTGAGCGCAGAGAAGAGTTTAGAGGGCTGTGGCCATGAGTTAAAATTAAAATCTCTCTTCAGTGATTGCTTAGGAGTTCCTCCCAAACTGAGATTCAGGCTGACATTCCCGGTCCGCGTACCTGGAGACCATACATGTGGGAAGATTCCAACGGCAGCACAGTGAGGACTGTGTATTCCCTCCCTGACAACCATCTTGTCTTCTCAGCCTGAAAGGCCACCATCCAGCACCTTAGCTTGAGGCTTGGACTGCTGTTAAGCTCCTGGGAATAACAACACATTAAGCTATTATCAGACCCTTACTCCTTCAGATGGACTGACGGTGTGGTGTTGTAGGATCAGCACTAGACTGCAAAACACAAGGTTGGCTGTTCAAACCCACCAGCTACCCCTCGGAAACCCTTTACAGGGTCACTAGGAGTCGTGACCAAATTGACGGCACTTAACAACAACAACATTCCTTCAGATGAATGAGTTACATGGGGGAGACTGGGACAGCAGGATATTGGTGGAAAATGCAGGTTGGAGGTGCAAGTAGTAAAGTGTGTATTCCTCAGACTTGCCCCTAGTTTGTCCAAGGATAGTCACTTCTGTCTTGCACAGTACTCTCCAAGTTCCTGGAGGGCAGGGCCCATGTCTTATCCTCACTGACTGACGTTCCACACCCAGTACCTACGGTACAGAAGGCGTTCAACATACTTCCAGTTAGATTTCGAAGCTCAACAGTCAGCTTATGGTCTCCCTGAGGAAAAGAGGAGAAAGTTTCCTGAATGTTCCCTGAGGACCTCTTGTACTTCTCTGCTTCCTTCCAAAGACCTAGAGCCCTGGGAAAGCCCTTGAATGTATCAGTCTCAAGAAATTAAGCTTTAGACAGAAAAAAGAGAAAGAAATTAGGCGGTAGTCAAAGAGATGTCCCCATGAGAAAGCTAGAGCCGGCCCAGTACATCTTCTCTAGCCCCGGGGTGAGGTTTCTGGGCATGTCTGAGGAAGGAGCAGGAGCCTTCTGATGCAGTGGTTAAAATGCTTGACTGCTAACTGAAATATTAATGGTTTGAACACACCAGGGGCTCTGAGAGAGAAAGAGAAGGCAGTCTGCTTCTGTAATGATTTACAGCATTGGGGATCCTATGGGGAAGTTCTACTGTGTCCTATGAGTTCTAATCAATTCAGTGACAGTGGGCTTTGTTTGTTTTTTTGGGGTTTGGAAGCAGGCATGTTGGTCCCATGTATGTCAAATAGAATTGCTCCATGGGGTTTGCAATACCTGATTTTTCAGAAGGGAGAGATGTCGCAGGTGGCAGAGCTATGGCTGATGACCAGCTAGGAGGGAGAGCCACTTCAGTGGGTACCACTCAGGACTCAGATTACCCTCACAGGCTTGGTTCTTGGTGCCAATCCAAAGCAACGCTGACCAGCAGGAATTCACATCAGGCCCTTGGTTAGGTTCCAAAGGTTCAGCACACCAGGGCTTGGGAAGCAGCTTACATCCAAGATGCCTCCAGTTTCAGACGGCTGGAGCTCTGGATAAGGCAGCGATGTCACACCTCTGTGCTGGAAGAGCTGATACTAATCAGCCACAGAGACCAGGGTGGCAGGTGTCCAGTGTCCCTCGGTTCCTTGGGGAGCAGGTCACGGAAGATTTGGCACAGTTTAGATTGGAGCAGAGAGGATGAGGATGGAGTAGGGCAGGGGGGTGCGGGTTCTAAAAGCTACCATCTTTCACCTGGCTGAGAGACTGTCATCGGAAGATGAGAATGCTAATGACGATGATCTCATGTAAATCCTCACATTCCGATTAGGTCAAAACAAAAAAAGTTGCCATTGAGTTCATTCCAACTCATGGGGACCCCAGAGTAGAACTGTGCTCCAGAGTTTCCAACAGCTGATTTTTTGGAAGTAGATCATCAGGCCTTTCTTCTGAGACGCCTCTGGGTGGACTTGAACCTTCAACCTTTCGGTTATCAGTTGTTTACACAGCCAGGAATTCTCCAGTGAGGTAGGTCCAGGCAGGAAACCGTAGCTCAGAGAGATTAAGCAACTGGTTCAAGATGAAACAGCAAGGAAGTGGCAGATCTGAGACTTGAACTCAGGTCTGTTCGATGCAAATCCGTGCCCCTAAGCACCAGCCTAGCACTTCACTGTGGTTTGACTTTTCTAGCCAAGTAGAAAGGAGGGTGGTGAGCACTCCAGCCCGTCTTCTCTGGGATGCCCTGAGGATGTTCCGCTAACCTCTCTTTCTCTTTGTCTGTCTGTGTTGGTCTGTCTCCCTCTCTTTTCCCTTCTCTCTCTTCCATCCTCTGGGTGGGTGTCCTCTGACTTGGGCCTTTGTCTCCTGTCTGTCTGTCTGCCTCTGTCTCCTTCCTGTCTTGATTTCTCTGAAGGACCCTCCAGTGGACATGGGAGGGACCCTGGGGCCAGCTCTGCTGCTCACCTCCATCCTGGGTGCCTGGACGGGGCCAGGCCTGGGGCAGGGCCAGCAGGCTGTGACAATAGCTGTGGTGTTTGGCAGCTCCGGGCCATTCCAGGCCCAGGCCCGTGCCCGCCTCACCCCCCAGAGCTTCCTGGACCTGCCCCTGGAGATCCAGCCCCTCACCGTAGGGGTCAACAACACCAACCCCAGCAGCCTCCTCACCCAGATCTGTGCGCTCCTGGGTGCCACCCACGTCCATGGCATTGTCTTTGAGGACAACGTGGGCACCGAGGCTGTGGCCCAGATCCTTGACTTCATCTCGTCCCAGACCCAAGTGCCCATCCTCAGCATCAGTGGAGGCTCTGCTGTGGTCCTCACTCCCAAGGTGCTTGCCATACTATGTCCCCTTTGTCTCTTGGGCCCAGAGCACACTGGGGCTGGGTGTGGGTTGAGGTGGAGCCTGCATTCTGGGACACAGGGTGGGGCAGGGAGAGACTGGGGTCCTGGGAAGCTGGCATTGGGTGGGATGGTGAGAAGGTTGAGGGTATAACATGAATGAGGAAAGAGAAGGCTGGGTGGTAATGCTGATTTCATCAATACAAGCCTGGGCAGCTTTCACAGTTATGGAGTGTCCATCCAGTGAGGAGGTTAGGGGGAGGTGGCAAGTCTACCTCTGGCTGTGATGGGCATGCTCCGGGCCCACTTTCTCTCTACTTCTCTACCCTTCTCTGGGTGGGCTCCCAACCAAGGGTCATAGGGCTGGGTGGGACATAGGTATGAGGCTGAGCCCTCTGGGCAATTTTGGATGGGTGGATGGTCAGAGATTTTTCAAGAAATGATGTCTTCACTGAGCCCTGGAGAAGCGGTGTACCTTCAAGTCATGAGGAGTAGGCTGAATGTGGGCCCTGAGGTGGGAAGATGCTGGGAGCTTTGGAGGAACCCAGAGAAGGTGTGGGGCTGGCCAGTGGCCAGTAGGGATTATGTGGCAGGAGAGGGATGAGAAACCCTGACCACATGGGAAGACATTTGAGTTTTACTGGAAGTGGGAAGACGAGAGAACAACCTGGTTTGCCTTAACTTTTTAAAAATTATTTTTTATTATGGACAATTTTAAACATAAAACTAGAAAAGTATAATAAAAATTCCTATGTGCCCAGCATCCACCCCTGGCTGACCCTTCTCTTCTCACCTCCCTCCACTTTCTGGTTATTGGAAGCAACACCCAGATATCTATTATTGTAACCGGAACTATCACGAACTACAGACAACAAACAACAAAAAATCCCATCCTGCATTATTGTATCCACAAAATCATAAAAAATCTCCTTAACATGATCAAATATCCAGTCCGTACTCAGATTTCCCATATTGCCTCATAAATGTCACTCATGCTGGTTTTGAAGTTTCTTTGCTTGAATCAGGAGCTGAACTAGGTCGGCACATTGAGTCATTGATAGGCCTTCCTAGTGTCTTAATCTCAAGCATCTTCCTCCTTTGTCCCCTTTCAGACTTCTCTTTTCTCTTGCAATTTGCTTGTTGAAAAAACTAGGTTGTCTTGTGACGTTTTCCCTGATTCACTTTTTTGTTGTTGTTAAAGATGAGGACATGTGGTGAAATCTTTTGGGGGTCTAGAGTGGAAGCAGGGATGCCACGGTTAGGAGGTGACAGCACTCGCCGAGGCATCAGCTTTTGTGGTGACAGAGGCGTGGAGAGGTGGGACTTTCTCACCCCTGAGGGCGCTGTGGAGGATGGCACCTTCCTTACATCTTTGGGTCTTGACTTTAGCTCTCAGGACGGTGGTTCTCAACCCTCACCGTACTTTAAAAAAAAAATGTTTGTTGTTGTTAAGTGCCATCAAGTCGGTACAGACTCATAGCGACCCTATGCACAACAGAACGAAACACTGCCTGGTCCTGGGCCAACCTCACAGTCGTTGCTACGTTTGAGCCCAGTGATGCTGCCATTGTGCCAATCCATGTCCTTTTTAAATACAGACAGATGCCCAATGCCCCACTTCTGAGATTCAGCTGGTGTGGGGTAGCGGGTGTCGAACGAGAGGGTTCAAGTGTCCCCTGAAGTTTAACTGGTTAACACTGGTTAAAACCCAGGTTGTTGGGTCCCACCCTCCGACATTCTGATTCAACAGGCCTGGGTAACAAGCTGCCAGAGGCTGCTGGCTCTCTGGCCGGCACTGGGTCCCAGTATTTGTGAAAACTCCCCAAGTGGTTCTAGCGGGCAGCAGGGCAGGAAGCACTGTCCACGATCCACGTCGTGGCTGGGGGTGTCACGCAGCGGCCTGGGGGGTCCCGGGCGCCCGGCAGCATCGCGCAAGGGCGTCTGGGATCCGAACCCGGAGTCGGGGAGGAGCGCTGGGCAGGGCCGGGCTGACCTTGACCCGCCCAGCTGAGGCCCCGCCCCGGTCCCGCCCCAGGAGCCGGGCTCCGCCTTCCTGCAGCTGGGCGTGTCCCTGGAGCAGCAGCTGCAGGTGCTCTTCAAGGTGCTGGAGGAGTACAACTGGAACGCGTTCGCAGTCATCACCAGTCTGCACCCAGGCCACGCACTCTTCCTCGAGGGCGTGCGCGCCGTCGCCGACGCCGGCCACCTGGGCTGGAGACTGCTGGACGTGCTGACGCTAGAGCTGGGCCCGGGCGGGGCGCGCACGCACACCCAGCGGATGCTGCGCCAGCTCGACGCCCCGGTGCTGGTGGCCTACTGCTCGCGTGATGAGGCCGAGGTGCTCTTCGCTGAGGCGGCACGTGCCGGCCTGGTGGGGCCTGGGCACGTGTGGCTGGTACCCAACCTAGCGCTGGGCAGCACCGACGCGCCACCCGCCGCTTTCCCCGTGGGCCTCATCAGCGTGGTCACCGAGAGCTGGCGCCTCAATCTGCGCCAAAAGGTGCGCGATGGCGTGGCTATCCTGGCTCTGGGTGCCCACAGCTACCAACGCCAGCACGGGGCCCTTCCCGCTGCGGCTGGAGACTGCCGTGGCCACCCCGGGCCCATCAGCCCTGCCAGGGAGGCCTTCTACAGGTGGGCACCTGCCCAGGACCCGGGTGGACTGGGGGACACTCGATGGCCGCTTGGATGGCAGTGAGCTTGGGTTTGCTGGCGGACATCTCCTGCTAGTTGTGTGCTTGAGATCAAGCTGCCTCACCTTTCTGGGTCTTAGTTTTTTTATATGAAAAGACAGCAGGTAGGGTGGGGAAGAGCTGAGGATCAAGGAGGCCAATAGCAGGGAAACATCAGTAATGCTGGTGGTTGCGAGGTCAGGGGCTGGACGAGGCAGGGCTGCAAGCAGGGGCCACTGTGCTTCTGTCCCCCGTTGCAGGCACCTGCTGAATGTCACCTGGGAGGGCCGAGACTTCTCCTTCAGCCCCGGTGGGTACCTGGTCCAGCCCACCATGGTTGTGATCGCTCTCAACCGGCACCGCCTCTGGGAGATGGTGAGAAGGGGGTGAGCCCAGGGGCCCTCGGTTTCCTTCATGTTGTCCCCAGCTCCCCCTGCGCCCACAGATAACGGAGAGTCCCTTCTGCTTCTCCTCCATCTCTCATTCTTCAGGACTCAGCTGAAACATCTCCTCTGGGAGGCTTTGGGGTCCCCATACGCCCTGTCCCTGCTTTACTACAGAACTTACTATTCTCATGACCCAGTGCTGCCCCTGGAGAAGTAACCCATGTTCATGCTGCCCAGACTGATGTCACACGAATAGAATATGGCCAGATCAGTGTTTGAGTAGAGATGTGGGCAAAGCACTCTGGGACCAGAAAGCAGAAGCAGGCATTAGGTCTCCTGGGCCCTGGTGACATGACAGTTAAGCATCTTGGCTGCTGAACAAAAGATTGGAGGTTCAAACCCACACAGTAGCTGAGCAAGAGAAAAATCTGGCAATCTGCTTCTGTAAAGATGACAGCCAAGAAAATTCTATGGGGCAGTTCTACCCTGTCATGTGGAGCCACTGTGGATTGGGACCAACTCCATAGCACCCAAACCACCACCAGCACCAAAGGAGGAAGCTGAGACAGGCTTCCCAGGAGAAGGGACATCTGAGCTGAGCTGTGCAGGGTTGAGTAGGAGCCCACCGAGAGTATCAGCCTGGTAAAGGCAGGAGGCATTTTTAGGGGTTGCGATGGGGTTGTGGAGACTGACAAGGAAGGGCCTGGTGTGCTCCACTCTGCGGAAGCTCACGGGGAAGTTGTGCAGTGTGGAGGTTTGGGTCTGGGGTTTAGGAAGGTGCCTTGGGTCAGCAGAAGTGTGCTGACTGGGAGGGAGTGGAGGGGGGAGAGGCTGTGTGAGGAGGAAACCTACCCCTGTCACTGGCTCCTGTGTTCTCCAGCCAGCAGGCTCCAAACCTCCCCAGGTGAGGGAGGGATAGGACTGGGGGCCTGGGCTGAGGCCAGTTGCCCTCCGCAGGTGGGACGCTGGGAACATGGTGTCCTGCACATGAAGTACCCGGTGTGGCCTCGCTACAGTGCCTCTCTGCAGCCCGTGGTGGATAGCCGGCACCTAACGGTGGCCACGCTGGAAGAGCGGCCCTTTGTCATTGTGGAGAGCCCCGACACCGGCACGGGCGGCTGTGTACCCAACACTGTGCCCTGCCGCAGACAGAGCAACCACACCTTCAGGTGCAGTGTGTGGTGGTCTGGTGTCACGTGTGGTGATCATGGGCTGTGAGTGGTGGTGTCATGTGTGATGGTTGGGTATCATGTGTGGTCATTAGGTGTCGTGTGTGGTCATCAGGTGCTGTGTGTGGCTTGTGTTTGGGGCTGGGGGAGGGTGTCCACAGCCCAGACTGATACTTGACGGGTCGTCTCTTGGTGGCTGTGGCCACAGCGGTGATGCAGCCCCCTACATCAAGCTCTGCTGTAAGGGTTTCTGCATCGACATCCTCAAGAAGCTGTCCAAGGTGGTCCAGTTCTCCTATGACCTGTACCTGGTGACCAACGGCAAGCATGGCAAGAGGGTGCGTGGCGTGTGGAACGGCATGATCGGGGAGGTAGGCCAGCCCTGAGCCCACCCCACCTGCCCACACATGACTCAGTCGCCCCTAGATGTTCCCCAGACATTTCTTCCAGGACTGGGGATCAGTGATATAGGACCCCCCGGGTCTCCCAGCTATCATCTGTGGTACCCTGGGGTGTGGTCCTAGTGGGAGACTAGCTGTCACCAGAGATGCCCTCTGGGCTGGTTAGTACTGGCTGTTGAACTCTGAGGACCCCAGGTGGGAAGAGCTGAGCTGACCTGTGGTTGCTCCAGCCGGGCGTGGTCCCATTGCTCCCCGCCACCCCAGGTGTACTACAGACGGGCGGATATGGCCATGGGTTCCCTCACCATCAACGAGGAGCGCTCGGAGATCGTGGATTTCTCTGTACCCTTCGTGGAGACGGGCATTAGCGTTATGGTGGCTCGGAGCAATGGCACCGTCTCCCCCTCAGCCTTCCTGGGTGAGGCTTAGCAGGTTGGGAGAGCTCCCAAGGAGGGGGGGATATTGTGCAGGGGTGGAGAGGAAGCATTTGGGGTGGCACAGTGGGTGAACACAGCAGTTCTGGGTGCCTGGAAGGGTGGTCGGAGGCCTGAGCAAGCTGTAGGTGAGAAGAGTAGAGAGGGAAGACTCCAAGTCTGGTCAGGTAGGGGAGAAGGGGCTGGATAAATTGTGAGACAGGAAACCCTGGGAAAACTGACTGTGTCTAGAGGGTCCTGTTGGATGAGCTGAGGGTGCAGAAGCAGGGGAGCCAGGGGAGAAGCTCTGTGGGGAGCAAGCAGGGTGCTGAGCTAACCTGAGTGGAGCCCCGGCTTCGCCTCTTCCTGCTGTGTGACCTTAGACAAGTCACTGAACCTGTTTAGGTTCATAGGGATTTCACTGCATCAAAGGGGCCAATTCTCATGGCAGTAAACCAACCAGCCCACTCATAGCCACCCTACAGGACAGGCTAGAACTGCTCCCTAAGGTTTCTGAGGCTGTAAATCTTTCTCGTCTTTCCCCTCGGAGCTGCTGGTGGGTTTGAACCACTGACCTTGCAGTATGCAACCCAACACCTAACTCACTGCCACCAGGACCTGTGGTAGTTGTTGTTAAGTGCCATCGAGTTGATTCTGACCCATAGCAACCCAGTATGGGGTTTCCAAGGAGCAGCTGGTGAGCTTGAACCACCAACCTTACAGTTGAAACAACTTTGCAGTCTGACACATTAGCCCACAGCGCCACACCACGACTTCGGGTTCCTTAGTCAAGGAGACTGAAATGGTTTGTTAGAGACGCTCTGGCTCCCTGGGCTTCACATTCCTTCTCAGTAGGATGAGGAATACAGCTTGACCAGGCAGACCCACCAAATTTTCCTCACTGGCCCAGGCAAGGAAGTTCTGAAACAGGTCCAGGCAGGAGAGTGTGGTCAGTGCGCTGGATAGAGAGGGGAGAATGAACACATAACCCTTGGGGATGTTGCTTTGTAGGATCAGGTTGCGGGGATAGGGTCCACGGAGAGTGAGAGGAGGTCAAGGGGGGCAGGAGAGAGGAGGCATGAGATCCAGGGGCTATATGGAGTGGAAGCAAAGGTTTTTAAGGTGGGGTTGCGTGGGCTGTCCAAGTTCAGAGGGAAGGGGGAGACGGGTAGGGCTGTAGACCTTTGGGAGGACCCCGCTAGCTGAGTCCACAGAATTGAGGGGCCCCTGCTTGGACTGTGAGCCCAAGCACCCTGAGCAGCCGCTCCCTCTGTGTCCAGAGCCCTACAGCCCAGCTGTGTGGGTGATGATGTTTGTCATGTGCCTGACTGTGGTAGCCATCACCGTCTTCGTGTTTGAGTATTTCAGCCCGGTCAGCTACAGCCAGAACCTCACCAGCGGGAAGAGTAAGCTCCACGGGCTTGGGGCTTGGGAGGAGTGAGCTCTGGGGCGGGGCGGGGCGTGGCAAGGATGGCAGGAATGGGTTTTAGTTCTCCCCACCCCTGCCCCCGGGACAGGGCTGAGATAGATGAGCAGAGTTCTGAGGCTTTTGGGTAGGCAAGGGGAGCCAGTTCCTGGGTGGGCCCCACTGATTTCCCCCCTTACCCTTAGAGCCTGGGGGCCCATCCTTCACCATCGGCAAGTCTGTGTGGCTGCTGTGGGCGCTGGTCTTCAACAACTCAGTGCCCATCGAGAACCCCCGAGGGACCACCAGCAAGATCATGGTCCTGGTCTGGGCCTTCTTCGCCGTTATCTTCCTCGCCAGCTACACCGCCAACCTGGCCGCCTTCATGATCCAGGAGCAGTATATCGATACTGTGTCTGGTCTCAGTGACAAGAAGGTTCTGGGGCCATGGCTGGTGGTGGTGGGGGTCACTGAGGGCAGGGGCTGATTTTGGGTGGGTAGACACAGGTCAGTCGGGGCCTGGGGAATTTGAGGAGGCTGGAGCAGGAAGAAGCTGGGGAGTCTGATGAGGAGGGGCTGGGGGTCAGGGGGAGAAATGATTTAAAGCTATTGACTGTCCCTGGTGTGCTGTCTCTCTCCCTGCCTCACTGTCGTCGGGCAGATTGTGAATCTTAGTGACCCTCTAGTACTGTTCCTCAGGGCTTTCAAGGCTGTAAATCTTTACAGAAGTCAACAGCCTTATCGGTCTCTTTTAGAGTGGTGGGTGGGTTTGAACCACTGACCTTGTGGTTAATAAGCTTCATGCTTAGCCCATTGCACAAGTGGCTCGGATAGTCTCTAGCCTATTCATTATTTTTTTCACCACAAGGTCAAAGTTTTACAGCATTGGGAAAACCAAGCCTTTTCTCTCAGCCTAGTCTACTCTGGTCCCTGACAGGTTCAGACTAGGGGCTAGGTGCTGGGGTAGGGATAGAGCATTTGGTACCAAAAGGTGTGAGGCAGGGTGTGAGTGGCTGCTGGTCCCTGCTTGCAGTTTCAGCGACCTCAAGATCAGTACCCGCCCTTCCGCTTTGGCACTGTGCCCAACGGCAGCACGGAGCGGAACATCCGCAGCAACTACCGTGACATGCACACCCACATGGTCAAGTTCAACCAGCGCTCTGTAGAAGATGCACTCACTAGCCTCAAGATGGGGTGGGTCCCCTGTCCCCCAGCCCTGCACCTGTCATCTGACTCCCCCTGTCCATGTGCCCCCAAGTGACCAGCCTCAGCCCTGTTTCTTCCCCAAGGTGGGGACATCCTGGGAGGCTGTGGGATGCCTGGGGTGGGAGAGGAGAAGAGATGGAGGAGGGTAGACCTTGAGGCAGGGTGGAGCTTGAGACAAAAAACGGATACCCACCACCTGGCCTGGAGATGGCGCTGGGTGTGACCAGGGCTTAGCCTTGACCCGAGGGGATGGTTGTCTCCATCTTTGGCCCTTAGGGAAGACTGGCTGGAGAGGGGGTTGTCCTCTGGGGAGAAAGAAGTTGGCATTTCAGAGCATATGTCGTGGCCCAGACCCCTGTCAGATCCCACCTGGCATGGCTCTTGGTCCTGAGGTCTCCGCCTGTCCCCAGGAAGCTGGATGCCTTTATCTACGATGCTGCTGTTCTCAACTACATGGCTGGTAAGGACGAGGGCTGCAAGCTGGTCACCATCGGGTCCGGCAAGGTCTTCGCCACCACTGGCTACGGCATCGCCATGCAGAAAGATTCCCACTGGAAGCGGCCCATCGACCTGGCACTCCTGCAGTTCTTGGGGGACGGTGGGTGCTACACTGCGAGGACATGGGTGGGCCCAGGGCCTCGTGGGCAGGGAGAGGTCTCTGGGGCTGAGAGCTTGGGGCCCTGGGAAGGAGGTATGGGTGGTACTGAGACAATGGGATGGAGACTGGGGAGGAGATGGGTGTCCAAGATGGGAGCAGGGACGAGAGTGAGGGACATCTGAGAGGTAAGAAGACAGGAAATTGTCCAGGCTACACAGAGAGGCTGAGAGTGCCTGAACCTCTTCCCCCAAGACTTCTCCACGGTCTTCCCCAAGGGAGCCCTTCCTTGGCCCGGTATGCACCCCTCAACATGCTTTCTACCTCAAGATGGTCTGAGGTAGTCTTGAAGACCTGACTAGTCTCTCAGAGCAGGGGACCAGGCTGGCTTGGCACTTGGGGGACTCCAGCCCAGCCTGCCCCAAATCCAGAGAGAGCTTTGTGTGTAGACGTGCGCCATCTTATTTCATAAGAGTAAAGCCTGCTTTCCATCAGTGCCACGTGGTAGGGAGAGAGAACACCAACAAGGTGTGTGTGTGTGCTGTGGTCTTCGGGGGGTCTTTCTTCGCTAGATCCTCAGCTGGTTGATCCCCAAGTGTTTGGTGGATGGATGGGTACACTGGGTAAACCTGACATGTTCAACAAGCCTGGACTGGGCAAGTGGACAGCCCCAAGGTTGGCATTGCCCACCCCTGCTCTGTCCTCTTATTGTTGTTGTAAGTGCCATCGAGTCAATTCCGACCCATAGTGACCCTGTATAGGGTTTCCAAGGAGCAACTGGTAAGCTTGAACCACCGACCTTGCAGTTCAAATGACTTTGCAGTCTGACGCATTAGCCCACAGCACCACCCCAGGACTCCTGGCTCTGCCCTCTTGGCTTCCCTTTATCCCAGTTCAGAGATCCGTGGACCATATTCCTGTGTGGTCCCACTTGAGAGACAAGGCTGGCACCTGACCCCAACCCCGAGGGTTGCTGAGCCCAACATGCTTCATCCAGGGGAGACCCAGAAGCTGGAGACAGTGTGGCTCTCGGGGATCTGCCAGAACGAGAAGAATGAGGTGATGAGCAGCAAGCTAGACATCGACAACATGGCGGGCGTCTTCTACATGCTGCTGGTGGCCATGGGGCTGGCCCTGCTGGTCTTCGCCTGGGAACACCTGGTCTATTGGAAACTGCGGCACTCAGTACCCCATACATCCCGGCTGGATTTCCTGCTGGCCTTCAGCAGGGTGGGTGTTGCCCCCACCTCACGCAGGTGATGGTGGTGGGGGCACTGGCCCAGAGCAGTCTGTTGGGTGCATTTACAGAGATGGGAAAACTCTGTTGGGAAGAGGTGGGGCCTGCCAGCAGGTGAGAATCTTTCTTAGGCCATCCAGTGGGACCTAGAGCTGGGGTTGGGAGTCAGTTCGATGGGATTCGAATTCTTATTCTGCCATTTAGCAGCTGGGTGATTGTAGGAGAATAAGTCTCTTTCTTGGGAGTTTGTAGACTCTCAGGGCATTTACCACAACGGCTTCCGAGAGAAGGCTGGTTCCCGATGGGGAGATGATGGGGTCAGCGAGGCTATCTGGAGAGCCTAGCGCGCCTCACAGCCTTGCGCCCTCTAACTTGTACCTAGGGCATCTATAGCTGCTTCAGTGGCGTGCAAAGCCTGGCCCGCCCCTCGCAGCCTCCCAGCCCGGACCTCACAGCCAGCTCAGCCCAGGCCAGCGTGCTCAAGATGCTGCAGGCGGCGCGCGACATGGTGACCACGGCGGGCGTGAGCAGCTCTCTGGACCGTGCCACGCGCACCATCGAGAACTGGGCCGGCCGCCGCGCGCCGCCGGAGCCTAGTCCTAAGACCTGGGGGCCGCCCGACGGGGGCAGCGCCGCGCTAGTGCGCCGGGGGCCACAGCCCCCGGGCTGCCCTCCGACAACCGCACCGCCCTTGCCCAACGACCCCCTGGCAACTGGCCGGCCGGCCTGGAACACCAGGTGGCCGGCGCGGACCGGACGTGGCGGGCGGTACCTCTCGGCTTCTGAGCGGCGAGCGCTGCCAGAGCGCCCCCTGTCCCCTGCGCGCTGTCCCTACAGGTCCTTCCCGCGAGCTAACCGGGCAGGACAACCCTTCCTCCCGCTCTTCCCGGAGCCTCCCGAACCGGAGGACCTGCCGCTGCTAGGGCGGGAACAATTGGCCCGACGGGAAGCCCTGCTGCGCGCCGCCTGGGCCCGCAGTCCCCGACCGCGCCACGCCTCCCTGCCCAGCTCGGTGGCCGCCGCCTTCACTCGGCCCAGCTCTCTGCCTGCCGCGTGCGTAGGGCCTACCTGCGCCTGTAGTGACGCCCGGCTGGCCTGCAGGCGCCTGGCGCATTCGCTGCGGCTGCCGTCCTACCGAGAGGCCTGCCAGAGGGACGTACTAGCAGGGATCCCCACGTGGCCTCACGGACAACACGCCTGCCTCCACGCCCATGCCCATCTACCGCTTTGCTGGGGCACTGTCTGCTCTCACCTCCCACCCTGTGCCAGTCACAGCTCCTGGCTCCCTGGGGGTTGGGGACCTCAGGGGTACAGGGGCAGGACCCTGGGACTAAGCACAGGCTACAGGGACAGTGGGGGGCTGCACGAAGTCTGCAGGATGGCCTGTGGAGCACATGGCCTCCCAGGCCCTTGCACCTGGAGGCGTTTCTCCAGTCTGGAGTCTGAAGTGTGAGGTGGACAGCAAGAGTGTCGTTCTTTCTGGACAGCTGGACTCTGCCTGGCACTGCCAGGCTTAGGGGACAGGCAAGCTGGGGCTCTTCTGGCTTCTACCAGGAATCCTGGTGCTGGGGCCCTAGTGACAATGTCTTCCTGGTCAATTCCGTGGCCACAGCAGTGTTGTGGTGCTGCTGTCCTCCCCCACCCCCACCCCGTGCAGAGCCCTCCTACTCAGCCTGGATTCCTGGGGATTAGCTGTGTCCGACCCACCAGGGTCTCCCATCCTGGTGTGAGCTGTGGGTTTGACGTGGCGCTTGGGGTTGGAACTCAGGGTGAGCAAGGCTGTCTGGATTGTTATTACAGCCAGATGGAGTTTCTTCCCATTGGAGCATGGGACATTAAACACCCTTTTACAACTCACTGGGCCCTGCTGCCTCATTCTACACTTCCTGGAGAGGGCACACTGCAGCATTGTGGGAGTATCCCTGGCGCACTGCAGCTTGGAGCAGGCAAGCACCTCCCTCTGGGTACGAGTTTGCCTCTAGAGTACCTGGGAGGGGCGTGGGCAGAAGAAGGCACTTGGTATTCAGCCCAGCACCTGCCTACCCATGGCACCGGATGTGATAAACGTGCTCAGCCTGGAGACTCTAGTGGTGATGGATGGGGTCCATCCTGTCTCCTTGAACAGAGTGGTTCCTTCCAGGGCCACCTGGGAGGCCCTGACAGCATTACTGGCTGCTGTCACAGGGACCTACTGGGCATGTTGCAATCTTCGTGGCCACCGTGACCTCTGAGGGGGGCAGGGTGAGCCAGGTGAAAGCATTCACGCATCCTTCCACCCCACCGTCTTTCTCTGCCACCGCTCATTGGCCCTAGTCCTTATTTGAGCTCTTTATTTCAATTACATCTGCAATTGTATTTAACCCCAACTACCACTCAGTGTAGGGGGTCCTGGTGTGGCGCTGTAGGTTAATGCGCCAGACTGCAAAGCAGTTTGAACTGCAATGTTGGCAGTTCAAGCTCACTAACTGCTCCTCCAAAACCCTATACAAGGTTGCTATGGGTCGTAATCAACTCCATGGCACTTAACAAAGACTCTGAAAACTGAAGCGTCCACTGCCCCATCACTCCACACACAGTGGGTGCTAACTGCTGGGGGCATGAAGCCAGAGACTTCATGAGGTGGCTTGAGGCTGGGTAGACATTAACTCTCTACCAAGGGGAATGGATGCTGGAGTGAGAATACGAGTTTGGGTAGGGCTCTTTCCCAAGACAAGCTTGGTTTCCTCTTTGGTCTGCAGACCCTGCCGCTGGGGTCACACAACTGGAAATATTAGTTTGACTTTAAGGGTGAGAACAGCTGAAATGGTTGTTAAGTGATGACGAGCCAAGAGTCAGTTCTGACTCAAGTGACCTTTTATAGGGTTTCCAAAGTGAGTTTAAACCACCAGCCTTGCAACTGCAATGAGCAATCCCGTGCTTATCCTACAGTGCCACACCAGGTAGGGTGTCGGAAGTTTCCAGTACACTGAATCCCTCTGGGGGAGTCCTAAGCCTTCCTGTTCTTGGCTGGAAGTCTGGCTCTCCCAAGGATGGTGGACCGCCATTTGTTGTTGGGTACCAGCAAGTTCATTCTGAGTCACGTGACTAGAGGGCGGCATACAACTGCTCCGTAGGGTTTTCTAGGCTGCCATCTTTTTACAAGAACAAATCACTAGGTCTTTTTAGCCATTGGTGGGTTTGAACTGCCGACCTTTTGGTTTGTGGGTAAGCACTCAACCATTGTACCACCAGGGCTCCTTGAAGCATTTGCATAGTCTCTGCGAGCTGTCTGAGATAGTGTGGTCACGGGTCCCTACAACAGGTAGAGTGTGAACTTAGGTGAGTGCTAGAGGCCAGAGCTCTGGAAAGAACATGACTGACTTGAGCCACTGGGTGTGAAAAGATTTATCTAATGTCCCCTCCCCGCCTCCCCCTTACTTCCTCTCTGCGTGGAGCTGAGGGGAGCGCCAGTGGAAGGTAGCAGCAGGTGAGGCGGGTGTTCACTGCCCAGTGATTGTTAAGAACTGCGTGCTGGAAAGATCATTAGAAGCCTACGGCTGCTGCTGACTGGCTGCTTCCAAGGAGGGACCTGACCTGCTTTTGGGCCAGCCGCTTGGCTGCCTTATCCCTTCTCTAGGAACGACTTGTAGGTGAGCAGGCTGGATGAGAAGAGATTCCTGCTGGCGGGCCCTTGTTCCTGCCTCCCTGAGGGAGTGCAGACAGTGTGGCAGAGAGGAAAGCGGAGTGCCCGGACAAATGACCAGAAGCTATAGACAAACAAGGGCCTGACTGTAGCAAAGAGCAAGTCTGATCCCCACGCCATTTTCTTTGTGGGACAGAGACACCGAGGCCTTTGCACTAATCTCAGCTGTTGAGTTTATTAACCCTGGTTCCTCCTGCTGCTGCCAGAGGTTTTTCTCAGTTTAGCTGAGCAGTGACAGGTCCACAGCATCTTTTACCAGAGAGGCGGGTGGTGGAGAGGCACGAAGTCCTCTGTGAGGGTCGCTGGACTCCAGCCTGGCCTCAGTGTAACTCTTTGGGAGGGGGCTTTGTCCTTAAGTTTCCCGTTAAGTGCGCCAAATGGGTTCCGACTCAGTGACCATGTATAGGGTTTCCAAGGAGTGGCTGGTGGGTTTGAACAGCTGACTTTGTGGTTCACAGTCCAGGGCTGATCCTATAGTACCACACCAGGTAGCCTAAATTTCCTAGGGGGAACCAAGTAGTGCCCTCCTCCCGAAGCTCTCTGGACCCTGAAGAACTTGTTCACTTCTTGTCTCTGAGCTGTAACAAGCAATCATGGTACCACCATCTGGTTTTTTAGGAGATAAGGACACCAAGCAGGTGTCTGGGGTGGATACCATGTGTCTTACATGAGTCCTGGGCCCTGGTTATAAGCACAGTTACAGCTAGAGGATGACAACATAGACATCAGGCAGCAACAGCTTTACTGGACACTTCTGTGATGATCACTGAACTAAGTGCCCAGTCAGGACATAGGTGTCCCCGTCCAATTCTACAGGGATGGAGGGACGGAGTGTGGGGGTCTGTCTCTGGCAGATCTGAGTCCATCGATACTGCTGCTGAGGCTCACGGGGGAGTGCCCAGTACCGTGCTTTGTACATACCAGGCATGTAATCACTGTTCCTTCGCCTTTTCCCAGCCTGTCACTCACCCCAATGGTCCCAGAAGGGATCAAAAAGTTCCTCTAAGTCCTGGCTCTTTGTTTAGGATGGCCCACACTCTCAGTGTGGCTGGGGCAGGGATCTAACTTGTTTCCACCATCTCAGGCCCCAGGCCCTACAATGCCAGACTCCGCTGCTCTGGGCTCGCTCCTAATGAGGTGGTGGTGGTAGTGTGTGTGTGTGTGTGTGTGGAGGGGGTGGGTAGTGTGTGTGTGTCCTCTCATGTGGACATCAGCCTCTGCCTGTTGCTGAGACTGCTCCTGGCACCCACGTGGTGAGACCAGCTGTGTGGCCCAGGGCCTGGTGAAGTGCCCACTACCCAGCTTCCACAACTCCATGATGCCTTGTGCCTGCCATCTGCTCCACCTATAAGCCTCAGGTGAGGAACAGGTCAGGAGCTACCAGCATAAGCTCTGGGGCTCAGGTAGGTCAGACAGACATGTCATGCACACAGGGAGTGAGGTGGAGTGTTGGCTCCCACCTTGGGTGTCTGCCCTTGGGTGGCCTTTTCTGTCCCCACCCATTGGCCCATGATGACTCTGGGCCCACCTGTAAAATGGAAATCAGAAGCCACCTTGCCTACCTCACCAAGGTGATAGAAAACATCTGGGGGGTTTCTGGCTGTCAGGAGTCCAGGTCTGGGGGTAGAGGATGGTGTTCCCATCTGACCTCCAGCAGGACAGCCAGCATGAGGAACCCAGCAGTGAGACATCAGGGTCCTGGCTCCCTCGGGCCTGGGGCTGCTCCCCCTGTGGTGGCAGGCAGGCCGGCCCCGGCAGGCTACAGCTGCCCAGCTCCATGGCTATGCATGGCTCCAGACTATCACATTAATCAACCTGGGCTTTATGATGCTAATACATTTGCATCCAAATTTTGGTTTGGAGCCTGGGGCGGCAGGATGATTTAATTTGCTTTGTCCTTAAGCAGGAGGGAATGTAATAGGAGAAGGGTAAGTACAGACGTTTTCATTGAATTTTCGGGTGCACCGCTGGGCAACTCTGGGCATAGTGGCCTGGTCTTGGTCTTCGTTATCTTGGTGTTGCCATCTCAGCAGCCTCCCCACCCCACTGATCTGAGGGTGAGGCCTCCTGGGCAGTAGCCACAAGGGTAGATGGGGAAGGGGCACCTCTTGTTGTGTGGATGAGCCAGGAGGACTAAAGCTGGGCTGTAACAGAACAGACGCAGACTCTGCCCAGCAATTTCAACCCAGGGTCCTGACCTCAAGGGCGTGGGCTGCTGGGGGGGGGGGATCTGCCTGCGGCCCCCCAACAGAAGCTCCTGCCTTGGCCTGGAGATTTGGTGCTGCCTTTCTGTTCTAGATGTGAAGAGAAATGGGGCAGGGGCGGCAGAAGGCAGAGTTCCCTAATGAGAGGTCTAGGCAAGGCACTGAAATCAAAATAGGGAGGCGGGGTCCCGGGGGAGCCCCCCACTGGAGAGGCAGCTCTGGGCTCCAGTTTGGAGGGACCAGGCACAGGGCGACCCCCCTCCCCCCCC
>NW_006408650.1:7863644-7871200 GCF_000296735.1 Chrysochloris asiatica
ACCACCAAGCAGAAGGCACGTTGAAAGGCAGTGCTCATCCGGGTTACCAGCAGGGGCATCATGATTGGGAGGGGGTGGGGCCCCAGGGCACCCTGCCGTCCTTGAATGGGCATGGGGTCCCTGTACCCTTCTATCCCTGAGGCACTGACACCAAACACCCACAGCAGGCTCCCTAGGAGGCCCTCTTGCGGTCCTGGGTCCATAGGGGCCAGGTAGATGAGCAGCTGTGGACAGGGGTTCCTGCAAAGGGTTCACATTTAAACTCAACCCAGGACGCTGACCCACTGCTCCGGAGTCCCCCACACAGGGCTCTTGGCATTCTGGGCCACAGAGCCTGGTGCCAATCAGCGTCTCCTGTGCTTGACATTGGTGGCCGGGCCTTCCCTACACACTCACTGACATCGAGTTGGTTCCGATTCACAGTGACCCTTTAGGACGACAGTAGAACCGCTCCACAGGGTTTCTGAGCCTGGAAGTCTCTATAGGCGCAGACAGCTTCATCTTTCTCTAAAGGCACAGTTGGTGGATTTGAGCCACCATCCTTGCAGTTAGCATACTAATGCTTAACCCATGGCACCACCAGGGCTCCTTTCCCTTAGGAGGGTCACTCGGCAATTTCCAGGCCTGTCAGGAAGGCGGCCTCTGCCCATCACAGCAGCCCCAGGGGGAGGGGTCACCGGAAGCAGCTACTAGTGCAGCAATTCCCTAGAACAGGAATGTGCAAGGGGGCAGCGGTGGGCGAGGTGGGGGACAGTGTCCCATACAAGCGACTGCGTCCCCCACTGCGCAGGGCAGGGTACGCCTCTCTGGTGGGTGCATGTGTGAAGCAGAGGGGATGATCCCTGTGACAAGTCCTGGAGCTGGGCTGCTTAGCCTGGCCACTCTACCTGCCAGGTCGCCTCTGTCCCCAGGAGCGTCTGCCTCTGCAGGAGGGGAGGCCAGGTGGGGCCTGTCATTGTGCCTGTCACCACCAACACATGTACGGCCATGCTATCAGAGCTTGGCCTCGCTGATGATGATGTTGGCCGTGACGAAGAAGAGGCAGGAAAAAGCCCAGAGCAACACGAAGCCCACCCAGAAGGTGTGGCGGAAGGGGGACCTGTGCTTGTTGACGGTCGCATGGCCAAAGGCCAGCTGGATGTCCTTGCGGCAGTGGTATACCAGGAAGGCGGGGATGAGATATTGGATGCCGGTGCCCGCGTAGGCCCCCGTGATGCCCACTAGGGACTCGAGGTCGTGGGTGCAGAAGGCCACCACCACAGGGGGCAACAGGGTGATGGTGGGGAAGACCACACGGTCCACCACCCAGGGGTAGGTGCCACCCTCACGGTGGAAGAGCGTCTTCCAGTTGTTGCGTAGCGTCACTGCAATGATGGGGAAGTTGGTGCTGATGGTGAAGACAGGGAAGAGACCCAGGAAGAAGCGCACAGCGGCTAGGCTCACGACGTCGCAGCGCGCAAAGTTGAGGGTGTACATGTCCAGGATGCTGTCGCCGCGGAAGCAGAAGATGGCGGTGAAGGAGAGGAGGCTGTAGAAGGCCAGGATCAGTACGTAGTCCAAGAGGACCAGCCGCGTGAGGTGACGCTTGGAGGACACGGGGGTGATGAGGGATGGCAGAGAGTGCTGGCACATGAAGGAGTACACGCACACGCCAAACAGGTTCCGGATCCCTGCGGGGTCGGCCAGTGGTGGGTGGCCCTCCCCCTGGCCATGCCCGATGCGGACCAGGGCCAGCACGATCATGATGGCGAAGGCTGCAAGAGGACGGGGTGGGGAGGGAGGGTGTCAGCCAGAGGGGCCAGTGAGGGGGAGCTGGGGACCCAGGAGAATTATGGCTAAGTGTGACCTATACCACTCCCAGGACCCATGGGCACCATCCCAGCAGGTACGGGCAGCTTCTCTAGGGGATCCCGGGCACACACACCAAGGAGGGCTCAGCACCCAGGTGGCAGCTGTCTGCTATGTCCAGTCAGGCCTACTCAGCTTCCTGTCACCTCCAGGACTTGAGGTTTGCTGGCAGGGAGTTGGCACTTAGTCCCACTCCCTCCCTTATATTTAGGGACATGTGACTGAGGAGCTGGGGGTGACAGAGGGAGAGGGACAGAGTAGAAGAGAGAGGTGTCTGGGGCCAAAGGCATCTACTAGACACTGAGGGGACATGGATCCAGGGCCTGTTCCAGGCTCGAAGCTGCCAGTAGTCACTTCAGGGAATAAGAGATTCCAGAGGCCAGAGAGCTGCTTGTACCGAGCCCTCTGATCAACTAGCATCCATCTGGTCGTCTGGACAGTCAGGGGGCAGGGCAGTGACTCGGACCCTGAAACCCCTGACAGAGCAAACAGAATTCCCTATGACCCCTTTGCTGGACAATCCACAGGGTTCATGGACACAGTAGGCTCTCATAGTAACTGAGGAGGACATGGACAAATGTCCTGGGTGTCCTAACCTTCATTGTAGCCAATGGCACCTGCAGATTCAGCAAATTCTTTCCTTGTCCCTTCTGGAACCTCCCACCTGTAGGCACACTCAAGGACCCCACAGCCCTCATAGACCCCGGGCCTCAATCCGTTGAGTGAAGCTGTGCCGACACCTGGCACCTATGGGTGAGGTGCTGGTAAACATGAGTGGACGGTGGCCCCGCAGCTGTTCTTTCTGCCCTGAACAGCTGTGTAGTGGTTACTACTGTGCCCTCAGGCCAACTCCGACTGCAGTCCCTGGCAGGAAGAGTGTCCCCTGGGACAACAGACAAGTTGACCAGAGTCTCCCACCACAGCACTTTGAGGGGGGCTCAGCAGAAATGTTACGTTATTGTTATTGCTTTTCATCAGATCAAAGGGGAGCGAGGGGCGGGCCTGCGGAAGTGGCCAATCAAGGCCATGATCCGTTTCCTCCTGGAGTTGGCGCCCATCTCAGTCATACTCCTGACAAGAAAGAGCCCTGGGACTGGCCTCACTGGTGGATATCACAAATCTTCAGCTCCGATCAGACAGGGGGGAAAGTGGGATGGAGACTCTGGGTTAATCCTCTGGGGGATGGGGGGGGAACACCACAAACAGACACCCAGTGGGCCTTCCTGTTTCCCCAGGGCCAACCCGGAACCCCATGCTGCCCAGTTTTGTCATAGATTCTTGGTGGGGGGAGCAGGTGTGCAGGGGAGGGGGGCTTGAAGGGGGTGCACATGGGTGGTGTCCATGAAGGGACAGATTCAAAGAGGGGGCTAGCGTATGGTGGCAGGGCAAGTATGTGGGGAGGTAGGGTGGGATGCATGGGGTGTGGATATGTGTAGGTAAGGGTCCATGTAGGGGTGCAGGTGTGCATGGGGGAGCCTGGCAGAGGTTTCCACTGAATGCAGGGACCTAAAGAAGGGCTAGTGGGGTCAAGGGTTGGCTGTGGTATCTGTGTCCCAGGAGCTGCGGACAAGTTGCCTCACAGGGAGGGAGCAGGGTGACGTTGAGGCTGCACACACAGCTGTGTGCTACCGCTGACTCCCCCTAGCCCAGCTAGCACAACCGGGGACAGAGGCCAGCACACATCTCAGGGGATACCTGAGGGGACAGGAAGGAGACATTCCTGCCCTTTCCAACTACCAGTCGGCTGGTGCCTCCCTGCTCAGCCTCCTCAGCTCCCAGGAGTTGTGGAAACACAGGCAGGACCTGGTCTGTCCCTGGACAAGGGAGTCACTGTCACTGCCCTGATGTGGGGTGGGGATGGAGGAAGGGGTGCATTCCGAGAAAGGGCATCAAGGATATCAAGAGAATGCACGCAGCAGCTGCCTTGGGAAGCTCTGTGTCTGAGTGTTAATAGTGATGGTAGCATTTTCTAGAACTTTCACCAAGCCATTGCTGAAAGGGATCAGAAAACTGACCTCATGAAGCCACACCGCCTATTCACCTGGTTCATGCTCTGACACGTTTCAGACAAACTTTCAACGTGTAAGCTTCCCCCTCTATCTGAAAGTAGAGCGTTCCTTGGAAACCCAAATAGCATAAAGTGGAGAAGCAATCACCAATCACTTCCATGGGAAAAACGTGAGCATGCCCAGACTCAAAATAAATAACGTCACAAATCATACCAAACCCATTCCAACTGACAGCCACCATCAGAGCTGAGCAGAACTGTTCTTAGGGTTTTGAGACGGCACTTTTCTACAGGAGCAGACAGCCTCATTGTTCTCCCAAGGAGCGGCGGGTGGGTTTGAACCACTGACCTTAAGGTTGGCAATCTGATGTACCACACCAGGGCTTCTTAATCAAACCAAATAACACCTAGAACCTCAAATCAGATACAGTTCAAAGCTACGGCGGCTTGATGTTGAGTGAGGTGATCCGGGAAGAAGCTTGCTGATTCCACTCACCAACAATAAATGTTCTTTTTCTAGTCTGGCTTTCCCCCCATAAATTCAGATTTTTTTTGGTTAATGAAAACAGGTCCTTAGTGTAGGTCTTTTGTAAAAGCACGGTGGTATAAAGTGGTGAACTTGTGAAAAGCGGGGGCTACCCACATTTCTCCCCAACTCATTAAGAAGATGCCAGCAACTCAGGGGAGCGATGGAAAGCAGCTGTTTTCAGCAGAGAAGAATGGGGTGGGCCCTGTTAACAAGCCCAGACAGTGGAAGAAAAGCTGTGTGAAGAGCAGACAGAACACTCCTGCCCAAGGTCAGGGGTTCACAGATCCTGTGGATCCTGGGCACCTCAGGGACCAAACCAGGCACTGACTGCTCGCAGGATGCTTCCACTTTAGTTGGGAGGAAGACCATGATCAGGACAGCGCAAGGAGCACGTGACTATGACTGTCAGCTGAGAAACTCCCCAAAGGAACTTGGCTCTCAAGGACAAGGACCACATGCCCAAGACCTAGCCTTTGGATTCTGGGAGAGTGCCTCTCCCCAGCTCTGTAGGGGAGCCCAGGTGACTGAGGCAGGAGATGGGGAGGATGTACCACAAGGACACAGTATGGGCAGTCTCTGGGATTGGAGAAGGAAGGAAAATGCTGCTGTTGTCAGGTTCACAGTAACCAGCACCCCTTCCACTGAGGGAATAGCAGCACAAGCGGGGGGAGATAGGTCTGTCCCTGCCCCCAGCTCTGGAGGACAAATTCAACAGCCACCTCCTAGATGGATGGTCTGTCCCAGGAGACAGCTGGTCCCCAAACTCATCAGACTGAGGTCTGATAAGAAATCAAGAGGAAATGAGTATGAGAAGCTGTGAGCAACAGACCCTGGGTTTCCTGACAGCTCACTGCCTGCCTCCCCGCCAGGCATTAGGAGCCCTGGGTGGAGATGGGAGGGAGATGATAAGCAAGCACTCTCCCCAGCCAGCTTGGTGACCAGAGGAGCAGGACTTAACCCTCCAAGGTGGTGGGGGTGGGGGTCGGCCCCCAGCAAGGGCTGCAGGTCCCTGAAGTCAGGGCCTGGTCCTTCTCTGACCTATCTTGGGGTACTCAGACCACAACCACAGTCCTGTCTTCACACCGGAAGTCACACCGGAAGTCACACTCAGAAAGGTGAGGAAATGCGGTGAGGAGCCAGGGAAGACTGGCAAGGAGGAAGGGGGTGGCAGCTTGGCACCCTGTCACATGAGGAGAGGCTGTCGGGCCTCAGAGGCTTAGCTGCAAAGTGACAAAGGGTCAGGAGACTTCTCTGTGAATATCTGAGGTAATAGCCCACTTGGAAAGACATGCACTTGTTTTGCGCAACCCACAAGGCTCAGATGGGACCATTCATTCACTCCACAAAGATGTCCTGAGTGCCCACTGGGAACCAGGGACTCTTCTGGATGTCTGGTCCCTGCTCCTCTGGAGCCCACAGCCCAGGAATTTACAGGGATAGATGACCACAAAAGAAAGACTGGTTAATGGTCATATTAGCTGGTGGGCTAGATGGTGACCCTGGTTTGGTAACCACATGCCCTGCAGGGTATTTGTTTCTGTGAAGAGCCTCACCTGTCGGCAATCTGCCTCAGACCTTGCCGGGGTCTCCTAGTTCTAAACCTGTCACCTGTCCCAGGGCACTCAGAATGCTGGAGACTTAGGGTAAGGCGACCATTGTTTGAAGCCTTCCTGTAAAGTTAAAGGACAAGCAGACCTGAGTCTCCTTGAGCTGTGACCGCGCAATGAAATGCCCTATGGTCCTAGGCTGGTGGGTCATGGGGCTGATCCTGATGGAAGTGTAGCCAGAGGGGCTTTTCTGGAATTTGGCTTGGCTGGCCCAGAAGTCCTGACCCCTGGCACTTGAGGGCATAAAAAAACGCAGCCATCATGGACGATGCGGGCAGATGTCCACTCAGACGAGACCACATGCTACATGCCTACCACTCCTGATCCCAAGTGCCCGAGGAGCACAGATGTGTGGGCTATGGCTCTCAGGACTAAGCATGAACCACTGGACTCTTGCATCAAGTAAGCTGAGCCACAGTTGGTGGCCTGAGACAGGATGTTGCAGAAGCCAGTGTCCTACTGTCCCCTGGCAGGGCTGTTTCCTGGGGAGATGTCCTCTCAACCCTAACTGCAGCACGTGGCCCAGGTGACCCCCATCCCAACACGGGGGGCAGGATCCAGCCTGGGCTGTCCCAACATCAGGGTGTTCTCTCAGACTAGTGCATGGCTGTGGACCAGCTGTGACGCAGGCGTGGTGGAGAGCCATTCATCAAGTCTGCGCTCCCTTCTCCAAGCAGAGAATCAATATGCCAATGCTAATGATAAAGGATGAGGCAGGCTCTCAGCCTCTGCCTCAGGCAGAACTCTCAGAGCGTGGCTGGGAGACTGGCAGAAGCTGGCCTCAGCTGAGATCCCAGAAGACACAGCAGCTTCTTGGCTCTCAAGCAGGAGCAGGTGACCAACTGTGACGGAGAGGTCTTTGGCAGGCTTGGCAGGTGGGGCAGGTGGAGGTGGGAGCGGCTGTTAGGGGTCCTGGGAAGTGCTGGGGGGAACCTACTGCTCCTCCTTACAGCTCAAGTACTCAAGTTAGAAGAGGTCCAACCCCTAAATTGGCCACTTACCTATCTGTGTAATCTTGGGGCGTGGACTGGGTCGAAAAGTGCCCTTCCAAATTCATGTCTACTGGAGCTTGTGAGTGAAACCAGATTTGGTACTAGGAGCTTTGCAGATGCCAGTCAGGTAAGAAGCAATTGGGTCGGGGGTGGCTGTTATTAGGTTCCTAGTCCTACGACCCTCTGCACAACCGGGCAAAATGCTGCCCGGTCCGGGCCCATTCAGCCACCTGTGTTCTGTCAGAGCTCCTGTTGCCATACTGGGCGGTTGTTATCAGAGTCATTCCTTACTGAGAGAGATCCTGCATAGGGTTTCCAAGGAGTGGCTGGTGGGTTTGAACCATGAAGCTTGTGGTCAGCAGTCCTACACTTATCCAACAGTGCTACCTTGAGTTACACGGCCCTAATCCTATGGTGGTGTCCCTGAGAAGATGGGGCATGAAGGGGTGAAGATGATGTGAAGACAGAAGACCAGAGTGACACAGCTGCAGCCCAAGGAGGACCAGGAAGGACCAGGAAGGATCAGGAAGGACCAAGAAGGACCAGGAAGGACCAGGAAGGATCAGGAAGGA
>NW_006408650.1:7871300-7943555 GCF_000296735.1 Chrysochloris asiatica
ACCAGGAAGGATCAGGAAGGACCAAGAAGGACCAGGAAGGACCAGGAAGGATCAGGAAGGAAGGACCAGGAAGGACCAGGAAGGATCAGGAAGGATCAGGAAGGACCAGGAAGGATCAGGAAGGATCAGGAAGGACCAGGAAGGATCAGGAAGGATCAGGAAGGATCAGGAAGGACCAGGAAGGATCAGGAAGGACCAGGAAGGAAGGACCAGGAAGCCAACAGGCACCATGTGGGCAGAGCCTGGGCCACCGTTGTGGTTGTTGTTGTTAAGTGCTAGCAGGTTGATTTTGATTCATAGTGACTCTGTATAGGGTTTCTGAGGAGCAGACAGTGGATGTGAACTGACAACCTTGTGGTTCACAGCCCAGTGCTGATCCTACAGTGCCACACCAGGAGGAGTCCTGGTCCACAGCAATGGCTCAAAAGTGTTATTTTTATTGTCACAGAAAACTCCATCTTCCATTCTGAAAGCACAGGCCCCAGGCAGGTGGGAGAAATGTCATCAGTCCTCAGCTCTAAGTGAATTCACCTTTGTCCTAAGGAGGGATTGGGGGGGCCACATTCCAGACTCTGATTCCACTTTCCCCAGTTGGGCTGAGCAGCTGTCACAAACCCTCTGGAGAGCATCTGCTCCGATTGCCTCTGGCCCAGGATTCAGCTAATTCCCAGAGGCCGAGGTGCAGCTGGATGGGGGCACATGTTCCTGTCTCCTCTCCTCGTCACCTGGCATTCCTGATACCACCTGTGGCCAAACTGTCTCTCACTCTGCCATCAGGGGACTGTGGGTGGGTTGGATTCTCTGTGACACACCTGGGTCCCCCCTTTTGAGTGCCCTCTCACTTAAAAGCAGGCTGTGAGTTGGGGTGGGGGCTTCCTGCCCTAGAGGGCAGACATACCCAGTCTCGTCTCCCTTTGGGAAAGGCAAGCAGCTCTACCACCTGCCACCCCATTCCCCAGGATAACTTTGGTTTGGGTTCCGATTTTATGGTGGGCCAGAAAGACCTTATGTGGATCCTAACAGCAGCAGCAAAAATCACTTAAGTTCTTCCTGCTCTGGGTCAGCCCCTGTAGAGGAGTCCAGCTGTCTGCTCATCATCTTGAAGCCAGAAGAACGTTCACACAATCCACTTCCCAGGCCTGAGCACTGACTGCCCCACGGCCGAATGAATTACCCCAAAGAGTTCGGAGCATAGCCTTCCCCTCCAGGGGTCATGATAAGGATGCTTGATGAAAGGCAGGTATTAAAGTCTCGGAAGCAATCAAATCTTAAGTATGGAATCAAGAGCTCTGGTCTTTCCTCTCATCCTTCAATGTCTCCATACTGTCAAGGAGAGGGGCGCTCAGGAGGGCAGATGTCAACTTTTTCATTCTGAAGCTGTCAGGGCTAGCTCAGCACATCACCAAGGCCACAGGAGCCCAGGACCCTGGATGCCGGCTGGCTAATCTTCTTCCTGCAACCTGGAAACAAACGCAGACACCGGCAGCTTTCCCGAGGGCAGCCTAGTGCCATGCACAGAGATGGCAGGGGAGGAGGGAAGGAAGGAGGGAGGAGAAGACAAGGGCGTCTGGAGGCCCTGGTAGGAAGACAGACTCCCGAGCTCTGGGCTTGTGAGTGGCGTCACCTCCGCAGGTATACATGGCTCCCTTCCCATTGGAAGGCCAGTTGTGGCCAGAGGTTGTGGCTGTAACCATCACTCCCTGACCCTGTGCTACCTGGAACTCACTTCCCCTGTCTTGTTTGTGAGCAGGCGGCAGCACATCAGTCTCCTTGGTGAAGCAGGATTTGTCCTCTGGTGGTTAGGTTGGTTCCTGCCTCAGCTATCCGCAGACCAGGGGTTGATAACAACGTGGCTGAGGGGAGAGAGAAGTCTGGAAGACGGGGCCTTCTCAAAGGGCCGGGCCGGGGTCGCTAATGGAAGACGTAACTTAGCAGCATTTGGCTGGTGACTTTCCAACACTAAGTGTCCACGCAGCTACCCTGTGAGCCACAAGACAAAACTCCCGGGTGCTGAGACATGGGTTTTGCTTTCACAGAGAAAACAGGACGAAACCGAGAGTCAAATGAAACAGGATGCTGCGTGTGTGGCTATGAACAGTGACTGCTGGCCACTGGGCAGCCCTGGAGAGTCCTCTGCTGCTGCTGTCGGCAGACAGTGGGCAGACAGTGGGCATGAAGGAGCCCAGGCTGGCTGACATCAAGCTGCTGTGTGCCCCCACAGAGATGGTGAGGATCCCGACCCATTTACCTGGGAATAGGACTTTGTTTGGAAATGGGGTTTTTCTTTTGTTATTAGCATAGGCCGTCCTACTGAAGTACGGCGGGTCCAAATCTTAATCCCGTCAGAAATAGGGTCTTATAAAAAAAGGGGAAAGCAGAGATTATGTGACCAGGGAGGCAGATGCACCTATGAAGGTCTTCAAATCGTTCGTGGGAAAGTGGAAGTTTCCAGACTTGTTGAAACCCCCTAGGATGAGCAGAAAAGTAATGCCAAGGGCTCTTGGCAGCTTACCCGAGCTTTGGTGGTACAACAGTTAAGCGCTCAGCTGCCGATGGAAAGGTTGGCAGTTTGAACCCATCCAGCAGCCCTGAGGGTGAGAAGCTTGGTGATCTGCTCTCGTCAAGATGACAGTTGAGGAAGGAAACCCTCTGGGCCAGTCCTACTCGGTCAGACAAGGTCACTACTGTGAGTCAGAATCCACTTGATGGCGCCTCACTACTATGGAGTCCCGGTGTGGCTCTGTGGGTTAATGCGCTGCACTGTAAAGTCAGTTTGAACAGCAAGGTCGGAGGTTCAAGCTCACCAGCCGCTCCTCGGAAACCCTATACAGGGTTGTTAAGAGTCTGAGCCAACTCCATGGCACTTATCAACAAACAACTGGGCGGTGCAGGCCGTGAAGTGCTTGGCTGCTAACCCAGAGGTTGGAGGCGCGCGTCTTCCCAGAGGTGCCTTGGAAAAAAGACTTGGTGATCTGCTCCGGTAAAGATCACAGCCTGGAAAACCCTACGGGGCAGATGAAAATCGACTCGACAGTGCTTAACAACAGAAACCAGGAAACCACCCCAGACAGTTCCCTCAAAGACCTGTGAGACAATGTGTTCTCAGAAGCCACCCCCAGGAGACTAAGGCTATCTGGGTGCCTGGAGCCCCCTCCATTTTGGGGATCTTCCTGGACCTCTCAGAAGCACCAGTTGTGTGAGGGGCCCACAGGGAGGTGTTCGAACATCAAGGTGGCCTGTGGAACTGAGGGAGGCAGGTGGGCTGAGGATGGTGGCAGATCATGAAGACCCCATCACTAACATCCTGGGGCAGTCAGCCAACCAGGTGGGGACAGGTGAAAGCCTGCCTCTCGTGAGTCAAGGCTTGCTCTTGGGGACTTCCTGCCTTTGCTGCCGACAGCAAGTCCCACCTCTCCTGCTGGCTCTATTTGGAATACAAATCTGGGCCACCTGCAAGGGCAGGTAGGACCAGTGGGGCCAAGAAACTTTGAGACGCAGGTTTCAGTTCATCCACTACGACTCAGAGGAGGACAGCAGCTGACCCACTTTGTAGGGAAGGCAGAGACGGGAACCAGGCGAGCGGTGTGTCTGCTCTGAATACTCAATCAGACTGGAAGGCGCCCTGTGGGTCCCCGACAACCCAGACCCGAGGCGGCTGCGGCGCTCAGAGCTGCCTTTATTAGAAAGAGCTGGTTTTTAATAAGGCCAAATGGGGTGCTCAAGTCAAGCCAGCTGTTCACAGCCCCGAGCGGGAGGCGTCTGTAGGCGTGTGCCAGGTGGAGGAGTCTAGGCATCGTGAAGCCACTGCCGCTGGGCATTAGGGTTAACACTTGTGGCAGCATCTCTCCTACCTGTGCCCCCACTGCTACTGTCAGACAGCTCCTTGAGAAGTGACCTCTTCTCTAAGGCACGGCACCCCGGGAAGGCAGTGGGGACCGGAGCTGGGGTGTAGGAGAGCCAACCAGTGACACTAAGATCTACATGGGACCCCTAGTGTCACAGCCCCTGTGAGAGGTGACCGAGTTCACTTTCTGATCTCTAGTCAGTCCAAGACTCTCTGAGGTCACCCTGAGCACACAGCAAGCAACAGAGATGGTGGACATGGTGACCAGTCCCAGTCACTGTGAAGTATTTTGCACACCTCCCTCTGCGTCCTCACACCCGCCCTGTGAAGTGTCAACGGCACAGATTGGGGGGGAGCCCACAGGAGGGGGTCAGAATGAGTACCCTGTTGACCAGCTCACCTGACCCCAACACTTGTGGTGGTTCTGAAACAACTGATGCTGGGGGTGAGTCAATGCAGGACACTCAGGACATGCTGAGCTTTGAGTGACAGTCTCACTTGGAGACGGTCACACACAAGTTCCTCCCACGTGGGAGAGAGGGGTCGGAGACCTAGGCATCCCGGTGACCAGCCCAGTGGCCCCAGCATGTCTTTGGGGAGCAAACGTAGGAATCAATCTTGTTGCCGTTCATCTGTTTTCTGCCCTTTATCCTGGGCAAATGCTGTTGCCAAAGACCACTTAGACTCTGACTCCAGGGTGCTCCTGGGACCCAGACGGGGACTGTGAGGAAGGACTGGCCCAAAGGCTCCTCAGCAGCATCTAGAGCTCCAAGGACCCTGAACTGCGTAGCAGGGGGAGGGCAGGGGGAGTGAGAAGGGGGCAGCCTTGCAATCTTCGCCGGCCTCGTTTCAACAGATGGCAGAACAAATTCCTAATTAAGCACATGAACGTTTCCGGCTCAGCACATTTATTTATGATTTTCCGGTCCCTTTGGTACTCATTTTTCCTCTTTGTCTTCCTGGAGCCCAAGTTAGCTAGTTGGCTCCCTTGGAAAAGCGGAACCCCAGGCTGCAAGGGGGAGGACCTTGGGCAGTGTGGGAAAGGAGGTGGGGGGGGGGCAGGGCCACTCGGCTACTTTTCAAAGGCGGGATGAAAAGGCAGCCCCGCGGACTGAGAAGTCTTGTGCTCACATCTGTGGGATAGTTCTAGAAAAAAAATTACCCGGGGTGAGCCTGGGTCAGAGAAAACTCACCCTTCATGGAATCCAGCCTGTGTTCCCAGGCAGTGGCCAAGGCCCTGGAGCTGCCCAAATCTGCCCCATCGCTCTGCTCAGGCCACGCTGCCCGCCACCTCGGGTTTGTCCAGAAGCCATCTCAAATTAATCGTGATCTTCCCACACCACAGAAGGGGCCACTGCTCTCTCAGTCTTCATGATCGTTGAGGCCATCATGGCTACTGTGTGTCTTGATTGCCTCCTACCCTGGGGGTGGGGGGAGGCTTGCCTTCCAGCCCTGTATCGCGCACTGTTATTATTCCGTTATGATCCACAGGGTTTTCTCTAGCTCATTTTTAGAAGTGTGTTTTCTCAGCCTTTCATCTGAGTCTAGAAGCTCTGCTGAATCTGTCGGCCGTGGGTGACCCTGCTGAGATTTGAAATCCCAAGGACCAAGCTTCCAGCATCTTGGCAACACTCCAGTCATCACGGTACCACCGACTGACTGACAGATGGGTGGTGGTCCCATTCTGTCATTGTTGTTGTTGTTGTTGTTAAGTGCTGTTGAGTTGGTTCTGACTCATTCATAGGGTTTCCGAGGAGCAGCTGGTAGGTTTTAACTGCCAACCGGGTCCATTCTGTTGTTGTGACGTGCCGTCGAGTCGATTTCAACCCACAGTGACCCTGTAAAGGGCTTCCGAGGAGCAGCTGGTGAGCTTGAACCACTGACCTTACAGTTCAAATGACTTTGCAGTCTGACGCATTAGCCCACAGCGCCACACCGGGACTCTGGAGTCCATTCTGCTGTTGTTAAGTACCGTGGAGTCAGTTCCGACCCATAACGACCCTGTACAGGGTTTCCGAGGCTGCAAATCTTTACGGGAGCAGAAAGCCTCATCTTTCTCCCACGGAACAGCTGGTAGTTTCGAACTGCCGACCTTGAGGTTTGCAGCCCGATTTGTAACCACGATGCTACCAGAGCTCCTTCTAATATCTCCTAAATCTTAAAACATCAGTTAAGAGCACAATAGAGGTGTGGCCAAACGTCTAGCACGCAGCAACACACAAGGCACCACAGATGGTGGTGAGTGGCTGGGGTTAATACCAGGATGGCATCTTCCACCGATCTAATGAGAAACAGGTGGCTGCAATGGCTGGAAATGGAACTGGGTGCTAAGCTCTGTTTAAGCGTTTACTCAGCTGGGCCATTTATCTTTTCTCATAAGGCCTCTGGGTCAAGAGGTTTGCTTTCTCAGCCCAGAGGCCTGAGTCCGGCAGAAGCAAATGATGCCGAGGCTTTGTTACCCCCAGCACACTGGGGAGAAGCTTTGCTGAAGTGGTGATTGATGTTTGATTATCTCCAGGATCACAGGAAGACAAGAGGCAAACAACCCATTAGACAGCGCTGTCAAGACAACAATGTCACTGCCAGAGACACGCATGCGGATGACCTTCCCAAGCCGATCTCTGCCTTGGAGCCCTGAGCTGGGGGACCTAGTGAAGGCAGGGCTGTGAGAGGATGAGCGCTCCAGAGAGAGAAGAAGAAGGCAAATAGCAAGAGGGGGCAGTCCCCCGCCAGAGAAAGGGTGGTCCCTTTCCAAAGCAAGTGAGCAACCCCCAGACTCAATTTGCAGCCCAACAGTAGAAAGGGTCTCTAGGAGGAACAATAACACTAGAGAGGTACCGACGCCTTTAGAATAATGAACCACTTGAGGTCCAAAGACCAGCATTTGTCAAAGGTCAGCGTTCAGAAGAGAGGACCGGTTAAGGGAGGAGGAACAGGAATGGGACGGACACACGGGGAGGAAGTGGGATGAATGGCGTTGAGCTGTGGGAATTGCCGCTAACGACATGAAACAAAACGCGTATGAACTGTGAAGAATGACTGACCACAAAGCTGACTTGCTCTGCAGATCTTCACTGAATTCAAAATAAAAAGTTAAAAAAACAAAACACAGTAAAGGCACTGAGCAGCCGATTGTACTCTGCGAGTCTGGTCCTGGTGCGGGGGGGGGGGTCAGGGCACTGGCAGCAGAACTAAGTGGAACCAAGATCAGCTCTGGGATGCCTCGGAGGTCCAGGCGACAGGTGAGAATGGGGTCTAACCCCTATCCGTCTGGGAATATCTTGTCTCCCACACCGAGAGAATGCCTCTTTATTTACCACCAGTCTCTTCTTCTCCTGTTTACAACCTTCTCCTCTTAATGAACATCTTGCTCACCAGCAGTGGAGTGGGCACAGGCATGGGGGTACCACGGAAGTCATTAACTATCATTATTGGGGCGGCTGTCACCCCCAGGGCTGACACGGGAACCTATCACATCAGCGAGGGTAGCAGAGTCCTCGCTCCCTCTTCCCCTGTGGTGCCCCAGATGAGGGGGAGAAGATGGAGACAGTTCAGCTCCAGTGTTAGGAGATGACCCCCACCATGGATGCAGCAGGTGAAGGGTGGCCAATCCCTTCAGGGCCTGGGAACCTGCTACAGTGGGCGGGCAGCAGGGGCAGAACAGGTAAGGGAAGCAAGGAGGGTGGACATTTTTCTCCAGACACTCCCTCTTGAAGGTCACCAGGAGTAGACACACAGAAGGGAGATGCTGGTACCTGTGCTCCCTGGACACCAACAAGATACCTGCTAATACCCATTCACACTGGGAAGTCTCCATTCAACTCTTTGTCCTTGGGGTTAGTGTGGGCCTTTGTTGGCCAGATGAGTTCTCATTTTACCCCTGATGGTCACGTAACCTATGCTTTGGGACTTGGGAAGATGTGGGACCAATGCCCATGACCAACTCAGTGGGGGAGAGGATGAATTCTATCCAGCCAGGTACCAGCAAAACCCAAAACCACATCCAGTGCCACCAAGTCAACTCTGACTCAAGCAACCCTGTAAGACTGACTAGAACTGTCTTTTAGGGTTTCTAAGATTTTAATTCTTTATGGGCGTAGACAGGTTCATCTTTCTCCTGGAGAGTGGCTGGTGGGTTTGAACCATAGATTTTGTGGTTAGCTTAGCCCACAGTTCCTTATCCAACTACTGTCCAGAGGAAAACAGTGAAGTTGTCAAGGATTCCATTTTACTTGGATTCACAATCAACCCATGCCTAATAAGCTATAGTCAAAAATGAAAGAATGTATTACTGCTTTGGGCAAATCGGCTGCAAAAGACCTCTTTTGTTAGTGTTAAAAAGCAGGGATGTCTCTTTTGAGGACTAACGTGAACCTGACCCAAGCCACAGTATTTTCAATCACCTCATATGCATGTGAAAGCTGGACAGTGAATAAGGAAGCCAGAGGGGAACTGCTAAACGTGAGCTATGGTGTTGGTGAGGAATACTGAACATACCAGGACTGCTGCGACAAGACTGGACAAGTCTGTCCTGGGAGGATAGCAAAAACGCTCCTAGACTTCGTCTCAAGTACTTTGGGCATACTATCAGGGGGACCAGTCCCTAGAAAAGGACATCATGCCTGGTAAAGTGGAAGGTCAAGGAAAAAGAGGAAGACCCCCAACAAGCGGGACTGACACAGTGGCGGCAAAAACTGTGAGGAGGGCGCAGGGCCAGGAGGGACGTGCGGTTGTTATGAGTAGGAGTTAACCTGACAGCACTTAACAACAGAGACCATCCAGGTAACGAGGCAGGGGTGCCCCTGCTCCCGCTGACATCAGCTACAGAGGCCTCAGGGCTCAAGTGCTCCTGAGGTGGCCTGTCTCAGAGCTGACTCACAGTTTAGTTCAGTCCTACCCTCATCTGCCTGGAAGTAAGCACTGAGAATGGGAGAAGTGACCTAAGGAAGGAGTGACCTAAGGAGGGAGTGTCCTAAGGAGGGAGTGACCTAAGGAGGGAGTGTCCTAAGGAGGGGGGGGGTCATGTTGCAGAGCTTGCTCCTGTGGGAGCTGGGGCTGAGCTAGATGATGCCGATAGCCCCTCCCAATGAAGGTGCCTAGACCCCCCAGGTGTGGCACCTTGGGCGGGGACCTTATAATCCTGAGGGCCAGGAACTGGAGGGATGTGGAAATGCCACAACTGGGAGTCACTGGGGCCAGAACACCCATTGTGCTGAGGGGAGTGGTGAGGGGTGCACCCATTAGGGGAGCGTCAGGAGGGGTGAGCTCAAGCTCGGCTTTCCCTCCACTAATGGTGGACAGACCTCATGGACCCACAGTCCTGGCCTGAACACCACACAACACAAGCATCTGGCTGTTCCCAGTCGGCCGGCTGAGAGGGCAACAGGGCCCCCATGCCCTCCTATCTTCAGGTCCCCTCCCTGGGGCAGTTAGGGGTGAAGGAGCTCCCTGCAGTACACCTTGTTAGCAATCAGAGACCCCACATACCAGGGCTTCACTGCACTGTGGACCGGGAGTCCTGTCATGCCCTGGTGGCCAGGGGCGTAGAGGCTGAGTGGCTGCCCCTATGGCCCAGTGGCTTTTATGGCTCCTTGGCGACGCAGCGTGGTCTTATGGGAACGAGGCGGCTGCCGGCTTCTAGTGCCCCCCCTTAGTCCTCATATTGTGACCTTGAAGAGTGCTTACCTTTGAGTGACACTAAATTTCCCCACCTGCCACCTCCTTGCCTTGTGGAAGGTGGATGGACCAGCCAGGCTCGAGCCAACAGGGACCCGTCACCACATTCCCATTGTGGCTGGGCCCTCACACGGCCTCAGCGGGTAAGGTTCACGAGGGACACGGGAGGAAGGGCAGAGTCGGACGCTTCTCAGACTCACCGATCCATCTCATGAGAGACGTCAGGATCTGCAGGTACTTGGTCTTCTGGACATCAAAGAAGGTGAAGGGTCCGAGGAGGATGGTGAAGATGGCCTAGGTGAGGGAAACAAGAGTGAGGGAAGGCACAGGTGGGCAGTGCGGGTCATCGGTGTAGCCCACCTACCGCTGAGGCCCAGTCTAGCCTCAGCTATGCACTTGGATAAGTGGAGGCCCCCCAGGGTCACACAGTGTCTGTCACCTTGGACAAGGTCAAACGTCAGAGGAACAAGAACTTCAGAGCCACGCTTTCCCTGACATTCTGAGTCTGTTTAGCTTTCCAGGTGAGCCCCAGGCATCATCCTGGGGTGTCATCCACACCCCTCCCCACATCACTCTGTGTTTCTCAGCGAACATTTAAGGAATGCCCTTGTGTCCAGTACTGAGCTGGGGATGAAGACAGATCACATCCGAGGCAGGAGCATGAAGTTACAGAAGCAACAGAAGATGTGCCTTGGCCTGCCCCTCACAGTCCAGCTGGGAGGAGGGGGCACGGGAACCCCAAAGAGTCCCACAGCAGGACACACACGGTTAACGGGTCCAAGGAATAGGCTGATCACCCAGGGTGTTGGCAACCTGCAGTATTTTCAGCTTTCTTAAAGA
The DNA here is from genome assembly GCF_000296735.1 of Chrysochloris asiatica. NCBI lineage: Eukaryota > Metazoa > Chordata > Mammalia > Afrosoricida > Chrysochloridae > Chrysochloris > Chrysochloris asiatica. The sequence goes on from NW_006408650.1 coordinate 7,881,661, forward strand.
GTCCTGGTGTGGCCCAGTAGGATAAGCAGTGGACTGCTAACAGCAAGATCGGTGGTTCAAACCCACCAGCTACTTCTGGGAAATCCTATACAGAAACGCTGTGAGTTGGAACCCACTAGAAGGTACTTAACAACAACCAAGAGAGGGTGGAGCCTAGAGAACAAGAGGGCCAACCACTCAGGGAAATAGCTGCTGTAGTGCTGTAGGATAAGCACTGGATTGCAAGTTGGTTTGAACCACAAGGTTGGTGGTTCAAATCCACCAGCTGATCCTTGGAAACCCTATATAGGGCAGCTACGAGTTGGAACTGACGTGATGAAACTTAACAACAAGGGAAAGGAAGGAGACGTGGGGGGTGAAGTGTCAACTCAGCAGCAGAACTCTCAAGCTCCATGTAGGAGACCCAGGTTCCAGGTTCGATTCCTGGCCAACGCACTTCGTGTGCGGTTACCACCTGTATGTCTATGGTTCTCTGCGGTTGCTATGATGTGAAACTTCCAGACAAAGACAGACTAGGAAGAAAGGCCTGGTGATCAATTTCTGAAAGCCAGCCAATGAAAACCCATCACCATGTCTGATCTAGTTCTGAAAGCCAGCCAATGAAAACCCATCACCATGTCTGATCCCCTTGTACGGAGAGTTGCCATGAGTTAGGGGACCGATTCCATGGCAGCTGACGAAGATGACAAGAAAAACGGTCATGTTTAGAGAAATCTGGAGAACAGGGACGCGCTCACTTCTGACAACCTGCAGAGGCGGGGGTGGGGGAGATGGGAACCCTCTTTGCAAACAGAATACAGAATGCAGGAAAGCATGGCACGGCAATGAGGCGGGGTAGTTGGGGAAGGGGCAGGGTTTTCGTGCTAAGTTGACTGCGCAGGGAGCAGACGCATTAAAAGCTGCATGTTGGAGTTAAGATAATGGTACCGTTTCCAATCTGCCACCAGGAAGCAGTGAGAGGTTTCAGACCTTATTAACATTTACACAGACCATTTTATCACGTTAATGCTAATGACACACGCAGGAGAAGCCGGGCAGCTGGCCAGGAGCCCAGTGCAGGGTGGGGGCTGGGGGTTAGACGGACCCACTTTGGGGAGCAGGGCTCTGGCCCTGTGATCTAGGGGAACTGGAGGTCGCAGCTGTGTGGGGCGGCCCCGTGAGGTGAGGGGCGGGCTGGCAGGGGGGCTGGGTATGGGAGCAGGATGTGAAGAGGCTGTGACCTCTGATCCAAGTCCATTATCACTGTGCACACGCATGACTGAAGGGCCCGGAGGAGAAGGCTCTAATTAGCTGGGGTGGGTGGGGCCTCTGGGCAGCCGCCAGGGCTGGGGGAGTTCTGGAAAGCAGTGCTTTCTGCTGGGGGAGTGGGTGCTCAGGATCAGTCCTGCTTCTGCTGGGAGAGGGGGGAGACAACGGCTCCAGCAGACTTAGGGGGTGGGCAGGGCCCAGAAAGGGCTCTTTGGGAGACAGAAAGGGCTCAGGGAGAGGACCGGGAGGTGAACTGAGGAATCTTCTGTATGCAGTACCACCCGTAAGTCATTTAGGAAAATTACCACTTCAAGCGACTTTCCGCTGACGACTCTCCCTTTTGAAGGATGGGAGAGGAGGTGACAGGGGAAGAAGAAATACAAGCCATTTACCACAAAAGTCCCCAGATTACTGTCCTGCTGGAAGCTGGACTCCTGACCCATGATTCCCAGAGCACCTGGGACTCGGGCATGGAACCCTCCAAGTCTCAGTGGAAAGTGCAGCTGCCCCCCCCTTCCCGGGCTGGCTGGTGGCTTGCTTGGGAGATCAGATCTCATCTTGGGGTAACTAAGAGCTGATGTTTAGAAGGGCCAACTATAAGCGAGCTGTGGTATCACAGAACCATCCCCACAGACAGAATTCCGCTGCTGCAGACAGTAATGCCTGCACCCTACTCCTCGCCCGGGGCACTTTCTCCTTCTCACTTCTAGGCAAAGGGCCATTAACCAAGCAGAGGACTAATAGCTAGAAGGGTGGCAGTTTAAACCCACCCAGAGGCAGCTTGGAAGGCAGACCTCATGATCTGCTTTTGAAAGCTCACGGCCTTGAGAACCCTTGGCACAGTTCTACTCTGTACATGTAGGGGGTGCCATGAGTCTGATCCGACTTGCCGAAACTAACCACAGCATGGCACAAGGCCCCATTTTTCAAAAACCCTATAGGATGGGGCTCCAAAGATGGTATCCTTACCACATCACACCTCGAAAAGGTAAACCAGGAGATGTAAGCCTGGAGCCGATGAGCCATGGGGAGCTTGAACCTACAGGAACTCAGAATGAGGCTCACTCCTGCCTGGGACCCTCAGAGCCAGTTCTGGGACAGGAGGTAGGTCTCCCTGTGAGTGGGGAGCAGGCATGGAGGAGAGCAGACAGCTGTGGTAGTCATGGCTGGGTGGTGGCCGGGAGGGGAGGTGTTTTCTTTCTCATGTTCGGGAGCCCAGACTGACTGCACCACTCGGCAGACTCAGGGTACAGCACAGATGTACAGACGGCCAAGCAGCAGTCCTGCCAGGGGAACGAGCCTCAGGCACCAGAGGGAGCCCAGACGAAGACAGAGGCCCAGCGCCGGGCTAATTAAGGAACAGGTGTCCTTGGCAAATGAGTTAGAGGCGGGAGTGCGGCAGCAGCCACAGCAGCGGACATCCAGAGTGGGAAGGACAGAGGACGTGATGTCCAGGCTGCCAGGGGTGTAGAAAGGAAAAGGGGGGGGGGGGAGAAGAAACTGTCTCAGACTGTCAAGTGGGCCAGGAGCCACTGAGTGTGTGGACTTCTCTCTTCCTTTTCAAAAAGGAAGACAGAAAAAGCCCAGAGACCAGAGACGGCCTATCCTCGTGGGTGCGCCAGTCTAGCCTAGATGACATTATAAATTCCTTGGCTCCGGAGCAATTTTCCAACCCCCAAATGCCATTGATCAGTTCAGACTCAGTTCCTGTCCAAGGACTCTTTGAGCCTCATGTATTAAAGGAGGCAGGGATACCAACTGCTACAGCCAAAAAAAGAAAAAAAGAGAACATTTCTTTGGTTTCTAATGAAATCGTCAAATTGGTCACTGGGAACACAGTCCAAGGCTGACCCGGTAGAGGGCACGTGGGGCTGCGGGTAGCACTCTCTTCTCAGGGCACGGAGCTCCAAGGTCTCCCTAGCAACTCTGCCAGGACTTGATGGAGACAAGCCCACTCATGTGCCCAAGACACTGCAGGGTTATGACTTTGAGAGGGTACCAGGGGCACTCTTAATTTAACACCTTGAAGGGGTTCTGTGTGCACTACTGGTGTAGCACTATAGGACAACGACAAGGTCAGCAGTTCAAACCCATCAGCAGTTCCTCAGCAACCCTATATGGCATTGCTATGAGTCGGAACTGACTCGACGGCCCTTAACAATAAGAAGTCCTGGTATGGCACTATAAAATAAGTACAGATTGTTAACCACCAAGTTGGTGGTTCAAGCTCACCAGCTGCTCCTCAGAAACCCTACACAGGGTTGCTATGAGTAGAAGCCAACTTGACAGAACTTACCAACAACAGTAAGGCCGTTAGTCTGCTGTACTGTGGCTGTGTGTTGGGTTGCTATGATGCCAGAAGCTATACCAAGGATATTTCAAATACCAGTAGGGCCACTCCTAGGGATAGGTTTTAGGGAACTTCCAGACTAAGATTAGGAAGAAAGGCCTGGCAAATTCCAAAAATTAGCCAAGGAAAACACTGTCCGATATAGTGCTGGAAAACGAGCCCCTAGGTTGGAAGGTACTTAGATACACGGTGGCTACAGCAGTCACCTTGAGCACAGGGAGGATCGTGAAGGTGGCACAGGACTGGCAACGCTTTGTTCTGCTGTACGAGGGGTTGACTGAAAGACAACAAAAACAACACAGCTCACCACAGCGGCCTCTGCTGTTACCTGCACCCCCAACCCTAGCTGCTCGGGCTCCAAGCTTCTGGAATCACTGGCTCTTCTCATATGGTCCTTGTCTCTCCCAGCTTCCGGTGGCCATCTGGCTGCTCCCCTCTAACTCTGCCTCTGTGTCTACACCTCCCCAACTCTCATACAGACACTTGTGTGGCATATAGGGCCACTGGGCAATCCCGCACAACCTCAGCCAAGATCCTTGACGGAGTCACATCTTTTGCAGTGTAAGGGTGAGTGGACTCTTTCACCATGTATAAAATGACAGACAAGTTCCAGGGATTGGGACTTGCTGTCTTTACTATCTTTGTTGTTGTTAAGTGCCCTCGAGTCGGTTCTGACCCATTGTGACCGTGTATAGGGTTTCCAAGGAGCAACTGGTGAGTCTGAACCGCTGACCTTGAGGTTCAAACCGACCTTGCGGTCCAGTGCTTTTATCCCCCAGCACCATACCAGGAAGTCGTAGTGGTCAAAACCCTGCAAAGGTGCAGCTTTGTTCCTGTGCCTACAGAAAGCCTGGCACCAACAGGACTGGACAGGGACGCCTGTGTCAAAGGATAACCCCCTCCTGCTGGCTGCTACAAACAGCTGCCTGGGGAGATCACTAGTCCTACGAATGCCTGCTGATACAGTTCTCAAAAGCAGGCTTTTTTGGGGTTTGCTTTTTGGCCGATGGGTAATGAGATGGAGCTTCTAAATGCTAGGGATTCAGGTACCCGCAGGTGCTCACCCCCCTTGTAGCTCCTGAATCCTCAACACAGAATACAAACAGATCCACTGGGAGCCACTTGGCCCTAAAACTGGGGTGTGAGTCCTGCCAATTCCAGAGGACCACAAAGCAATTCTCATAATGCCGCTTTTGGAAGGCTGAGTTGGGGCTACATTGCCTAATCTTGCTGAAATACACTGACTTCTACGGGCTGATTCTCCCTGCTATCCCAGAGTAGAGTGTTCCCATGAATCCACCTGTAAGCCAAAATGGCACAAAGTAAAGAACCACTTACCACTCATTTATATGGGAAAACCTGTAAGCGATTCCAGACCCAAAAACTGACCAACCAAATTGTACCAAATCACACATGAAACATAAAACCACACTAACAGAGAAGGATGGCTTCAAAAAGTTCGTGGAAAAATTCCATTATCTTTCTATTCCATTTTTCCACAAACTTTCTGAAGCCCCCTCACAAAGCATTTACAGACAGACTTTGGAGCTGTGGTGGCTTGCTGCTGAGATGCTGAGCGTGGTTCCCGGATAGGAGTGTGGTGATGCCGCTCTCCATGCTCTGGTGCGGTCTGCCTCTCTAACAGCTCACCAAGAAACAAATGTTAAACGCTCATTTCGCTTTTCGCCTTTTTTCCTTAAAAGCAACAACAACAAATCCTTTTGGATTTCTTTTTAGTTGGTGAAAACGAACCAATGAGAATCTTTCATAAAATGAAGAGGCATAAAGCAAAACTTCTGAGAAGTGAGGGATAGATCGCTACACTGGCATGCAGATTGGCACACAGGACTCAGGGAACCAGTTTCTGCAGAGTCTGCAGGTTGGTGGTGGCGGTAGCTGTGTGTCGCCAGGTCGGTTCTGACTCACAGTGACGTTGTGAAGGGTTTCTAAGGTTGCAAATCTTTACAGAAGCAGAAAACCTCATCTTTCTCCTTGTGGTTAGCAGCTCAGCTTGTAATCCACCATGATTCCAGTTATTTCAAGTGAAAAGAGCTGCGAGCCAGTGCCCAGACTCGGGGCAGCACTTGCTGAGCTGGGGGTGAGGAGTTAATTGGAGTTAGTGGGGCAACTCAGCATGAGGCAGTCCTAGATGAGATGTGAACTTTAAGCAGGCCCTTGAAGTGCCGTGAAGAAACGCTCGAGGATTCTATTTTTATTTCTCAAGTGGCTGTGCACATTTGAGTTTGGGATTTAAACGTTTTCTCTAACTGGAATTACAACGTCTGGGGATTCAGCCGCAAAAAGGAGGCGCGTTGAGGTCGAGTGGGACAATGGGGGTGTCCCGCCACTGCCAACGGTGGGACCCTGGTGAGTTATTAACTCCTCTGCATGGCACATGGGCACAGAAAGCACTCAGTAAATGTCAGTCCTGCCCGCCTGCCCTCGGTCAGTCTTAGCACGCATCCGGTGATCATGCCCTGTGGTCCCTCCCAACACCCCCGTGGGGAAATACGGTCCTACTGAAGCCATGCTAGGTTCTCCTGCCCAAAGACCGCGGTGTCAACGCTATCTGCATTCCATTTCCATCAACTCTGCGCAAGGTGCCAAGAGGATGACGGGTTGAATCCACAGAAGACATACATAGCAGTTTTCTTCCTTAAACATACAGCTTTGGGAATCCTATGTGGAATTTCCACTCTGTGTGTTCGGTGGCTATGAATCAGAATCGACTAGGTGACAATAGGGTTTACCTTGGAGCCCCAGCAATACAACAGTTAAATGCTCGGTTGCTAACCCAAAGGTAAGCAGTTTGAACCCACCCCCTGGCTCTGCAGGAGAAAGATCTGGCTGTTATTTAAGTAAAGATGACCGTCTAGGTGCTCCTACTGTCACATGGTCACTATGAGTCGGATTCGACTTCACAGCACCCAGCAGGAACACCTTCTCCCACTGAACTAATGGTCCAAGTTCATCCTGAGTAAACAGGGTCAGACGGCACGTAGAAATGACCGAAGGGGGCAGGACCACTGCCGTGACTGAGAGCAGGCAGCAGCCTGTGTGCACAAAGTCCCTGGAACCATCGCAGCTAAGCTCATCTGTGAAGGGACACACCACACCAGCATGAGAAGAGTGGCACCTTCATCTGAAACGTGTGAGGAAGGGACATTCTCCTATGGGGCAGAGGACCAGCGGTCACCGTCTCTAAGGACTACCCGAGTGACGGGCGGGTGAGGAGAGGTGCCTTGTGGGAAGGGGGACTTCTGCCAGGCTGCAGACACCAACTCAACAGGATGGAGACGCTGCCAGGATCCAAGCCCTGAAGAAGGAGAAGGATCTGAGAGGAAGGGGCAGGGTCCTTGGTTGCCTGCCACCTTCCCCCTCTGACCCCTCAGACATGGTGGGGACTGAGGAATAAAGACAGGCAGGCCGGGTATCTGCTGCCCATCACCTTTCCGAGTCCAGGTGTGGCGCTATAGGATAACCCTGTAAGCAGCAGTCGGCGGTTCAAACTCACCAGCTGCTCTACGGAAAGCCTACACAGGATCGCTGTGGGTTGGAACGGACTCAACTGTACTTACCATCACCACCACCACCTTCCCAGATGGGCTGCCTGAAGGTACTTACTAGTACCTTCCCTGGATCCACCCACCCCCAGGCCCACGGTCCTCCCCTAGAGGACTTGGGATCTATGTGCTGAGCGGATTGAAAGTCAGGAGGTACCTACAAAATTCTACACCACTGTGTGCTTCTTGGGTATCAGAGAGCAACTTTATACACCAACCCAGCTATTAGTGCATGACAGCCTTCAGTAGAAAACCAAGTTGGTTCAAGTCAAGCAGCGTGGGCTGGCTCTCAGTGAGACAGGTCATCTGTAACCCCCTCAAAAGGCAAGTGTTTGCTGGAGGATGCTGAATCTCCCAGAGAAGCAACAACAAACCCCAGGTGAAGATCCCAGCAGGGCGGCCCAAAGCAGCCCTTAAGTTACAGAACAGACGAAAGGAACCAGGCAAAGCTGTTGCCATCAAGTCGGTTCCGACCAATGACGGCCCCTGTAGGGCTGGTTGAGCTGCCCCATCATTCTCCCTGAACCACGGCACCACCAGGGCTCCCTGACCCCACACAGCGAGGGTTTCACAACCAACCACACTCTGGGAGCAGGAGAGCTGCCCAGGGGACAGACACTGGTCCTGAGGCCAGAAGAGCTGAGTATACAATTCTAGAGGCATACAGGCCGCAGAGGAGACTAAGACACTGGGGAAAACAGCATGCATTTAACAACACACATCAAGACTCCACCAACCCAATCACACGGGGCAGCCCCAGGGAGGCCACGGACAGGCTGCAGGGCCCCGCTCACTTGCAGTTTCACGTAGAATGGTGTATGTATGGCTTTCCAGGGCAAAGCCAGGACATGCTGGCCGGCAGGTGGCCAATTCTAGAACAGTCTGCCTGGGAACCAGGATGTGAAACGTGGGCTATAAAGACAGACCAGCCTGCTCTTTCTAGTGGGGTGGGCATTGGGAGAATCATCTTACACAGAAACTGAGTCTGGGTGGGGGAGGCAAGCACTGTTCTGTCATGAGGTGAGACCCCTGGGGCTGGCAGGGAGCCAGGACTCTAGCTGCCACAGCCTGGAAGCCACCACCCTGAGGATGCGTGCAGGGGGGCACAGCTCAGGTGAAGGGGAGGCCCCTGCATGAGGCTGTCAGTGCGTGGTGGCTGTGGGTCAGCTGGGCAGGGAGAGGTGAACGGAGCACGGACCAGGCGAGGCCACAGGGCATCTCTGAGCAGCCACCAGGACCTAGGTTCTATCTCCTCCAGAGACTCAGCCTGTCAGCAAACAGCAGTGGCATGCTCCCCAAACACCCCAACTGCAAACCTGCCTGTGATTGTCTGACAGCTGAAAACCTCCCCAGACCCCTGCCTCCAACCCTCTGCTTCCCTTTTGTATAAAAATGAACATAACACGTGAAGTTCCGATTCGACAGTCTTCACACAAACTGTTCAGTAACATTGGTCACGTTCTTGATGAAGGGGTCAATGCTTTTGTTAACTGTGTTCTGGTTATTCCGTTTGCAGTCCTCTGCTTACCCCCATACTTTCATCTTTCCATCACAACTGGAGCAGAGCAGACCCAGGAAAGAGCAAGAACAGTGTCCCTTCCCTAAGCATCTTCTGTCAACACCCTGCCCCAATTATCGACAATGATCTCCTCAGCCAGGGGCCTTTCCCTAAGGTGGCTCTGGAGGCACAGATGGTGAAACACCCAAAAACTCAGTGCCCTGTGGTGTCTCATCTGGGACCTGGCTGTCTAGCTCATCTGTAAAGCACGTGCTGCTTCAGTACAAGCGGGTACCTGATTGCACCATCTGGAAGTGTGTCCTGGAGGGAGCCCGCCCTTCTAGAACTCACTTCAGGACATCTAACACCTGGTGCAGGTAATGCCCTCAACATTATCTTCAAGGCCCCGGGAGGCAGATCCTTTGGAGGGAGTGTGTGTGTGTCAGGGGGAGTTACAGCTCTGAGGGGCTGCTGCTGGCAGGAAGGGGTAGCTCTACCTCTGAACAGGACTCCACCCAGAGCCTCTCCCCAAACTTTCACAACTCACCATGAGGAGCAGGGATGAGGCTCAGAACTCAGACAAAACTGAGTGTCCAATCCCCCCTGAGAGCTTTTTAATCCCAACACCCCATCAACTGATCAGTCTCCACCTGAAGAAACTGAGGCTGAGTGGAGTTAAGTAACTTGCAGATGACCTAAGGACATTTTATCCGCGGCTGAGATTAGAACCCCCGTCTCCTGTGTCTAAAGCCTACTCCTCCTCAAACTCCCTCGACGATGCCACTAGTCATCTCCTCCTGCGGCGCCCTTGGTGGCTGGCTCCCTCAGGGAGGTGGAGGCTGGCCTGGCCCAATGGCGCTAGCCTGGCACGGCCGCCCGTTCCTTCTGCTCTCCCATTGGATGACGGGCCTCTTTTTCAGCTGAAAAGCCAGATGGTACCCGGTGGTGGGCAGAGTGCCAGGGAATTAATGCCAGAGTTCCAGGCCTTGTGGTTTGGGGCGGAAAAAGACAAATATTATGGAAAACCCACGCAGTTACTCAGTTAATGATCACAAATCATCAGGGTTTACAGAGGACAGCATGTGTGTGAGAGACAGACAGACAGACAGGTGGGTGGAGGGGGCGGGTCCAGCATGCCCAAGCACAGGTACAAGCACGAACAGCCTGACCTACTAAGGAGTCGTGCCCCCAAGGAGGTGCTGCTGTGTGCTGGAGAATTCGTGTCTATGGGAGACAGGGAGGAGTGGGTGTGATGGGGGCGTTGGTGGCTCTGCCTGCAGAGACAGACCCGAGTCTCGACTGGCACCTGTCCCAACAAACGTCCTGCTGGCATTTTAGTGCCCAGGAGACAGTGGCAGGGGCAGAAGGTGGTGAGCACCCGTGGCTTCCTGGCACTTGGGCAGCTTTATGTTATTCTCAACCTTTAATGCCCCCCAAAGGTGGGGTGTTGCTAAGCCTCGCTGAGGGTAATGATGAGTAGGAGGTGGCCCGTCTCCAGCTCTACCCAGAGTTCATACAGCCGGAGCAGGGCTGGTGGGGGACGCTACACCAGTGGCAGCCTCAGCCCACCTGAACGAAGGCCCACCCATTCAGACACTCAGAGCCACTGTGAGGCCCCCGTGCCGACTACAGATGAAGGGGTGAAGACACAGCCCCTGCCCATGAGGGCTGGGTAGCCATACAGACCCAGGGACTGCGGCAGGGTGGGGGACAGGGCAAACTGGGCACAGAAGACCTCTCAGGAGAAGATACAAGTCAGTCCAGAAGCAGTGAGCACCCCTCCAACTCTGACTCTAGGGAAGAACATGGAGCTGCGAAAGGGTATGGAGTCTCTGGGGGACAGTGACCAGTGTTGGGGGACAAGGTTCCAGAAAGAGGCCACAGTGGATGATGTCTCTCTGCCTAGTGGATGAGAGAAGCTTCTAACAGATGTTAAGCAAGGAAATGGCAGTCAGATTTAGAATGGGGTTTGAAAGCTTGAATTAACAGGTGAGGTGTCATGCTTGGGTTGGCAGGGAAGGATTTCAGGGTGCATTACATGCAGCCCCCTCTTATCTGGAGGTTCACACGATTCTCCTTGTGGTGTTTCCTCTCTGTTCTAGCTTGACCAGATTTTGAAACCCAAACCCACTGCCACCGAATTGATTTTGACTCACAGCGACCCTACGTAGGGTTTCCGAGACTTGTTAAGTCTTGCTGGGAACAGACAGCCTTATTGGAGTGGTTGGTGAGTTTGAACTGCCGACCTTGTGGCTGGCAGCCCGACACCTAACCCACAGCATCACCACGATTCTTTGGTTCAAATGAGACAGGCAAGGGCGCATCACGTAAGTTAGATGGCTCGGCTACACTGGGGTCAGGCGTGTAGAACTAGGAGGAACACCTGCCCAGGGGAGGCTGCCAAGGAACCTGAGGGGAAACGGGGAGCAGGTTTCTCTCCTGAGCAGTGTCTCTGCACGTGGAGAGACCCTGTCTTCCTCCCAGCTCCCCTCTGCCTGCGCTACCAGATGCAAACACCCACACTGCTAGTTTTGGTCACTGACTCCCACTCCAGCCATGGAAACTTGCACACCCAGCGGCAAACCCAGCTCTGTCTTGGTTTCTCCATGCTGGGCTGCAGGAGAACCAATGAACCACTGCATCCTTCACCTGGGCCGGGCCAGGAAGTGCTGCCACGTGCAAGCACAAGGAACGAGAGCTGGGGGTCTGGCTGATGGGCCCAGGGGCTGGGGACAGAGGTCACTCAGACCTAGAGGAAAAGGTGGGTTGGAGGCCTAGGTTGTACGTATCGGAGGCCAGGCTATGACCCCACGCTCCCAACCACTGACGTCAGGAATACACTCAGTTGAGGGTGAAGGGTGGGCTGGGCCCTTAAGGCCTCTCATTTCTTCCTCCCTGGCTGGACTCTGACTGCTTTTGGTGGGTGGGTGGGCGTCAGAGAACCCCTCACCCTCCCTCAGCTGCCTGGTGTTTGGTCAGGAGAGTTAGGAAGGTTCCATGCTGAAGGCTGGAGCCGAGAGGATGGGGCTGGCAGCTGGGGGGGTGGGGGGGGGTAGAGTCAGGTGCCAGAACACGGGAGCCTGCCAGCTAGCCCCGCCCCTTCCCTGCTGACGTCTGACCTCGAAATAGGCTGGGCTGGAGCAGGATTCTTCCTGGGCACTGAGTAACCTTGGAGGTGGGGAAGGAGGGAGCCAGGCTCCTTGTCAGTTGGCTGATTAACGAGCGCTGTCCAGACAGAAAGCACATATCACCCCCTGCTACCTCTCCCTGCGCTGGATGGAGGGGACTGCCTGCCCATGTCCAGTAGCTTCCCAGGAAGCTGGAGAGCAAGTAGCAGCCTCCAGGGGGACACCTGGGGTCTTTTCTCTGGGCACACCCTTCCGCTGCTTAGGACCTGAAGTCTCAGCGGCAATCTTGTTAGGCCAGGCTCTGACCTGTGGATAGCAGGCCCCTTCCCTGGAACAGTCTTTACACACACACACACACACAACAGACACAGGCGCCCCTGGAAGGAAGCGCCATCAGGGAGGCTGGGGAGGCCTCTGCTTGGTCATGCAGGATGAGTAGCAGGAACCTGTGCTCAGTGAGAGGGTCTGGGCTCTGAATGCAGGAAGCACCTGGAGCTGGAGGCTCAGCATGCAGATTCCTAGGCTGAGAGACCTCAGACTCCGCTACATTTGGTCTGGGGTGGGGCCCAGGAGTCTCTAACTGTAACAAGGGCTCCCGAGCATCCCCAAGTCTATGGTCCTGAAACCAAACTCTGAGAAACACAAGTTACAACAGTGACGAGGGGAAGGCACTCCCCCTCCCCCCCCCACCAGCATGTTCCTGTAAAAGTTTTCAGAGCTGGTTTACGTTCTCCCCGCAGCCACAGGAAACGTGCCCTGCTTCTGACTGCCACTCAGCTGCCCCCGCTGTGGGTCTGTTTCTGTACCTGATGACTTATTAAAATGTATACCTTGCTCATCTCGAGACTAATCCACAAGACATCCTAAGCTCATGTTAATTAATCAGATATCCTCATTAAGATGCACCCTAGCTGCTCAGATCGGCCTAGTGCAGACTCTGCCTGCAGCATTTAAACTCTTTGGGGTTCCTGGGCTCCTCCGTTCTCCTTGGGACCAGGGTGAAGTTTAGAGAGCCTGCACTCAGAAATGTCTCTGTACATGAGAGATGCTTTTCCACCAGCCGAGAACTTTACTGAAATAGTCACTGCCAAGGCTCTGGGTGTCATTTAGGAAGACATCTGGCTTTGTAATAAAGGAGGAACCCTGGGGGCTCAGTGGGTTACGAGGTAGGTTGCTAACTACACTACAAAAGGTCAGTGGTTCAAACCTACCAGTCACTCTGCAGAGGAAAATTAGGCTGTCTGCTCCCACAAGGACTTAAAAACAGTCTTGAAACATGAATATAGGGTCATGGTGAATTGGAACGGACTCGATGGCGGTGGGGTTTTTTTGTGTGTGGGGGGGTGGTATTCTTAATGAAAACAGTCTGACAAATCTTTCTTCCATGGTACTACTGGGTCATATTTCACTCTCTGCTCAGAACTGGGAGGTTGGAAAGCAGACGGGGTGTTGAGGGTAAAGATGGCATGGGCTGCCAAGTTTGGGGAGCTCCTGGGGGGACTGACTTGAAAGCTCACCCTGAGTCTGTGGTCAGGACCAGATTTGGGGCCTTGGGGAGAGAGGCGCACCGGGGTCTGTCTCCCCAAGTGCACCAGTCACCAAGCAAGGTGGCTGTGGCCACTGCTCAGGGTGGGTCTGCTGTTGTCAGTGGGAAGTGGTACAAACCGGTCCTGAAAAAGCTCAGCGCAGAAGGTCCTCAGCGGGGTGAGAGCGCCCCACGGAGACCTATTTGGAAGCTTCCGAACCAAACTGGTCTATGTTTCGTGTGAGCGCTAGGGCTGTACTGAACCAGCCCTGGGAAGCTTGCCCTGACTGTTGTGCAGGTACCCTTCTTCTGACTCTTGAGAATGGGGTTTAGGTTTGTTCCTTTGCACACGAGTATGGGGGTGGGGGTGGGGGTGGGGCACCTTCCTTTACATGAAAGGCAGACTCTCCTCAAAGTTCTACTTATAAAAGTAGACTTCCTCAGACTCACAACAGCGAAGTGAAGCCTGGAGTCAAAGCTTCCGTAAAAGCACCATACAGTTCAGTCACAGATAACCAACCACTCTCTCCCGTTTGGTTGACACACTGGGATTTTCCTATAACGGGGCTTCTTAAGAGTTGAGTATGCTGCGAGTGGGGGTGAGGGATGGCAAGGTTATGACGCACATGAGAACCTTTTCCACTCCGGTTCCCCAGGTGGGACAGATGGGGTCAAATGCTGCCTTTTCCCGTGCCCGGCGAGTGGCATTTCCAAGACGAGCCTGTTAGTTTCCAGGCAGCAGAGGCAGAGTGGGGAAATCTGGGACTGTCTTACTAAAGGGGCAGAGAGACCATCAAACCATCATGAGGAGGGGCCTGAGCAATCCCTCTGGAACAGGAATGGAGGTCCCAGTCTCTGGAAGAATGGGGTGCAGCCTGAATGACCCTTACCTTTCAAGGCCATTCCTGGGGAGGTGGTGGTGGGGACTGTGCTTCCTAGGACTCAGGGCCCCAGAACCATCCTTGAGCTGAGCTGGCATGTCATATGGGCCATCGTGGAGACAGGCTGTGGGTCTTGATGGCTGGCTGGCTTAATGCCAGCCAACAGAGTCCACATCCCTAAGAACAGCATCACAAATGAAGGCCATCATCCTCTCAGGGGAAGCTTGGGCCCAACATCCAGAGCAGCTGGGGGGGTGAGAGAGAGGGAGATGGGGGCTCCTGGGAAAGGAGGGGCCTGTCTGGAGTAATACTGAGCAGCAATACTGCGCCAGGAGGTCGCGGCCTGTCGATGGTACAGTGCTGGGGGGCAGGGGTGGGGGACAGGAACTCACAGGGCCTCATGTCAGCATGACAGACAGGACAACCTGCTTTTTACTTGGAAAAAGCTGGGGTAGAGGAGGGAAAGCCAACCCCGCAAACAAGAAGCCTTTCTCAGGACCAGATGAGTAGACAGCTCCCAAAGAGGAGAAAGACCAACACAGAGAGAAGCCGGGGCTTCACAACGAGAGGCAGGCTAAGCCTTTAAAGTCGGTCACTCACTCTAGTCTACTCCACTGAAGTTGAGGTGAGCCGGCTCCTGTCTGGGCAGGGGGCACACAAGTTTTGGGGGATGGGTTAAGAAATCTACTCCTTCCCAAGCCCCAAGCAGAGGGCTGAACTGTACCCTGGGATACGACTCTCCCTGCAGACCCCCACCAAATGTGGCTTCAACACCGCAGGGTGGTAGCGGGCCAGGATGATTCTGACCACAGCCTGTGCTGGGCACCTTTCCATGAACAAGTGGGTAAAGAGAGCAAGACACCAAACAAAACTGACTTCTCTGGAACCCCCAGGCTGGAAGGAGGAGCTGACAAGGAGGCACATGGGGGAGGGGGGGAAGTCCCCAGATGGTCAGCCTCCTGTCCCAGGCCCTGGGACCAACACACTTTCTGTGCCTGGCAGCCAGGAATCACCTGTTGGGAGGTTCTACTTTGGTGCTAGGCTGGGTCCTAACTTGTAGGAATCAGTTGGGAGGGCGGGTGTTGGCCTAGGAAGAAAACACTACAACCATCATGCATGGTCAGCGGTCACCAGAACTCACAGGACACTCAGCGACAGCTGCCGCTGAAGGGGCTTCAGCCTCAGTCTCTAGCTCACATGGAACCAGCCATCTGACTTCACCAAGAAGCCCTGTGATCCAGCTGCCTGTGGACCCACCTCTCCTATCCAATATGCCCCCCCTTCAGCTTCCCGACGAATCCGGGTTGGGCTCCAGGACCCCTACAACGTAGCCACAAATGACAGGAACGGTGTCCTGGTGTTGGGTCCCCAACTCCTGTGAAGCCCCTATTGCTCCTGACACTTAACTGATAACCAACAAAGCCTGCCCCCCCCCCACCATCCCCATCACCCCACATTGCTCCTGAAGGCCTCCAGACCACCTCCTGCCCCAGACTGGGAAGAATAAATATTCATGTGCTGGCAAATGACCCACTTCTCAGCAGATGCCACAGCCCTGGGGCACCGTGATTGTTGGGGCTGCAAGAGCACAGGGAGAGACCCGGGCAGGAGAGGGGTCCTTCTGGGGAGGGATGCTCGATCCCAGCACTACTCAAGGAAATAGAAGTCATCTCGCCCCACCCCCCGGAACAAAGAGCAGCCAGGGGACGGGTAGTCCATGCAGATACTGCAGACCCCAGCTCCGATGGTGGGCAAGCAGCGCGTCCACCCCTTCCTGTTTGTCTCTTGCACCAGGGGCTGCCTGGCAAGGGGACTCAGCAGTACTAGGGACAGAGGACCTGGTAGGGTCAGGAGTTGGGTCCTATTGACTGTCATGCTGAGGTGCTGCGCAGTCAGGTAAAACAGGACGAGGCCATATGCCTGCTGGGGTTGCTGGAAGGACTGAGTGAGAAACATGGACGTAACTGGTGGCCGGCTGCCTATGTGCAGGACAGGCCACGGAGGGTGGGAGCAGGGAAGACATGCTGTGTGGCACTGCCTTGGGGTCAGTGGCTCCTGTGTCTGCCCCTCACTTCTCCCCCTGCCTGCCACTGTCTCCAGAAGTAACCATGTGGTTTTACACAGGAGACTGTGTGCCCTGGTGTCATGAACGGACAGGGGAAAGTGTGACCCTGCTATGTAAGCCTGAGCCTGAATGAAACAAGAGCAAAGAAACGTGGGAACTTGACCCTAAATCTCACCCTGACCAGACCCTCTATGAAGACAGTATGGCAGACTAAACTAGTGCTTCTGCTCCCACCGCATACATACACTACTCTTCAGAGGGGCCAGCAAGGGGCTCCTGAAGGCGGTGGCCTCTCCCGCAACACTTGGGCCCTGGAGGTGGCACACAGCACCTGCGTTTAAGGCAAGACCACAAGCCGAAGTGACCTTGTCCAGGCAGCCAACGAGGGGTCCCCACTCCACAAGGTCAGTTTGCAGCCGGGGCTCCAGCCAGGATAAGCTCGGCTTCAACACCACCAGCACTCGCAGCTCATTATGGCCACAGCCTACTGGGCTGTTGTAAGCCGGCAGCATCTATTCACCTGCCCCCAAGACTCCCCTTGGACACTTGACACTTGAGGAGGTCACGAAGGGCCATGGGAGCCAATTGCACTTGGCCTTTCAGACCCACACAACGTCTTTCCACTCCCACCACCTCACTAGCAGACCCCTGGCTCCTCCTCCCTGGAGACACAATGCTCGATCCTGACTTTGTTCCCTACCAAAGTCGGAGCCGCTCTGCACAGAGAATCCCAAGATAGCCTCCGCCTGGAGGCAAGGTTAGTGTTTGAAAGAGCCAGGGCATCGAACACATTCCCATTTGCTTCTTCAAAGGTACAAGCGGGACCGGTAGGGGGACCCTGAGACACCAAAGCAAATCCCTATGACAATTTCCAGGGCCCAGATGACAGCTGGCTCCGGCTGTGGACGCCCCACTAACTCACAGGACCCCAGCCTCCCAGCACCCATCTTCCAAAGGATGGAGGGAGTCTGACTCACAGCAGCTGTTGTAGGAATCACAGGATGTGGACTGAGGTCGCAGGGCGGCGCGGGGAGGAGGAATTTTCCACTAGTTAAGGTCAAGGGCTCTGGGAGGCGGGTTGGTAGCTGCTGGTGGAACAGGCTACCTTCCTGTGCGTAATTGCGATGCTGCTCACGGGCCGCCCTCGGAGCGCGTAATACCCGAGTATTCTCATTCTGTGTGCGCATTTCAGTAGCATTCCCGGGAAGAAACACAGAAGGCGCTTTCAGGGGCCTTTCTGAAAGTTAAACCACATGAAAAAGCCCGTGTCTTTACCCCCTAGAACACACTGTCCTGGAAGAGCAATGAAGGAATAGCTCTTAGCAGGCCCTTTGAGAGATGCAGGTGGACTAGGTGTGCCGTTCACCTGAGATGAAGAGATGATTTGTGCATTTACAGGTGCTCTCAATCCTCACCCCCACTCCCCACCCCCCATGCCTGCACCTGCATGCTGCTTTCCAGAACCTTCCAGGTGAAGCGTGGCTAGTAGCAAGATCAGAAGCAGCTGGCAGGGAGAGGCCCAGGGGGCGTCCTTAGAAGGGATGGCCAACCATTGAGCTATGAATGGAGCGGTAGGGAGCAAGGAGAGGACCACCTTTCTGGCCAACAGAAGAGGTCACTGGCTGGAACTAGGACCAGTGGCTTGGGCTGCCCCTGACTTCTATCGTGCAAATACGAGGCGGCTTCAAACACTTTGTGGAAACACGGAATGAAGAGATCGTGGCATTTCCCCACGAACTTTTCAAAGTCCCTTTCTTCATAGGGCTGAGCCCTGCAGGCCAACCCTGGAGGCAGGGAGATGCTGCCACCAGCCTGTCACTGAGCTCAGGATGGAGGAGGGAGACTGACATCTTTGCCAACCTCTCTTTCCTGTGGGTCACTTCCAACTCTCTTCGAGAGGGGGAGGCCACAAGGAGACCAGGAATAGTCCATGTAGGCCAGGAGATACTATTCTGTAGAAGCCCTGACTTTAGGTCCTACACCAAACCAGCTGCCATTGATTTCGTGGCAACCCCGCATGTATAGAGCAGAACTGGGCTCCACAGCGTTTTTTCAATGGCATCTTTCAGAAGATTGCCAGGACTTTCTTCCAAGGCACCTCTGGGTAAACTCAAACCACCAACCTCTTGGTTAGTAGCTGACAGCTTACCCACTGGTACCATCCGGCACCTCCCTGGCCTTGGGAGCTGCAAGCAAAGTTGTAAAAAAACTTCGGCTACAATGTAACAACTTTGATGTTGCTTCTGCCTCGAATCTCCCAAAACCAGGTAGGAGAGGACGACCAAGGCAAGAACTTGCTGAGGAAACCAAAGGCCCAGCCGGGGGGCCCTTGGGGTGGGGGTGGGTGGGGGCGGGCCAGTGTCAGCCACTCTGAGACAGCAGCCGGGTTCCCGGGTACTGCCCTTCGCCTCCATTCCTACAGCTCTTGCGTGGGTGACAATTAGCTTTTTGAATTATAAGTGCAATAACTGGGAGATGAAGGCAGTAATGAATGCCCGTCTGCCTCCCTGAAGGGTTCCTTCTGTTAGGTCAGAGATATTAAGACACAGGGAGGGAGGCTTCCATCGTGGGAAGGTTTATGGGTACAGGGATGGAACAATTTAATAATGCTGCTAAATAATTTACCAGACGAATGTATCCCCAGAGCTCAGTATCCATTTTGCTGGGGGGCGGAGGAAAAAGCATGGCAGCCTCTTACGGGACAGACCCACCTGAGGGCTCTGCCCTTTGCCCTAGAGGCTTCCTTGTCCACACCCTCTAGTGGCTAGAGATCCAGACGGATCCTTACACCTACTAACCATGCAGTGCTGTCTAGCTGATTCTGACTCATGGCAACTCTACATAATAGCAGAAATGCCCTATAGGGTTTCCAAGGCTATAAACATTTACAGAAGCCAACTGCCGCATCTTTATCCTCCGGCAGAGATGCTGGTGGGCTTGAACTGCTGACCTTATAGTTAGCAGCCAAGCACTTAACCACGGCACCACCAGGGCTCCTCTACGCCTACCAATACTTGTACTAATTTCATCAATGATGTCTGTGTAATGCTAAGAAGCTATGGGGGGGGCTCGCTCAGACCCCAGCTCTCCCGGCTGCTCTGCTGGGGAAATGGGGAGGGGGACCAGGCAGTTAACTTGCTGCCAAATTCCCACCAGACCTGCCTCAGGGAGAGCTGAGATTCACTGCCACTAAAAATCAAATTCCAGGTCCCCCAGGTGGCGCATACAGTTAAGTGCTCGATTCCTAGCTGAAATGTTGGCACCTTCCTAGGTGCCTAGGAAGACAGGACTGACGATCTGCTTCCGAAAGCCTTGGAACTTACCCTATGAGGCAGTTCTACTCTGCTCACACAGGGACGCAACTTGATGGTAGTTAGGACAACAACATGTGACAGCTACTCTGCATAAGTTATCTCATTTTACCTACAACAGTACTTACTGAAAGAACCAAGTCCTAGTCTTAGCTGAACACACAGGGCAAAGCAGATCATTCAAAGGTTCCAGAAATGTTCCCCTGGCCCCACACCTCCTCTGTATGTCTAGCAGTGGGATTCACAGACAATAGGACAGCTGGCAGGGCCTGCCAGAACCTCTGCCAGAAGAGGTTCAATTAAGTCCACCCCTTGAGAGGCGAGGCTCTCCCCTGACCCCTGCCTTCCTCCCTCCAAATCAGCTAAGTGAGGGCCACATGTCAAACAGTGTGTCACCTAGCACAACTAAATCAGTGTCAGGGCTGAGGAGCAGGGAACGTTAATAGATGCTGCAGACGTTAGAGGGAAACGTTTCTGAGTCCCACCCACAAAGCAGACAGAGATAAATAACTGCCTGGGGTTCTGTATCTTATTACTTCAGAGCTGGCCCGAGTATTATTCAGTTCTGACTCTTCCCGCCCATGGCACAAAGCAATCAAGAACGAGCCTGTGTCTGCGGGGAGGAAGGACAATGTGGACATGGTTGGGCTGCCCCTTCCTGCCTGGAGGGCTGGTCAGGGTCACCCTCATGTGGGTGGTCCTCTATGTGCCCAGCATGTATCTGTATGCTCTGTGGCTGGCCAGGGGACACTCCAGACATGCAGAGTGGCTGGAGAATAGATCTGACACTCTCACTGAACTTGGTCAGGAATACCCCCCCCATAGGATAAGTGTACAAGAGTTCAGAGCCCGGGACCCGACGAAGCCCTGAACGGATGACCTTGCGCCCTAGTGGCCAGGACACTCTGGGGGCTAGAGTCCTCTACAGTCTTTGGGACAGGGTCTCAGCAGTTCACCGGAGTGATGTAGCAGGTGGGGAAACGGTTTCCACCAGGATGGCCCCCAGTGGGGTAGAGGGGCACAGACACTTACCAAGTAGATGCGGTAGGCGTCGACTCGGCGGACGGGGCCCCAGCACAGGTCGGTGTCGTTGTACTTGGCATTGGTCTCCACGCCGCAGGAGTCATTACTTGAGGTGCTACCGTGAGAGAGGGCAATGGCAGAGCCCAGTGCGCAGCGCGGCCCACCCCAGCCCACTGCTTTCAAGGTGACGTCAAGTCAATACTGACTCATAGTGACCCCATGGGACAGGACTCCAGGTGCAGTGCTGCAGGATCAGCACTGGACAGAACCACAAGGCCAGCAGTTCAAACCCAGTAGCTGCTCCTCGGAAACCCTATACAAGGTTGCCAAGTCGGAACTGACTCAGTGGCCCTTAACAACCTAAGGGATGTTCAGGCTGTAATCTTTAGTGGGGTGGGTGCTTGGTGGCACAGGGGTTAAGAACTCAGCTGCTAACTAAAAGGTTGGTGGTTTGAATCCAGCAGCTACTTTATGGGAAAAAGACGAGGCAATCTGCTTCCAAAAAGCTAAGAGCTTGGGCAACCCTGCGGGGACAGTTCTACCATCCAGTAGGGTCACTGAGTTGGAATCAACTAGACAGCAACAGGTTAATCTTTACGGAAGCAGACTGCCAAGAGTCACTGGGTGGGTTTGAACTGTCAACTTTTCTGTTAGCTGCACAGCACTTACCCACTGCATCACCAGAGCTTGTTGATGGAGCACTGCTGCTGTTGTTAGGAGCTGTCGCATAGGGACCCCATGTGACAGAGCTAAACCACCCCACAGGGTTTTCTAGAGTCCCGGTGTGGCGCTGTAGGTAAGTAAGCACTGGACCGAAAGGTCAGTTTAAACCACAAGGTCAGCAGTTCAGATGTAACAGTTGCTCCTTGGAAACCCTATCCAGGTATTTAACAACAACCATCTTTCCTGGAGCAGATCGCCAGGTCTTACCCCAGAGGAGTAGCACTGGATGGGTTTGAACCACCGACCTTTTGGTTAGCTGCTGAGAGCTTAACCGTTGCAACTCCAGGGCTCCTGATGGAACATGAGTTGTTAGCAATCACGGAACTGCTATCTCCCTTCAGCGAGGCTCCAATTCCAGTACCCTGACTTTGCACAGACACTGTTTTCCTAGTTTGGTGGACGTGCGCCACTGTTCCCCGACAACTCGGGGGTCCTCAATGGGGATCCTGGTCACTGTCCCAGTGGGCAGTGTGGGCGTGCCCTGCCTTTTCTCTGTGCGGACAGGGCTCTCAGGAGTCTACTCCTTCCACACTGAGGGGATGTGGGGCACACGCTTCTGTCTGTCTGTCTATCTGGGGCGTGGAGGGCCCACTCACCAGGTCACCTGCATGAGGGAGAAGGGTACGGCGGCGGCATAGATGGCCAGGTCTCCATACAGGTAAATGATGATGCAGAAGTAGAACAGGTTGACGCCCACTGGAAGAAATGAAAAGACGTTTGGGCTCTATTTTGACAAGATCACGTCCCCTCCCACGGCTTTCGGTTCACAGTACTGTTTCCTTTCTACAGAAATACTGAAAACGTGATTGATCCAAACGTATTTCTGGTTCTTGGTGGTCACGTGGTGACTCTGGCAGGAGACATAGCTGCTTGAGACGCTCACCTGAGAAAGGGTTTTAGGAGGGGGACTGGGAGAGTCCGGGAGCTGCTGAACCCAGACGGGGTGGTGCAAGGTGTGGACGTGGACGGGGAGAAACTGGAGGTGCTTTTGAGCTCCAGGCAGGCACTGTGGCCCGGCAACCCACTGCAAACGCCTGCCCAGACGGATGGCTGGAGTTTTCAATGCCACTGTTCTCTGAGGACAGAGAGAAAAATGAAGTGACAGCTCCCGTCTCATCCCCGTGGCTCACAAGAGCCTCCAGGGTCCCCAGAGGAAAGCCGAGGACACGCTACTCCTGAGCTATTTGCGGTCGGCTCTGCTATGAGACGTCTGAGGGCAAAAACTAGAAAACCCAATTCTCGCAGGGAGCCACAAATTCCCTAACTCCTGCTTTTCCATCCCTGATGCATCATGGGGGCTTGAAGTCCAAGTGCTGGGGCTTCTGGGGTCTCGGCCTGCCACTCACACCCCAGGATCCTCCAGGTGCAGCCGTGTTCCATGACCAGTCCTCTCTTGGCGGGGGAGGGAACCTTGTCCTCTCCCTGCCCCCATCCTTCCCTCAACTTGCATATAACCATGGACTCTGCACAGAAACCACCATGGGCCCTCCCAATCAATACATTTCATTACTGGACACAAAACAATAAGATCAATGAACTTCCTGAGAGAACATGGACTGGGCCTGGTGCGTCCGACTACCAAAGGAGCCCAACAGCCTTTTGCCGGAGGGTGGCATCCCCTGCTAAGGTTGTTGTTGTTAAGTACCACTGCGACCCTGTATAGGGTTTCCGAGGAGCAACTGGTGAGCTTGAACTGCCAACCTTGCACTTCAAATGACTTGGCAGTCTAGTGCATTAACCCACAGCACCACACCAGGGCACCCCTGCAAGGAGACGGTGACAATCTATGAATTGGACAGAGGGAAGAGGTGGTGTTTTCAGCTGTGGTGACTTGGCTGTTAGGACTCGGGGCTGCTACCTACTGCATCTTGTGGGCAGAGGGAAGGGAAGCTGCTAAGCCTCCCACAATGCACAGGACAGGCTCCATCCCAATCGTCAGAAACCCTAGAGCAGAGAGCAGGTTTCCTATAAGACTTAGGGCTGTTCTTACATGAAATGTGTTTATTTTCTACTAAGAACCCCTGGGCCATGCCAACGACAAAGTGCTGCTCAACTACTAGCTGAAAGGTTAATGGTTCAAACCCATCCAACGCGCCTAAGAGGACAAGCCTGGACATCTGCTTCTGAAAGGACACAGCCTTCAAAAGTCTGTGAAGCAGTTCTATTCTGCACGCACGGGGGCACCATGAGCCACAGGAGACTTGATGACCACTAATAACAACACAGTAAGAGATCCATGGAGTTCAAGAGCTCTTAGTGAAATCAGGGCAGCTCTTCAGACATAAAAGTCAGAAAGGAGGCTTACAGAAGTAACCGCTCTCCTTCTGGTATGTAAAAAGCTTGCATTTGGAGAGGGACTGTGTGTGTCTGTCAGGAGTAAATGTTCTTTCTTAGTCTAAGAGATGAAGAATGATAGAAATGGAAGAAAGGAAAAACACTGAGTGAGAAGCGGGCCCAACAACCTCCCTGTGAGGCTGGGCTGGCAGGGAGGGATGGAATGAGACCCCGCCCCCAGGTAACTTTTCACTGATCAGTGGATCTTTTATGGGCCCCCAGATGGACTAGCTTAATCGGCCACACCACCAAGGAAAACCTGCACGTTTAACAGTTTGAAAAGCAGTCCAGACAGTTCTGGTTCCTCTGATCCCTCCACTCCTCCCAGCCCTCAACTGTGCGGTGACACTCAGGACTGTTAACGGTCAGCCAGCGGAGACGCCCCTCTACAAAGCAGAGCTTGAACCCATTCAGTGCAGTTTAGCTCGCTGCTGCTGAGAACTCGTCTTTCTATAGTATAATACGATAGATCTCCTAAGAATCACACGGAGCTCTCAGAATCGCCCGGAGTCTTGCTACATGGGGATGGATTCTGATTCAGTTGACCTGGGAGGACAGAGATTTCTCAGGAGAGGGATGGACACATGGGATGGGCTCAAAGCCCTGCTGCAGAGAGGGGCTTTGACAAAGGGACTGAAGATCTACCAAAATAACTGCTCGGAGAAGGACTTACTGAGGATATGTCTGACCTTTTATGAAGAGAAAATGGAAAGGTATGGGCATTTAAAAATAAAATTCAAATAGTTCATCTTCCAAAAGACCTAGATTTGCCAGAGAGGTGTAAGATGTCGCCTCAGGTACACTCAACAACCCAGTAGCTGATCTTGGCTCTCGCTCTCAAGTTGAAGCCAAAGCCCACCTGAGAACAGATACTGTGGGGAGCAAAGACCAAGAACAGGCTGTGTTTGGGATTCCTGGGCCCCTGGCTCCCTCTGCTGGCCACTGTCCAGAAGACGCAGCCCTGAACTGAAGTCAGAAGGTAACAGTGTGTCTGATACCAGACAGAACCAGGCAGAAGAAACGCGCAAGGAGTCAGAAGCTGTCAGCAACACTACTGGCCAGAGAGTATGGGCTTCCTCGGTTGGAAACCTGCTTAGAGGTCTCGGTGTGTGAATGAGAAATCCTGTTCTTTGTTCCCAAATACCAGGGGGTAGGGAGGACCCCAGGAAAACAAGTAGGGGGTGCAATAGTGGCTTGTCAGGCAGACGTTCTAGAGTGGACGACACTCTCCTTCTCAGGTACCCCATCCCTAGTCTCCAAGAAACTGTGCTCAGGTGCTAAGCGGTGCCCTGTAACAAGTGACGGTTTCATGGTTTGTAAGAAGCACATCCCGCTCCCTCCCCCGCCAGAGCAGGGCACAGTGATCCAGGCTCATACCTTTATTGAAGAACATGCCAGCCATCTGTCCCATCTCTACCCGGTCTGTGATTTCAAAGAGGTTCGAAGATCCACGTCTCTCTGCGGAGCCAAAGGACAAAGGGTTCTTCCACGTGGGAAAGCTAAGAGGCTGTTGCTGAGCTCATGGAATTTTCCAGAATAAAGAGATCCCCAAGTGGTTCACGCGCTTGAGAGACCTTTTCCTCACGTTGCTACTGCTTGAGACACTTTACAGCAGCCTATTTCATGGGAACCCGGGAGTGCTCTTTGCGGGGTGGAGTAGCGGTTCTTGTTGCTGGCTTGATCCAGGAGGAGATGTGTGTGTGTGCGTGCATGCGCACACGTGTGTGCAAACGTGTTGAGGTTGGGAAGCGGGAAGACCTGACATTTACTCCACTCCCAGTGTGCAGCATGCATCCCTTGTTCACTGAAAATACGAACTGGGAATTCTCATATGTCCCAGTGGCAGATACTAGAGGGCAATAGGGTCCTCGGGGCCAGGCAGGAGCCCAGTTTTGACTGTACTATGGACATGGACAGTACCTTTCTAGGCGTCCACCACCAGGCAGGAAGTACCTAAGAATCTGTGTATGTTTCTCTGTGTGTGGGGCTCCCCAGGCCCTTCTCCACGAAGGCAGGGAACTCCCAGGAGGAGGGGCAGGCCTGCCCGGGACCCCGAGACTTACGCACAGACAGGATGGGTCGCCTCTCAGCCCGTTCATAGTTGTCCTGGGCGAGAACATCGCTGTCAGAGGTGGTGGACGAGTCCTCCTCGTCCTCCTCCTAGGACAGGAAGAAGGGACACACACAGGTAGGAGGAGATGAGTCTAAAGCCCGGGAGCACGTGAAAGCGTGTCTTCGTGATCTTCCTCCACAAACTATGGGTCTAGGAAGCTCTCATCCTTCCATGTTGCAGCTGCTGTTAGGTGCCATCAAGCTGACTCCCCAAGTAACTGAGAGCTACAGCACAGGGTTTCCTCGGCTGTGATTTCCATAGGAGCAGATCCCCATGCCTGTCTCCCAGGAGCGCTTCTTCAACCTTCCCTACTGCCACCTTACAAGGTGGCAGCCACGTTCAGGAAGAAGCTGCAGCTCGGCTCCCAGCTCTGAAGGTTCAGGGTGACCAAGCTGAGTGGCTGCATATGTACTACAAACACAGGAGATGGGGTCTGCAGATGCACTGTACCGCAGAGGAAAGGCCTGGCTGCCCACATCAGCCTCTCTGGAAGGAGCATGCGCGTTGCACGTACCTTGTGGCTTTCCATCCTCTTCCAGCGGAGCTGAGCGTTGGCTGCGGCCATGGCTTCCACCACAAAGGTCGTGGTCACAAAGCTGAAGGGGGCAGGCAGGAGGGTGGAACAAAGACGGAAAATCATTTTAAGAACTGAGAATGTTCCAGATGGGTCCTACCTGGTAAAGTAAACGTGTGTGCACCTACACCCGTGCGCACTGGCTTCGTATATCCTGGCTGTATCTAGACTTTATTTTCTGTACAGCTGGGGACAGGGGCTGGGAGTAAGTTGATGGGACTGTTTAAGCGGGAGAGCAAGCCAGGAGGTAAAAGCGGGGTCGGGCAACCTAGTACCGCACCCCAAGGAAGCGGTCTTTGGGGAGCAGAGGTGCGGCCGACGGGGCATGGAAGGTTGAGTCACAAAGGGGCCTCCCAGAGCTGCTGGGAAGGACAGCAGACACTTCTCCCTCTCCTTGTGGGACAGACGTGTGGTCTGCTCCCAATTGTATAGCCTAATAGAGGCTGTGAAGGCAAGGATAATGGAAAACAGAGGACTTGTTTCCATTCACTGCCCTCGCTGGTTGGCAATACTTTTACATTCTTAATCAAGCTTTCTCTGGCTCGTCTGAAAACCACCTGACATTCCAAAGGCCAAGATCAGAAGGGAGACGGGGAAGCGGCACCAGACGCTTGCTGAGAAGTCTGGCAAGAAAGGACAAAAACCACCTAGTCTCTTCCTCTTAAGGAAACCCATGGAGCACAGTTCGACCCCATCCTATAAGGTTTCTAGGATTGGAATCCACATGACAGCATGGGGTTTGGGCAGCCATCTGAGGAACCCATGAAGCTGGTAACCGGGACTGTGGACCACTGGGCTGCGTGGAGGCTTCTGTTCTCGGAAGATGAAGGGGAAGCCAGCTTCCTGCTACTAAAACGTGAGACACGTCACTAACCCCACAAGGAACCACCTGGGGGCACCGTCAGCACCCTCAGCACTGGACTCAACCCTGCATCCCCAAGTGCTGTCAACCATGGCGGGCTGGCTGCCGGATCCCATGGGTGGGCAGTGGGTGGGAGAGGAAGCCCTTAGCCCCACTGGAGTTCAAGCCACACTCCCTCCACTTCTTGGGGGCAGCCAGCTCTTGAAATGCCCAGTCCCATCACCTGAGCAGCTCGGGGAAGGTTTCTTGTCATTTTGCCTAAGTGACTGTTTTCAGGGAACTACATTTCCTTTTCTGTTTTGAAGGAAAACTCAGCTCAATCTCAGTTAAGGAATAGAGAGACTTTCCACAGCTGTGCAGTCAGCTCATTGATCTTATTCAAACATAAAGGGGTTCAGAAGGAGGACCCCTTGTTGTTGTTGCTGAGTGCCGTCGAATCGATTCTGACCCAGAGTGACCCTGCCTAGGGTTTCCGAGGAGCAGCTGGTGAGCTTGAACCACTGACCTCACAGTTCAAATGGCTTTGCAGTCCAGCGCATTAACCCACAGCACCACACCAGGACTCCTCAGATGGCTGCCTGTGCTGATGGTCCTTTGTTGTTGTTGTTGTTGTTATGTGCTGTGGAGTCGGTTCTGACTCATAGCAACCCTGCATAGGGTTTCCGAGGCTGTAAATCTTTACAGTCCTTTAGGGAGGACCAAAACTGAACCCCTTGCTGTCACATGGATTCCAACTGCTAGCGAGCCTGTGGGACAGGGTCCAACTGCCCCAGAGGGTTTTCAAGGCTGTCATCTTTATAGAAGCCGGCTGAACATCTGTGTCCCTTGGAGTGGCTGGTGGATTCAAACCACCACAATCAGTTAACGGGGAAAAGCTTCAATCGCTGGGCCGCTAGGGCTCCTCTTAAAAGGGCAGCAGAGCCATCTAAGGACAAGGATGTCTGAGGCTCTTGGCTCCCAGTATACAATGAGTCAACAGTACCCCAGGGTTGGCCCCAGAAAGAAATGCATAAAAATACTGAAAAATGTGGGTCTTCATTCAGCCTCTCCTAAGTTTTCATTTGCTTCCACGATTGTGTTTTCTGGTTGTGATAGCTGTGGCTGGCTGCCTAGGAGCTGGCTCTGACTCACAGTAGACCTGCCCCATAGGGATTTCTTGGCTAGCATCTTTGTAGGGGCAGATTGCTAGATCTTTCTCCCGTGGAGCCTCTGGGTGGGCTCCAATCACCAACCTTTCACTTAGCAACTGAGTGCTTAGCTGCTGTGCCACTAGGCCTCCCTTGCTGGAAGTTATATCACCAGTATTGCAAACACCAGCAGGGTTACCCCGGGTGGACAGGTTCCAACTGCACTCACAGACCAGGAAGCAAGGCTTGGTGACCACCTTCCAAACATCAGCCAGTGGAAGCCTTCAAGGTCACTGGAGAACACCAATGGAGTGCTGGGAGGCGGGCCGGAAGGTTCAAGGCACTTAACACAGGTGCAGGGTCGGTGCCAGGTGTGACCTCAGACCCACAAGTCAGATCCCTGGGAAGAGCCTCAAGCAGGGCCTCCCATTTGTGGTGTCCCCACTGCAGAGTCACTAACACCTGAGTGGGAGCCCCAGAAGGCTTGCCACGGTACTGTGTCCTGCACGCAGCACGTGAGACTAACATGGGGGGTGGGGCACACACCTGTTTACGCCTCTGTGTGAATGATCTTAAGCAAATTCTAACTTTCCAAATGACTCCCCCCTGCCCCACCCCATAAATGCGGTCAGGCTCTTCCTCTGAGGCAAGTGGGTTATGTACTTGGAACTCAAAAACAGACACATGAGTAAGGTATAGCACAGGGGTGGGTGGGAGGGTGAGGGTGAGGGTGTGTGTGTGTGTGTGTGTGTGTCTGTCTGTCTGTCTGTGGCTGGGAGACCTTTATATCTACCTTCCTCTCCAGGTGACTGATGTTAGGATTTACTCACCAGATCGCCTGTAGGCACCTGCATGTTAACTTCCTGGCCGACTCCTCTGGCTTCCCTCCCAGCCCCCAGCAGCCAGCCTCCCAGGGTTGCTTACCTCATGAAGCTCAGGAACACCAGCAGGACCAGGCTGACGAGCCAACCAGCACTGGCAAAGGCCTTGGGCATGGTGAGCGCGCCTGTGCCCACAATGAGGTTGAACATGTACACCAGCCCAACCTGGAACCAACAGATGTCACAATCAAACCCAGAAATGGATTCACCTTCTCCCCTTGGCAGCTCTCCAGGAGGACTCTGGGTAACAGCTGGGAAGACCCTCGCTTAAGTCCTAAGGAGGGCCGCTGGGAATGTGAATGCTGGAGAAGCCAACATTAACACTTGGTCTACTCTGCCGGCCCCATGCACCACTACCCCATCATTTTGTATCACTCAAAGCTGCCCCATAGATGGCAGCTCTCTGCTGAACCACGCTGTACATTCTGAGAACAGAGCATTCTACCTGAGGTCAAAGAGGAACACCTAAAGCGGGCCTCAAGGAGACAGTCATGTTTCCAATATCTCTGAACATGCGTCTCGAGCCTCACTCCCTGCCTACTCCACCCGCCCATCCCTGCCATGGACCCTTGAGCTGCTGAATTCCCCTTGTACCACCTTTGCTCATGACCGACTCAGGTTTTTAAACCGTTTTAAGTGAGATATAGTTCACCTATCCTAACAGTCCTGTTGTGAAGTGTATACTCCAGTGGCTTCTAGTTATGTTCACCAGGTTGGCCAACCATCTCCACTAACAGATTCCATTCCAGTACTGCAAACAGAAATCTGTCTCCATTAGCACATCTCCCTAGTGTCTTCTCCCTGCCAGCCCCTGGTGACCGCTCAGTTACTCTCTGTCTCTCCACTTCCATATGCTGACCATCTCCTACAGAACATGGTTACTGTTTTCAAGGTTCACCCACGGTGTAGCAGGAATCAATATTCATTCTCTTTTGAAAATTGCTGAATATTATTCCACTGCAAGGATATACAGCACTCAGGTAACCCATCCAGTTGTCCCTTGAGGGTTATTTGGGCTGCTGCCATATTTTGAAGAGCAAAGATGTCAGCTTGAGGACTAAGGTGAGCCTGACCCAAATCATGGTATTCTCAATAACCTCATATGCATGTGAAAGCTGGACAGTGAATAAAGAAGACCAGAGAAGAATTGATGCTTTTGAGTTGTGGTGTTGGAGGAAAATATTGAAAGTGCCCTGGGCTGCCAAAAGAACCAACAGATCTGTGTTGGAAGAAGTACAACCAGAGTGCTCCTTGGAGGCCAGGATGGCCAAACTTGGTCTCTCATACTTGGGACATATTGGTAGGAGGGACCAGTCGCTGGAGAAGGGTCTCACAATTAGTGAGGTGGAGGGTCAGAGAAAAAGAGGAAGACCCCAGTGAGATGGATTGGCCAAGTGGCAGCATCAATGGGCTCAAGCGTGGCAACAATAGTGAGGTTGGCCCAGGATTGGACACTGTTTTGTTCTGCTGTGCATAGGGTTGCTATGGGTCGGTACTGATTCAATGGCACCTGACAACAACATTAGGAGTAACATGGCAGTTTGAAGACTAAAGTGTGCTTGACCCAAGTCATGGGCGTTTCAATCACCTCATGCATGCATAAGCTGGACAATGAATAAGGAAGATGATTGAAGAATTGATGCATCTAAGTCCTGATGTGGTACTGGAGGATAAGCAGTGGGCTACTAACCACAAGGTTGGCGATTCAAACCTACCAGCACCACTCCTTGGAAACCTTATGAGTTGGAACCGACTTAATGGCACTTAAGAACAACAGTAACAAACATGCATGAACAAGTTTTTGGTGGACATGTGCTTTTAGCTCTTTGAGTAAAGCCTTGGTGTTGTGTAAGTGCTCAGCTGCTAGATGAAAAGACGGTGGTTCAAAGCCACCCAGGGGCTCTGCAGGAGAAAAGACTTGGCAATCTGTTCCTACAAAGGTTCTTGGTGGTGGTGGTTGTGTGCCATGGAGTTGGTTCCAACTCAGAGCGACCCTGTATAAATCTTTACAGGGTCAAACAGCCTCATCTCTTTTTCCACGGAACTGCTGGTAGTTTCAAACTGCTGCCCTTGACTTGGAACCTCTATACTAGGAAACCTTACCCTACAGAGCAGTTCCTCTACTCTATTCAAAAATCACGGTCACCATGATTGTTTTAGGCAAATCTGCTGCAAAAGCCCTCTTTAAAGTGTTAAAGAGCAAAGATGTCACTTTGAGGACTAAGGTGTGCCTGACCCAAGCGATGGTATTTTCTTTCAATCGTCTCGTATACATGTGAAAGGTGGATATGAATATGAAGGAAGACTGGAGAAGAACTAATGCATGTGAGTTACGGCATTGGAGAGGAGTATTGAAAGTACCATGGATTGCCAGAGGGACAAACACGTGTGTCTTAGAAGATAGTCAGACAGAATGCTCCTGAGAAGTGAGGATAGGGAGACTTTGTCTCATGTACTTTGGGCATCTATTGGGAAGACCAGTCCCTGGAGAAGGACATGGCAAAATAGTTGGTGGTGTTAGGTGACCTCGAGTTTGTTCCAACTCATAGAGAGCCTATATACAAGAGTATGAAACAGGGCCTTGTTGCTGTTAAGTGCCGTTTGACTTCGTTCCAACTCAACGATCATGCATAGGGTTTCCAAGGAGTGGCTGGTTAGCTTGAACTGCTGACTTTGCAGTTAAAACCAACCCTGCAGTTGAGTGCAAGGACTCCCAACACGGCCTGGTACTGTGCCAGTCTCATTACTGTTGCCATGTTTGAGCCCATTGTTGCTGCCACTGGGTCAGTCCATCTGGTTGGGGATCTTCTTTTTTGCTGACCCTTTACCAGTCATGATGTCCTCCTCCAGGGATTGGTCCCACCTGATAAGAGGACCAAAGTACTTGAGTAACATGCCCAACGTACGTGACACAAAGTCTCACCAACCTCGCTTCTACGGAGAATTCTACCAGTACTTCTTCCAAGACAGATTTGTTTGTTATTTTGACAGTTTATGATACTTTCAATATTCTTCCCCAGTCTTTCTTACTCGCTGTCCAGCTTTCACACGCATATAAGGTGATTGAAAATACCATGGCTTGCGGTCAGACACACCTTAGTCCTCAAACTGAAATCTTTGCTCTTTAATACTTTTACACTTTGCAGATTTGCCCAATATCCATTTGATTTCTTTTTTTAAAATACTGTACCAGATGTACTGTAAATAACTTCTCCCAATCTGTGGTTTGGATTTTTACTCCTGTTCCCCACCCCCATTTAATGTTTATTAAGCAAGTCATTCATGCTCATTGCAGAAAAACGAGAAAACATAGCCTACCAATTAAAAATCACCCATAGGTCCAATACACAAATGTAATCACAGCTAGTATCCTAGCGCATTTTTTCCAGGCTTTACTTTACTTACTCTCTGTGTTTACGTATGTATGTATGTGTGTGTGTATATATATACAAAAACTGGACTCCTGATGTAGCGCTGTAGGATCAGCACTGGACTACTGACTACAAGGTCAGCAGTTCACACCAATTGTTCCTCAGAAACTGAAGCAACCTTATATGCTACAGAGAACTGCTCCATAGGGTGTCCTTGGCTGTGATATTTACAAAGCCTTTCATTTTCTTCTGTTTTGTTTTTCTTTTCGTGTTAGGGGTAAGGGGCAGGTTAGGGCTAAGAGTAATGATTGATCGGGTTTTTCAGGTTGTAGTTAGGCTTATTTTTATTTAGTTATTTAAAATCTATTTGATTTCCTCTTCATTTGGATGTCTGTAACTACATTAGTCCCTTTTACTTCATGGTGCTTTTTTGTTGTTGTTGCAACTGTATCTCCGGTTCCCTATTTTCAGTCACCTAGGCTTATTTTAAGGAGCTCTGGTAGTGCGGTGGTTATGAATCGGGCTGCGAACCACAAGGTCAGCAGTTCAAAACCACCAGCTGTTCCTCAGGAGAAAGATGAGGCTTTCTGTTCCCGTAAAGATTTACAGCCTCGGAAACCCTGTGCAGGGTTACTATGAGTCAGAACCAACTCCACGGTACTTAATAACAAGAAGAAGCTTGTTTTACTATGAGCACTTCTGTATCTGGGTTGAGGGGCTGTGGTGACTCCATGCAATAAGCACTGGACTGCGAACCACAAGGTCCGCGGATCGAGCCTGCCAGCCGCACAGAGGGAGAAAGATGAGGCTTTCTGCTTCCTCGAAGATGTAAAAGCCTCAGGAACCCTATTCAGGGTTGCTATGAGTCAGAACCGATTTGATGGCACTTAACAACAACAACAACAACATAGCAGGGTTGAGATCTGGGTGATACTGTCAATGTATGTCGGTGTCACGTTGTTGTCTGCTATTGTTGGTTCTCTGTCCAAAGAACTCCTTTTAGTATTTTTTGTAAGGTTGGCCTGGTTTTTACAAATTCTTTTCATTTCCGTTTATCTGATAATGACCTAATTTCACCATCATATGTGATGGATAATTTTATTGGCTATGTGATTCTAGGTTGGCAATTCTTTTCTTTCAGAGTTTTATCTATGTCATCCCATTGTCTTCATGCTGAGAAATCAGAGCTTAGTCTTATCAGTTCTCCTTTATAGATAACTTTTTGTTTTTCCTGACCTGCTCTCAGTATTCTTTCCTTGTCTTTGGTTTTGAAAAATTTGATTATAACATATCTTGGTGTTTTATCTTTTGGAATCTGTCCTGTGTGGAGTTCATTGAACTTGTCATCTTCCATGACATTAGGGATGTTTCTTCTAACAACTATTGGGCAATATTCTGTGTTTGTATTTTTGTGTCTTCCTGTTCTGGAATTCCAGTCACACGTTTTAAGTTTTTCCTTTGCTAGAACCCCACATAAATCTTAGCTTTCTTTGTTCTTTTTTCTCTAACAAATGAATAGTGAAAGATTTTTCTCCAAGTGCAGCCATTCAGCCTGCCATTCATTCATTTCCACTTCTTTGCCCTTTCAGCGTATTAATCCATTTCTGAAGTCTTTGTGTTAATCTTCTAGATCTCTAACTGTTGTTTGTGTATGGTTTCTATTTTCTCATTGATCAGTTTATTTCCTGAATTCTTCTATAGTTTTGCCTGTGGTTTCCTTGATTCCATCTGCAGTTTTCTTGATCCCTGTCTCAATCAGCTGAAGGTGCCTAAACAGTGTTCTCTGAATTCTATTATTTGACTCTGTATTTTGGTTACTTGTTTGAGGCACTCTGTATTGTTTTTTCGTGTAAACTGAAATTGTCTGTTTTCTCTGAGAAACCAAGGTTGTGTCATCTGCATATCATGGGTTGTTAATGATCCTTCTTCCGATCTTGATGCTGTGTTCTTCTTCATACAGTCCAGCTTCCTGAATTATTTGCTCAGCATACAGATTAAGTATGGTGAAAGGATGCAATCCTGATTCACACTTTTACTGACTTTAAACCCCTCAGAATCCCCTTGCTCTGTTTGAATGACTGCATTTTAGTCTATGTAAGGTCGGCAGTTCGAAACTACCAGCCATTCCACAGGAGAAATATCAGGCTTTCTGCTCCCGTAAAGATGTACAGCCTCGGAAACCCTGTGCAGGGTCACTAAGAGTTGGAACCACTTAACAACAACAACAACATAGGTTCCACATGGGCACAATTAAGTGTTCTGGAATTCCTATATTATCCATAGTTTGTTAAGATCCACAAAATAGAATGTTTTTGCATAGTCAATAAAACACAAGTAAACATATTGCTGGTATTTTCTGCTTTTGTCAAGATCCATCTAATGTCAGCAATGATATCCCTTATTCCGTCTTCCCTTCTGAACCGGGCTTGAATTCTAGCAGTTCCTTGTCAATGTGCAATGCTGCAACCATTTTCGAATTACCTTCAGCAAAATTTTCCTTGCATGTGATATTAATGATATTGTTTGATGAGTTCTGCATTCCGTTGGGTCACCTTTCTTTGGAATGGGCACAAATATGGCTCTCCCAGTGGGTAGGTCACATGGCTGCCTTGATGTAGCTGAACAAGCGCTTACATCACTGCATCAGTTTGGTGGAACATTTCAGCTGATAGTCTGTCCTGCCAATTCCTTGTTTTTCACTAAAGCCATCAGTGCGGCTCGGCTTCGTCCATCAATGGCTGCTGAAATGTCACCCAATTATTTTGGGATATAACTCTGTGTGTTTCTTCCATCTTCTTTTGATGCTTCCTGCATCATTCAATATTTTGCCCGCATTGTTAAGTACTATGAAGTCAGTTCCAACTCATAGCAACCCTGTATAGGGTTTCCGCAAAGCAGCTGGTGGGTTTGAACTGCCATCCTTGCTGTTAACAGTCCAGTCCTTATCCTAAAGCACCACGCCAGGATCCCATTTTGCTCATCGGATCCTTCAATGTTATAAGTCGAGGCTTGAAATACAGGTGAAACAGAGGATCAGTGAAAAGGAGAAAGACCTTCAACGAGATGTATGAACACCGTGGCTGCAACAATGGGTTCAGTGTGGCAATGACTGTGAGGCCGGCGCAGGGTCAGGCAGTGCTTTGTCCTGTTGGACATGGGGTGGCTAAGAATTGGAACCCACTCAATGGCATCTAATGACAACATGAGCTGGGATGGACTCAATGGGAGAGAAAGTGCGAAATCACTGACTTCAGGTTTGAAATATAACTCTCATTCAAACCAACTCAACTATGTTGTTGTTAAGTGCCATCGAGTCAGTTCTGACTCTTAGTGACCCTGTATAGGGCTTCCAAGGGGTGGCTGGTGGATTTGAACTGCCAACCAGTGTTAATCCTACAGCGCCATACCAAGTCATTACAATGATCCCTGTTCATTCCTCTCAAGTCTTCCTGCACTTCCTGGGTGCTGCTCATGGTAATTTCCGGTCCCACGAACCTGCCCTACTCCCATGCTGCATCCAACACTTGGTTAGGTCAAGAGCACTTGCTGCTCACCCCTACCTTCTCCTCTCTAACCTGTCAACCCTTAGCCTTGGCTAAGACCCAACTCAAGTTTTTCTCCACCCATGATAATAAGCTGCTCAGATTCTGGGAAATGTTGTTTTTTAATTACAATGATTAGTCTCACAGCAAATTAAGGGTTCTTCCAGTTGGGGTCCCACAACACCAGGTGATCTTGAGTTCTCACTCAGGGACTCCCTAAGGATTCCCACAGTACAGTACTGCAGAGTCTCCTTCAAGCTCCCAGACCTGTGGCCCACGTCACTTGCAGATGAAGAACTAACTCCTAGCCGGCTAAGAGCATCTGGCAAGGGCTCCTTT
Organism: Chrysochloris asiatica; assembly: GCF_000296735.1. Classification (NCBI taxonomy): domain Eukaryota; kingdom Metazoa; phylum Chordata; class Mammalia; order Afrosoricida; family Chrysochloridae; genus Chrysochloris; species Chrysochloris asiatica. The sequence continues at coordinate 7,918,119 of NW_006408650.1, forward strand.
GAAAGCAGTCCTCCTTCCTGCTCAAAATCCGACTGGTTTTATTTCTGGGGTGTCTTTGGTGGCTGCCTGTTCTCATGTATAATTCTGTACCCTCCTGAGCCTTAACACTGCCTGTGTGGTACACTTGCCCTTTCTCCTTCTGGAAATTTCTCCTCCTCATGACTTCAGAGGAGCCCTAGTGGCACAGTGGGTTAAGTACCGTGTTACAAACGGCAAGGTCCACCATCTCCACTCTGAGGGAGAAAGATCCCCTCTGTCCTATAAGACTAGATGGTCATGGGTTTTCATGCCTTCCATTTCTTCCTCCGTATTAGCGCCTCCTCTCTGCCTACAAATGTCCCTGTTGTTGTTAAGTGTCGTCCAGTCAATGCCTACTCACAGCAACCCTGTGTAGTGTTTCCTAGGAGCAGCTGAGCTTGTGATTCACAGTCCAGATCCTACTGCGCCACACAAACTTCCTCGGCACCTTTGAAATATCAGCCTCCCCCTTTCCCTGTCTACTATAGTAAGCTCACCAAACAAGCAACTGACATCCTCTGCTTTCACTTCCAAGTTCCTGCACTTTGTGGTTTCCGCCCCGTGAACTCTTCTGAAACTGCACTCTAAACACCAACTAGGACCTCTTCTTTGCCAAACCTAATGGCTTTCTTGGTCTTTGTTCCCTTTCTTAATAACCTTAGCTGTTGCTTTTGCTTCCAACCTATCTTTTCCTCGGCAACCCGGTCCAATCCTACAGGTGTAACTATTATAGCCGACCCAACCTTTCTCCAGTCTCCTGCTTTTCACCTCCCTCCTGGACCACCCATTAGAGGCCTCACATCCTCCTCTCCTCTCCACATCCCAGGCCAATTGATTTTATTTCAGGGGTGTCTTTGGCGGCTGCCTCTGGCTCATAGTCTCATTTACAAATTCAAAGTCATCATTTCTGCCCCAGACAATTACAGTAGATTCCTAATGGCTCGTCCTGTACTGTACAAATGGGGACTTGCAGTCTGCTTTACCATCTGCTTCTGAGCATAAAAACAACAAAACCCACCTCAGCTCTGGGAACACCCACCCATCTCTCACGCTCATCTCCCCATTCTTCAAGAGATGCATTTTTTTCTATTTTAGAAACTTTCCCAAGATAACTATGTGCTGAATTTGTGATGAAACACACAAATTGGAACCCCTTCTCCCAAACTCAATCTTCCCACAGAGCATGAAGAAATAGGGGTAGGGACTATCAGCTACTATGTGGGGGCCCTTGGCTGGGGAAGGAAGGAAGGAATGGGCAGTGGGCAGAGACAGACAGGTTCCCAGCAGATGTGAGACATCCTGTCCAGCGGGGAGAAAGGTCTGTCCACATTCTGATTAGAGCAGAGTGCCAACTCCTCCCCAGCCTCCAAAGCCCATTAGGTGCAACTCCCGCAATGAAGCCCATCCTGGTTTTCCAAATTCTCCACAAGTCCAGAGGCTACAAGACTTTCCAGGGCACAGGCTGGCCTGAGTTTCAGATGCTGCTGTTGTATTCCTCTCCCCCAGGACTAAATCAGGGCTCTGGGTGACCCCGGCCTGAGCCTCCCTGCAGACAGGAGCCTGCCGGACACTTTCTGACCCACATCTGGCCTTCTTCCTCCACTGTTTAAACATTACACTGTTTTCTTCCAGACAAATCCCACAAGCATTGAAACAGGCTTGAATCAGGTCCCTTGATCACTTGTTTGGATGATAAAACTACAACGCCAGGACTCCTGGGATAGTTATTTTTACAAATGGAAGACTGTGGCAAGCCCGAGTCAAGCAAGTCTTTCAGGGACATTTTTTCCTACAGTGTGTTTGCACTGTGTGTCTCTGTGTCACGTTTTGGTCATTCTCTCAACATTTCAAGCTTTTTCATCATGCCTTTTCCACATTTCACAGCCTATATTGTTGTTGTTGTTAAGTGCCTTCAAGTCAGTTCCAACTCACAGCGACCCTGTGTATACAGTTTTCCGAGGAGCTGCTCCTGAGTTTGAACCACCAACCTTATGGTTACCAGTCCAGTGCTGATCCTACAACGCCACACCAGGACTTGTATAGTGTCAACATTATGTTTATACACGCTGGGAAACCAAAAAAATGCATGTGACGGTCTAGAACCGAACTTGTGAGACCTCCTGAGGTCTGCCTACATAGCCAGCTCTAGCATTTCACAAGTGATTGTGAATGTCTTTTCCAAATCCACTGTCACTTTGTTAAGTGCCATGGACTTGGTACAGATTCATAGCGACCCTATATAGGGTTTGGGGAGCAGCTGGTGAACTTGAGCCTCCAACCTTGCAGTCCAGCACATTAACCTGCAGTGCCACACTGGGAATTTATTACTTTGTGACTCCAGCTGCAGTTTATTTCCACCACTGGAACGTGGAGACGCCTGTGTACAAGAGCAGGAGCAGGTCATCTAGCTAGTTCAGCAGGCGGCTCGGTCACTCACGTTGTCAACCACAATGACTGCTAGCCGGCTGGGCCAGGGATACAAGAGTGAGCAGGACGGAATTGCACCTTGACCCCACAGAGCAACAGTCTAGGTGGAAAAGACAAAGATGACTCCTGCTTCAGACAAGCAGAGTGAGGAAAAGCGGGGTACAGGGAGCAAGAAGGATAGGGAAGCCCTTGGAATCATGGAGACTTGGGACAGGCCTCATGGCTGAACGGCAGTAGGAAGTCCTGGAGGATGACAAGGAGCGAGGCACAAAGCCCTACAGTGGGACAGAGGCTGGAATGTTCCAGAAACCTGCAGAGTTTCACTGGAGAGTTACAGGAACTGGTGGAGGCTGGGAAACCAACTGGGGGCAGATCACCCATGGGCTTCAGGATCCCACAGAGTTGAAAACAGAGCATTAACACAACAGATTCTACAGATGGTCTAACATCCTAATTCCCTTCAGCTCTGTCCTCTGCTTATTGTTAATCACTGCAGTGGGTTAAGCATTGGACTGCAAACTGAAAGGTCGACGGTTCAAACCTACCAGCCACTCCTAAGAAGATAAGACTGTCAGTTCCTATAAAAATGTACACTCCTAAAAGCCCCAGGGCAGAGCTCGACTTGGTCCTATAGGCTCACTACCAGTCGGAATCCACTCAGTGTCAGTGGATTGTTGTTTATAAGCAGCAGTATTTCCGTAGGGATGGTTTCTTTAAGGAAAACAGCCCTGGTGATGGTTCTGGGGACGAAAGTGAAGAGAGGGTGAAGAGAGGCCTTCAAAAGCGATGGCTCTGAGCCACACAGGTTGTGGGGAAGTTAAACAGAAGAGGAGGCATCTATACATTCAGGGATGCCTCAGGGTCTCGGGATGTGAAAGTGAAGGGTCTGCCGTGGACCCCGGGCTTCTCAGTCTCTCCACTACTGATGTTTGAGGCCAGCTCATTCTCTGTGAGGAGTGGGGTGTTGTCTTTGCATTGCAGGAGGCTTAGCAGTATCCCTGGCCTGTACCTATTAGAGGCCAGCAGCATCTCCAACCCCCAGACACTGCCAATGTCTCCAAGGAGGAAAAAGGTACAGCTGCTTCCCCAACCCCTACCCTTAGAGAAGCACAGATGGAGAGATGTGGCAAAAGAACCACTCCGAAACCAACTTCAAAGGCATCTGCGCAAAGACAATGGAACCTTTAGAAACTTTACAAAGACATCCATGTGGGAGAAGCGGCTGGCAGTGGCAGCTGGGCTGGGTGATCGCAGTTGTCCTGCTTTGTTGCTAGCAGGTAGTTCCAGTGGGGTTCAGGGACCTGCAGGGGCTCTTGCCCCTCCCAGGGCTTTCACTGGTCGGGCAGGAGTTCAGTCCTCTCGGTGTTTAGTAAGGACTGGTCACAAGGAGCAGACACGTGGTGTTGGGGATGTCAGGAAGAACGGAGCCCAGGCTGGACAGAGGGAGCTTTGGGGAAGGAGGAAGAGGAAGCACACATGTTCTTCTGCTCGCTACATGGCAGTTCTGTGGGAACAGCCTCCTGGCAGTATGGTGACACAAAGCAGAACACAGCCCCGCCCCAGTCTCAGTGGGAATACCTATGCTGGAAGAGCTCTGGTGGCGCAGTGGTTAAGCCCTAAACTGCTAACTGAAAGGCTGGTGGCTGGAATCCACCAGCTGCTCCACAGGAGAAAGATGTGGCCATCTGCCTCTGTAAAGATTGATGTTGTCATTAAGTACTGTTGAGTCAGTTCTGACTCATAGTGACCTTGTAGAGGGTTTCCGAAGAATAGTTGGTGGGTTTGAACCAACAACCTTTGGTTGGCAAGCGAGTACTTTAGTCACTGAACCAACAGGGCTCCTTCTCCAGGGGAGGGCAGACTTACGAAAATCTTAGAAAGAAGGCATCTTCTGTCCTGCGGTCCCTGACACTCTCTCCTGACTTGTGCCACCTCATCCCCAAACTACTCACTTTCCCTGCCTCTCTCCTCACTAGAAGGCTAAGACAGCATACGCCCTTAACACAGGAGCCACGAAACGAAATGGAGGTGAATATAAAAAAGCAGAGGGTGTGGAAGCTTTCAGGCCTAACTGCTCTATTTCTCGTGGGCCCACAATGGCTCCAACATGAGAGGCATAAGACGTTTGGGCACATCAGTTTTGTATTTCCCCAAACTCAGTAATAGCAATGACATATTGCCTTCTCTCTCCGTTTACAGACGTTATCAGAAAAAGCAGGAAGTACAGTGACTGGACACACCATGTAGACATTCCGCTGCTGACACCGAGAGGAGGCTTACCCAACCCCACAGAGGAGAGCGATGCTACTCTTTGCATTCCAAGGGTCAGGAAAGACTTCTGATGAATTACAAGGAAGGAAGCTCCTTGCACCCAATGACCCAGACTCCACAGCACACCCTCCAGTGAAGGCTTTTTTCCAGTCTTATTTTCAGATGTGATTCCTCATCCATGACCAGCTCTAGAGTCTGGGACATCAGCACAGAGCAAGGATCCCCTGCTACGAAGGGAGGTCCTGGGTAGGACAACTTTTTAAGGCTCAGCAAGTTTCAGAAGAGAGCCCCTGGATGGTTCAGTGAATGCACTTGGCTGCAAACCAAAAAGTTGGAGGTTTGAATCCACCCAGAGGGACCTCAGAAGAAAGGCCTGGTGATCTACTGCAGAAAAATCAGCCAAGCTCTGTTCTACTCTGACACACAGGGTCACTGTAAGTTGGAGTTGACACAATAATTTTTAAGGCTCAGTTAGAGGATTCTTATTTTTACAGCAGTCTGCTTGTCTCTGTGACACTGGTAAGTAGCAGGAATCAATCATGTGATTATACAATCTTCCAGCTACTGGTATGGGAAAGGGGCCCGGGTGATAGAACCGTGAGTAATGTTCTATTACCCAGGGAAGATAAACTGTGTGTGTGTGGGGGGGTACAATACAGACCCAAGACAGTGAGAAATCAAGCATTCTAATTTGTTCTAATTGCACACTCCACCAGACTCTAAGTGGAAGTCTGCATGCCTCTTGTGCCAGCCTAGACTATAAAAGTTGTGTAATCTACAGCGCAGGGAAAGACCAAAGAAGTCTCAAATTGCTGAGGCAGCAAAATCCAGGCTCAACAGCTGTTGATCTCCATCCACGTGAGACAGACAGCACACTGGCTCTCAGCTGCCCTGCGATATATACTTTAAAGACCTAGCAGGTCAATTTTGTGCAAAATAAAGCACGCATCCCTAACATCACTGGCATCCCTGAAGAGGGTGGAAGAATACACAACAGAGCAATGGAAAGTTAAGAGAGGCTTTCTCTTGGGAATGAGCAGGTGCACATTCATAGGATCTAAAAAGAGCCCAAAGCAGCCAGAGCAGACTGCTGCCCCTTAGGGCACTAGCTGATAAACATCTCAGAAACGAACAAACCCAAGGCTCTTACAACACATCCTGAGCTTCCCATCAGTACTGTCCAGCCACTTCCCTCCCACCGTAAGGACTCAGCCCGGAGAGGCACGGAAACTTCTCTAGCAGACAGAAGCCCTGGGTGGAAGATAAAACTCACGTAGGGCGAATAAAGCTCCCCGGTTTCTGTGATTTCACCCGTCATTTTCAGAAGTGAGGAAGGGTCCCGCAGCCACGGTTCCTTCTGTGCAGAGATGAGGCTGCCGCCACCTCCTAAGACAAAAGAGTAGACTTCATCTTGGTGTTGAACCTGGGGGAGGGGAGGCGGAATAACAGAGTGTGCAGACTCCTCACCACCGCAGGCCTCTTTATTACCAACAGTCACAGTCCCCATTATCTGGCAGAAGATGCCCGGACTGAAATCAGTTTCTTTTCATTTTCTCCTTGTCGTGCACTGTGTGCATTCAGAGACGAGGTGTTTTCCCACTTGAATCCAGAACCCGAGGGGCAGCCCAAGTAGCCCCAAAGCGGGTGCCTTTCCTAAATTGCTCCTCCAACTCAACACCTTGTCACAAAGCCTCTCCTTTTGAACGGGGCCTCCACTTGTCGCCCCCCACCCAGCCTTCTGAGCTACCTAGGGTCCCCCCATGCCCAAGTCTCATTATCGTTTCAGGAGCCCCGCTCCCCTTCCTGGAGGAGCCCCGAGTCTGGGACCGCCCCTCCACACCTGCCCGACCCGACACCTGCAGCGCAGCTCGTTCCGGGCGGCCGCCGGTGCCTCCGGCCCCTAGCTTGCTACCGGCGCCAGCTGTCCCGCACCAGCGCCTGCAGCGCGCATGTACCAGCTCTGGGAGCCCACCTTTTCCGTGCGCGTTTAGGGCGGGACGAAACGCCCTGATTGGGCGCCACGCAGAGGCGGGACCGGTATTGAACCCTGGCGGCTCCCGTCTGCGTGGCGGAAGTATGGGCGTGGATTTCCTTGTGCATTTGGGAGGGGTAGATGCCGGGTCGGGAAGCTGCTTCGCGCATCCCTGCTGCTGGGGACGTGTCGGTGGGGAGTGGGAGTAAACTTGTCAGTGATAGGCACCTGTCGTTGGAGGATCTAGAAGAGCATCCTATAGCTCTACGCAAAGGGGAGGGTTTGCGGGGCGGGAAAGAGGAAGGGTGGTCGCGTGTGCATTCAGTGTTTGCAGGGAAGAAGAGGACTTGTAAATAGACTGAAGGTAGGGCTGAAAGTTGAAGTTAGGGGTGGAGCCTTTGCTTGAGGCAAGTGATGCCGGCCCTGAAAAATGGGGTGGAAAATTCTTTGGTATGCGAGTTAAGGACTGCTTAATTATCTCCAGCTAGCCCACTTCCCTTTACTGGGAGTTTAGAGTTTATGTTCTCAGATGTGTTTGGAGGGATAGCAAGAGATTCTTTTGTATAATCGAGGGGATTCCGACTCATACTGTCCCTGGGGACAGAGTTGAGGGATTTCATAGGGTTTCCTAGGCTGTGGAGCTATAAGTAATCACTGGACTATTAACCACAAGTTCGGAAGCTCAAGCCCATCCACTTCTCGGACACCCTGTGCCGGGTCGCTGTGAGTCAAAACTGACTTGAGGGCCCTTAACAACCCCCATCTTTAAGGGAGTACAGATCGGTTGGTCTTTTCTCCTTCTGAGTGGCTGGTGGGTTCGAACCGTTGATGTTTGGGTTCTCAATCAAGCGATTAACCATTGTACTACCAGGGCTCTGTTTCTAGGCAAGGGTTTAAGGAGTCGAGAACCCTGACTCCCACCCTAAATGGGACAGGGTGGGGGGACACTCCCAGTCCTGAAGTCTGCCTCCCCTTCTGCAGGCTGCTAACCATGAGGTTGAATGCCAATACCTTGCTGTTGGGGAAGAAGGTGGTGCTGGTGCCCTACACCTCAGAGCATGTGCCCAGGTAATGGTTCCTGCCTGAGATGGCACAGTTGCGTCCCACTCAGGGCTGTCCTTCCAGGCTTGTCAAGGAGTCCTTCCAGGCTTGTCAAGGAGGGTCCGCCTTCCGATGACCAAATCTCAAAGGCTGTTTACCCCTGAGAAGGAGAAAGTTGGGTTCTAAGAAGTAACCAGACAGGAAAAGTGAAAGCTGGGGCAGAGGAATACGACTTCCCTGGAAAAAGTTGCCCAGCTCTGTTTTTCCTTTCACCCTCTTCGCTTCCTTTTTGGCCTTTCAGCAAGACATTTGATAGAACAGTAAATGTATGTAGGAGTCCTAGTGTGGCACTCTAGGATAAGCACTGACTTGGCTAACCACAAGGTTAGTGGTTCAAACCCAACCACCTGCTCTTCAGAAACCCATACAAGGTCACTAGGAATTGGAACCAACTTGACGCCACTCAACAAATGCGTAAAGAGTAAAACAAAATTGTCATCTCACCTAATTGTGAGTGACGTTCCTGGTGCCAGAGAAAATGCTCTGGTCCCAGAGTCTTCGAGCTCCCGGCAAACAAAACCGCAATAGTCACCATTGAGTTGACTCTGACTCAGGAAAACCCAAGACAATTCATGTCAGAATACGACTGTGCTCCATTGGATTTTCAGCGGCTCCTTTTATTAGACATAAACCTTTCTTCCAAAGCACCTCTCAGTGGACTCGAACCTCCACCCTTTCAGCTAGCAGCAGAGCACGTTAACTCCACCCCACCCAGGGACTTGAACTTAATGTTGTTGTTGTTAGTGCCATGGAATCAGCACCAACTCATAGCGACCCTATGCTCAACAGAACAAAACATTGCCCTGTCCTGCGCCAACCTCACAATCATTGCTGTTTGAGCCCATTGCAGCTGCCACTGTGCCAATCCATCTTTTTTTTGGGGGGGGGAGAGGGAGTGTCTTCCTCTTTTTCTCCCCCCCTCCACTTTACCAAGTATGATATCCTTCTCCAGGGACTGGTCCCTCCTGATAACATGTCCGAAGCATGAGAGACGAAGTCTGGCCATCCTGACTTCTAAGGAGCATTCTGGTTGTACTGTTTCCAACACAGATTACATTAGCTTGTCTTAAAACTTTGGGCTGATGGACTGAGATGCAGGATGGGCTTCTGATGGGGGCGTTGGTAGATGTCTGATAGATTGGAGGTTGGTGGTGTTTAGGAGTATATTATCTACTTGAAGTTTTTCTTTTGTGGGTTCCTGGTGCTCTGTCATTGTGGGGATCTATCTGTCCATAGCAAAAGTCCATAGACTTTTCAGGAATTCTGAGGAATGTTGGATTTCAGGCTGCTCTCCCTCACTGACCCCTGAGTAAGGATGGGAAGCTGAACAGATAGAACAGAGCCCTCCCATCGTCCCATTGTTTTCCTGTAGGCCTTGTTCCTGTGGCCCCCTGCTTTAACGCCAACCCTAACCCTTCCTTTGAGTCTTCTCTGAGCCCTGTGTTTGCGCTAAGGAGCTCTGGTGGTGTAGGGGTTAAGTGGTAAGCTACTAATTTAAGCAGGTGCGTGATTTTAATCTACCAGCTGCTCTGCTTCCGTGAAACCCTATGGGACACTTCTACCCTGTGGTACAGGATCACTTGTTGTTAGGTGCCCTTCTGTCTCATAGCGACCCTGTATAGGATTTCTGAGGAGTGGCTGGTAAGTTCGAACCGCTAACCTTGCGGCTTATCCTACAGCACCACACCAAGACTCCATAGGGTCACTAGGAGTTAGAATTAATTTAATAGCAATGGGTTTGCTCTGGTGTTAGCCCTGTGGGGCCCCTCCCCTCCACCAACATCCATTCTTCATCTTCTAAAGGGCCAGACCAGGCCTCTGAGTCAGCCCTGCCTGCCTTTGGCCTTCTCTCTGCCCCTGCAGGTACCACGAGTGGATGAAATCAGAGGAGCTGCAGCGGCTGACCGCCTCTGAGCCGCTAACCCTGGAGCAGGAATACGAAATGCAACTCAGCTGGCGGGAGGATTCGGACAGTGAGGAGCAGGAGTCCTGGCTGAGCTGGTGGTGGGAGGGCTGTCTCCCTAGGCAGTCTCTAGGTTCCTTGCCTCCCTCACTCTTAAGACCAAGATCTCCGAGATCTCCAGCTCTCTGACGGCCACACAAGCTTCCTGGAAAACTTGAGAAATGCCAGAAATCCTGGGACTGACATTCCCCTCCTCCCCTCCCTACACCAGGCCTGGGAGGATTTAGAACAAAAGGGTCTGGGGTTCTGGCTACAACTTTTGCTCCTCTGGGTCCCGCTGTTAGAACACAGGCACTGTTTGGTGAAGGCCATGTCTTACTGTACAAGGCGGTTTTGAGGCTTGTGATGAGCTCCAGGAAGCTCCGAGGCCCCTGGCTTGGCAGGCACATAGTCTTCACTTCTCTCCTCTGGGGAGTGTCCTGCTGACCTGTCCACTCTCCCCTCAGAGTGCACCTTCATTGTGCTGGATGCAGAAAAATGGCAGGCCCAGCCGGACACCTCTGAAGAGAGCTGTATGGCGGGTGACGTGAACCTCTTCCTCACAGACCCGGGGGACCCTACCATGGGGGAGATCGAAGTCATGATTGCGGGTTCGTAGCCTCCTCTCCCCACTGCCTTGTCACTTTATTCCGACCTAATGCTGGGGTTTAACCTTTGGGTTAGGATCATCATCATTCAGTCTGCCCATCCTTCGGGTAGGGAAGACCCTCCAAAGAGAAATGTCCTTCCCACATTTCCTGAGCTTTGGGAGAGCTTCCTCCAGCTTCTGCTTCCTAAGCTGCTACTGACCTCCCAGACGCAGCAGACTTGAAGGAAGAGAGTCAGCCTTGAATGACAGGGTTACCAAACTGTGAGACCTTGACTAAGTCATTCCATCTTTGTGTTCATTTCCTTCTCTGATACTGTCAGTACCTGCTTCTCAGCTTTGTTGTGAGGCTTAGATGAGATCACATATGCCAAGTGCCCAAGCCAGAGACTGGCCCAGCAGTGCTGTTATTGTTAGGTGCCATGAATTTGGTCTCTTCTCCTAGTGACCCCAGGTGACAGTAGGACTGCCCTGCGGTTGCCTAGGAGATGTGTATGAAACCAGATCGCTGGGCCGTTCTGTCATGGAGCTATTGAGTGGATTCCAACTGCCAACCTTAGGCTTAGCAGCAGAATATGCTTAACTGTTTGTGCTACTAGGGCTCCTTGGTTCACGTTAGCCATTGTTGATGTTTCATCCAGAGTCCAGCTGCAGAGGCCGGGGGTTTGGCTCTGAGGCTGTCCTCATGATGATGTTTTATGGTAAGAAAGTATAAGATATAAGACAACTTGTGGGGACAGTGGCCCAGTGTGGGCTGGGGCATGTTGTAAGGGGGCCAGGTGACAGGTGTCTCCATTACTAACTGGGCCAGAAAGCAGTGTTTGGTTGGGGGACCGGGCTGAGCTGCAGTGCTAGGCTCACCCCTCTCTCTGGTCTCCTTGAGGAGTGACCAGGCTAGGACTGACCAAGTTTGAGGCTAAAATCGGGCAAGGAAATGAACCAAGCATCCATCTGTTCCACAAACTCCACTTTGAGCAGGTAAGGATGTGACTGGGGCAGAGCGGGGACGGGGAGAAGCCTGGGTGTCCTGGGTGGGCTGGAATGTGTGGTTGTAACTTCATGGCCCCTCTCTCCTGGCTCCCGTAGGTGGCGGTGAGCAGTGTCTTCCAGGAGGTGACGCTCAGGTTGACCATGAACGAGTCAGAGCAGCAGTGGCTAGTACAGCAGACCAGCCACGTGGTAGAGAAGCCATACCGAGCCCGGTCAGCAGAGCCTCACTGACCACTGGGCCCCACGGGTGTCGGGACTATACGCTCCAAAGACCAGAGCCCTGCCACAAGAGACAGGGTCTCAGGGCCAGTGCTACCGGCACTCCCTCATCCCCCCAGGATAGGAAGAACCCTCAGCTCCCAGACCCCTTGACTCTGGACTTGGCCTTTGCCTCGCCTAAGCTGGTGATGTGTCCCCTCCTGTCCAGGCTTGGATTCAGATTATGGACCTGGAGTGGAGCACAAAGCCACAGGAGTTGGCGTTGGGGTGGGAGCCAGAGTGATGGGCAGTGGTTCCCGGAGAATGGACAGGGGGACAGACAAGACCTTCCTGTCTCCTGAAAGATCCAGGGCGAGGCTCTGGCAGGAGTAAAGCTTACAGCAAACAGGCCTCTGGTTTCTTCATTCCACCTGTGCGGGCGGCCCCAAGAGACAAGGTAGAGGACTGGGCTGGGGCAGAAGCAGGTGGGGTGTGGGCCCAGGGTGATGTGGAAGTGAGGGACTGCCCACTGGAAGGGCAGACAGGCAAGCTGCTCACAAAGGGGGCAAGGGGAGTGAGTGGTCTTGGCTCCCTCTCTTCAGAGCCAAACCATTTTGAGTGTCAAGGATGATCATTCTTGGGACTGGGGGACAGTTCTCTAGTGGCAAAGCACTCAGTCTCCCGCTCAGTAGCTAGGGATGCAGGAAGTGGAGGCCACTGGGCAAAGTCCCAAGCCGGAAGGTCCTGCTGCCCACTGCCTGGGCCTCCTGCTCCCAGACCAGCTGCACCTGACAAGGCCACAAGGGGGCAGTGGAGGCACAGACTCAGGAAGGCCAGGCTGCCGGCCTGGCTTGAGGTGAAAACTGGGCAGTCTCCCCAGCTATTAATCTACTCCCACGGGGACAGTTTGTTGTGGCATCAAGAAAGAGCAGGCATGTTCTCAGAACCCAGTCGTGGAAGGGACCCCTTCGAGGACACATAGTGCCTTCTGCAGAGTCCCTGGCTGGTGGAAACAAGTTCCGTGCTTGACTGAAATGCTGGCAGTTTGAACTCAGTGGTTTCTGGGGAGATCACAGTTTTGAAAACCCTGCTCTGCACACACACGGCTGCCATTGATCAGAATCAACTTGATGGCAACCAGTGGGGTGTTTATAAGGTGGGGAATTAGTTCCAGATAAAGAAGTACAGAGCCGGAACTGCTCCCAAGCTGCTAGCTCCTGGCATCTCAGCTGACCTCACAGGTGATAAAGTGCACAGGTGAGCAGCAGCAGACGGTCAGGTCAGTTGTGCCCAAGTGTAAGCCCACAGCCCCCATGGCCTTGGTCACCTCTACGGTGTCCCTTAGCCACAGGAGTCCCAAGCCATGTGTCCCTCTCCCTCTCTCAGCTGTCAGTCAATAGGTCCCCCAGAGCCGTGGTAGGTGAGGAAGGGAAGGGCCTCCTCCGGTAGGGCCATCCTTAGACCTGCTTCACCTGAGTTAGAGGCAGGGGTGGAGGGTGGGGGCCGACTGGACAGAGGCAGCAAAGGACACAGGTGATAGGTACCATGGTAAGGACTTTGGAAACTTTCTTTTCATGTTGTTGGTGGTTATGTGCTGTGGAGTCGGTTCTGACTCATAGCGACCCTGTATAGGGTGTCCGAGGCTGTAAATCTTTATGGGAGCAGAAAGCCGCATCTTTCTCCCGCGCAACAGCTGGTAGTTTCGAGGTTTGCAGCCCGATTTGTAAACACTGCGTTACCCGAACGCCTTTCTTTTCATGTTAGTGGAATCCAATACTAAGGAACTGAGATGGGCAGGTAGGTTCAGGGCTTTCAAGCTAAAGCTCTTCGGTGGTCCCCTCATTCCCCATCTTCACTTGTCCCCGCTCAGTCCCAGGAAGCTGGTTTCTGAGAGGTCTCCTCTTGGCTGGGTATTGTTGCCCAAAGCCAGCTTCGCTTCCTTCTCTGAGCACCTGTTCTTGAACCTGTGGGCCTGAGCCTCACTTCTGTCAGGCCATCCTGGCAAGGCTCCAGGGACTAGAGGTACAAGCCACCTGGGCCCAAGCTGGTCACCCTCTGGGGCTTTTGTGGCAGGACAAAGCATTTTGCCCTTGGGAAGTCCCCCACCTTGCTCTATACACTATGTTCTGGGGCTTGGCAGAGCCTGGTTTGTTTTCCCTAAACTCTGGGCGATTACCTTCCAATCAAGTCAGTGGTGAGATAAGATAGTGTATCTGGCTGCTGACTCAGATGCTCCTGGGAGTCTTGCACCCCACAGGCTGCGGGCAGGATGAAAGCCAGGTCCCTGCATTCCTAATCTGACTCCATCCTGGGACCCACCCCCCAGCACTCCAGGACCTGAAGTGGCAGTCCCCAGAGCCTTCATGCTGGGGTCTCTGCTCCCACTCTGCAGAACTGGATAAACCCCCTTGCGGCAGTGCAGCCCCCACCTGCACCTGCAACGGGCATGTGTTGGACATGTCCACGGGGAAGGGTGGGGCAGGACAAGGCAGGTCGGTTCCTGGAGCTCCTACGTGACTACCTGCTGAGCCAGCACGTGGTGGGTACATTCCCAGCTCCCTGGGCAGTCCTCCCTCTCTAGCCACACCCACCATCTTAGCTATAGGCCACCCAGGAAACATGCCTCACTTCCCACCTACAAAGCTTTATCTGAAGGAAGACACGGAGGCTGACACGGTTTGGAGGAACCAGTTGAATTTCTGCTGGAGTTTTCCTTACAATGGTGCTGGCCTGGGTCTAAGGGGGCGGGGTGGGAGCAGAAACAATAGTTGAAGGCTGAGGTCATTGCTGTACCCCTAACTGCAACAACCAGGGAAAATCACGGGAATCAAGGGACAGAAATCCCTCTAGACTCTGGTACTGCACTCTTTAAAAAAATCATCAAATGAACAAAAGTCAGATGCCTAAGTCGGGTACCCAGTCTCCAGGAGCTGGGGATGCTTGTGTGATCAGTCCAGGATAGGTCTCGGATCCATCACCATGGGGCTGTGAAGGAAACCCACCTTTCCCCTGGCCCCCATGGTCCCGGGCTTGGTGCAGGTCCCAGAGGTGGCCCCAGGTAAGGGGTCACAGGGTCACTGGTGGGATGGAGAGGGCAGAGTCTGCTTGCTGATTGGGGCAGGACAGAAACCCATCCGCCTCCCCTGAGGGAAAGGGAAGAATGCTGGTCTCGAGAAAAATCAGGTGCGCCAAGAAAGGACATGCTGGTGCCGATTTGTGTGTCGATTCATGGGGGGTAGGGAGGAGGAAAGGGAGACAGGCCAGGGATGGCAGCTGGCCGAAAGTGTTCAGAGGTTGCTGAAGAGTTCGTTTTTCTTGCTCCAGTCCATCTGTGGGGCCTGCTTGCTGCTGCGTTTCTGGCGTGCCCTCTCCTTGGCCACAGCCAGGGAGATGTTGAAGTCCAGCATCGGGTCTGAGGAGGAGGAGGCAGAGGAGGGCGCCGTGGAGTCTTGTTTCCTGGGGATGTCCTGGGAATTCAGCTGCCAAGAGCAAGGGGGAGGCGGAGAGGAGGGGGTCAGCCCCATAGGCTGGGAGGGCTGCCCTGGGGCATTGCCCAAGGAAGCCAGGTCACAAGGACAGAACGTGGCATGGCATGTGACTGCAAAGGCAGGTTGGTGTGCCAGGAAGACGGGCCACCCCCAGCCCTGGTCAGCCTACCTCCTCACTGGTGTCGCTGGAGGTGGATCTTGCCAGGGTGGGCTTGGGGCTCTCCGAGGCTGCCCCCACCACCACTTCTTGACTGTTCTCCTGACACAGAGAAGAGGGTGGGGTTGGGGGGAAATGGGCTGGGGATCCCACCCATGGTTAGCCCCTCACTGCCAGAGCTGCTGGGGGGATTTGTGTGGTCACATTCCTCATAGGATCAGAGCCGCTGGCCCCTCCCCTCGGTCCTTCCCAGCCCAGCTTCCAGCACTGACAAGCCTTTTAAGAAAGGACAGAGACCAGGAGGGGGTCCTTGAAGAGTGGGCACACTGGGAGCTTCTCTGCGTGGCATGGGGACACGTGATACTCCCTGAATCTCTAGTCCATCCCCCAATGTTTTCCTGGATGCCAGGAACCTCAAAACTTAAACCCCAAAGCAGCCAAGACTGGCCTTGAGGGAGTCGGGAACAGAGCCTTTCTCGGTGAAATCGCCCCTGGGAGGGACCCTTCACACAGGCCAGAGCAAAGGCTTTCTCTGGTCATCAGGCCATCAGCTGGGCACTCAGTCCTTCCTGGAGACTTCAGGCTTCAGTCTCCACTGCCTTCTCCTCTCTTCTTCGAGGGGCGGGGTGGGGGGGTGCCTAGCCTGAAGTCTCAGGACCCGCAGCATGCCCGCCAGACACTGAGGTTCTGTTCTTGCGGGAAGAATGCTCTTTTCTGTTCCATGGGGAGCTGGAGGCGGGGGTTTGTTACCCAGGATGGCGGGCTCCCTCTCCTGACTGTCTGGGCCCTAAGCAGAGGCCTTTGGGGTCTGCTGGAAGGGTCTGCTCCATAGGAGCTGGGGACCCTGAAGTTCCAACCTGCCCCAGCCACATCTCATCTCACCCTCTTCTCACCCCCAGGACCAAGGACCCCCAGAGCATCAATGCTGTCTTTACCTTCTGTAGTTCCCCATTGGTAAAGGGCTCAGGCAAGGGACCTGGGTAAAGGAAGAGTGATTGTCTGTAAATCAACAATTCTGATGGAAATTCACAGAAGAAATAGTTTATACTTTGACACTATGACCCAAAAATACACCAAGATTGTGTGTGTGTAGCGCTGTAGGATAAGCACTGGACTGCTAACCTCAAAGTTGGTGGTTCACTCAACCAGCCGCCCCTTGGAAACCCTATACAGGGTCGCTGTGAGTCAGAACCCACTCAACAGCACTTATTCTAGTGTATTAGACGTTTCACAAAACAATGCTAACGCTTACTACAATGCAATGCTCCTTTATACTTTCTATTCCATTTCATTAACAAACCAAAAAAAAAACACACCACCACACACACAAAAAAACAAAGAGGGCTTCAAAAGGTCGTGGAAAATGGAATGAAGAGATAATGGAATTTTTCACGAACTCTTTGAAGCTGCTTGGTGTTTGCCTCCTAAACCTCTACTGGAAAGTGAACCAATCTGAATACCCTGGGAAAATACAAATCCCCAGACCATGCCATCTGACACTGATTCACTGGGCTAGGGAAGGCCTGTTGCTGTTGTTGTTATGTGCCGTGGAGTCGGTTCCGACCCATAGCGACCCTGTACAGGGTTTCCAAGGCTGTAAACCTTTACGGGAGCAGAAAGCCTCATCTTTCTCCCGCGGAACTGCTGGTAGTTTCGAACTGATGACCTTGTGGTTGGCAGCCTGACTCGTAAGCACTAGGAACCAACATTTTTCAAAAGCTTCCCAGGTGGGTATGGTTGTTGTTATTAGGTGCCACCGTGTCAGTACTGACTCATAAAGACCCCATGCACAACAAAAGGAAACACTGCCCAGTCCTGCGCCAACCTCACAGTCATTGCCAATGCTGCTACCACTGGGTCAATCCATCTTATTGGGGGTCTTCCTCTTTCTCTCCTGCCCGCCATACCTGACTGGGGCTCAGCTAAAACAGGAGACTCACAGCTGCTATCTGTGACTTGGGTACAGGGCAAGAAGGCTCAAGGCAGTATTCTGGGTGTCCCCGCCCCACAAAAGTGGGGTCGGATTTGGTGGCAGGGGTCAGACAGAGAGATGACAGGTCTGGGGTCAGTTAGCCTCATGGGCTCACTAGGGAGGAGACCCCACATGACAAGGGGGCTTGGGGGCTGCTTGTTCCACTTCTGGATCTGTGTAAGTGGATTTTTCTGAACTCTTAACCTTAACCAAGAGCTCTGGTGGTGCAGTGGTTTCAGCATCGGGCTGCTAACCGGAAGGTCGGAGGTTCAAACCCACCAGCTGAGGGAGAAAGAGGTGGCTGGCTGCTCCCGTAAAGATTTACAGTCTCAGAAACCCAAAGGGGCAGTTCTCCTCTGTCCTGTAAGGAGTCATTAGGAGTCAAAAACAACTCAGTGGCAGTGCGACTGTTTTTTTGTTGTTGTTTGTTTAGCTTTAAAACGACTGTGTCTCTGGCCCCTTTCATGGGCACAGTCTGACATACCTGGCTCCCCTTTTCTTGGCTGAGACATAGTAATACTCCCCGCCCCTCAGCCCAGGCTTTCTGTTAGCTCCAGACTCTTTTCCAGAGTGATGGGGTTAAGCCTCAGCCCTGGCAGCCTCTGGGGGGAGCATCCCTCTCTATAGCGACACCCCCAGTTATAACCTGTTGGGAAGAGTAGGGAGGATTGTCCTGGAACTGCCCTAGAGGGATGCTTTCCTGGCCTCTCTCTCTGCGGGGGCCTCTGGCTAGAGGCTTCCAGGCTGTGGTCTCAGGGCCTTTCCGACCCGCCAGTCAGCCAGACGGAAGGCAGAGGATTGTCCAGGGCAATTACTTGGGGGCAAAGGAGGGAGGGGGAAGAGCTGAGTGGACTCCAAATTTCAGCTGTCATCACTGTACCAGGTCCCCAAGAACAAATATCCCCCGTACCTAGGAGGGAGATTCCCCGACTTATCTGGTTCCCAGGAGCCTGAGTTGAGACAAAGGTAAAGCACTGGTCCCTCTCATCTGCAGAGTCTGCTCTGGATATCCAGTGATGGTTCCCTTCCTAGAAGCCCCTACTGGACCAACTGTGGGCAGGTTTTCCCTATTGGGTCCCGCCAGCTGGGGCCTGAGTGTGTTATGTGTGTGCTTGGCGGACCCTGTGCATAGACCGCCCACCTACAAACATAACCCTGACAGCTCAGGGAGGCCCCACCCATCGCAAAGTCCAAAGAGGCTCCACCCTAGAATGACCCATCCAGGGAGCCATCTTCCTAGGGAGAAAGTCCAGACCAGGGAGCCGAGGGCCGCTTAACCCCTCCCTGCCTTGGTGGGGCAGCCCAGCCCCATTTGGCAGCAGGCTGGAGCAGGGGGAGGTGCCAGGCTTGGCATGGGGAGTGTGGGGGAGGGGGAAGCCAGGGGCCCAGGGCGCATAGGGGGCCCATCACTCTCCAGAGCCAGCAGATTTGCAGTTTCCAAGACAACCTGAGAGAGGGGAGGGGGCAGGCACTGGGCCCCTGTCACTGGACTCTGGTCTGGCAGAGTAAAAAGGCTGGGAGACTGCCGCTAACTTAACCCTTTGTGAGCTGGCACTGCCTTGACAAAACTGGCAGTGGAGGCGTTAAGGGGTTAGGCCCAGAAAGCTGAGTATCCCTCACTACCCCACTTCAAGCCAGCTGACCCCACCACCCTGCGGCTAATCCTGTTTCCCTATAGTAGGTCCGGCTCTCCCCACCCCATACTTCCCTAGAAGGCCATGCCAGAGTCAGGAAGCTGTCAGAACAGCCTCCCCCACACACAAGACAGCCAAAGTCTTGAACGTTAACTTGGGGGTCTCCAGCCCTGGAGGGATCCGCTTCCCCGCCCCTACTCACCATCCAGGTGCTCCTGAGACGGGGTCACTCGGCATTTTTTGAAGAACTCGTCTGTTTCCCTGTCCACCACCAGCAGCTTGGTCTCATCCCCACCGGCCTTGATGGCAGACACCACATCCCCATGCTGCTTGTCCTCCATGCAGATCCCATTGACCTGTGGGGAGAAAGGGGACTGCGGTCACAGGCTGCAGCTCTTGGAAAGGCAAGTGGATGGAGGTGACAAGGGGTCTTCTTGGTCCTCAGCCAGCATGCCAGCTGGGGACACTTGTCCACAGTCCTGAGCCAGGTCCAGGGGTCCTCCCAGTTGATGGTCAGATGGGGGAGATGGACACATGGGAAAGGCTAAAGAAAATATCCAGATGACACTACACAAACACAGCTGGGAGGGACAGGGAGGCCAGGCTGGGTCCCGGCCACTCCGTGGACTCACTGTCTGACTCGCCTCTCCTTGTTTTCTCATGTGTAAAACGAGACGTCTTGGATGAGCTGATCTTCCAGCTCTAAGGTTCTGAGACTCTGTGATTCTGGGGCCTGCCCAAGTCCTTGCCTCCCGTGGACCACAGTACAAGCATACACAGTGAATGTGCTTGAGTGTCTGGCTCAGGAGAAGAATCTGATCACCCTCCTTCCAGCGCCTGTGCCTAGCCTGGAAGCCACTGGTAGCATGGGAACCCCGGGGGTGGCCCCGGACGTCTACTTGGATTGACGATGGGCTGAACAGAGAGGAAGCCAAGGGAGAGTGGGGCAGGAAAGAAGTCGCTATCTGTCCCTCTATCTATCCATCCACCTACCACCATCTACGTCTCTCTCTCCCTCCCTCCCGTCCATCCATTGACTCATCTATCCTTCTCCCAGCCATCCATCCTTCCTCCTTCTTTGCCAGTCATCCACCCACCTATTCATCCTTCCCTTCCTTCCACCACCCACTCATCCTCCCTCCTTGCCATCTGTCTGTCCATTTGTCCACCCATGCAGCATTTATGGGCAGGTTGGGCCCCATGGCACTGTGGATTAGGCACTGGGCTGTTAACCTCAAGGCCGGCATTGTAAACCCACCAACTGCTTCAAGGGAGAAGTCTCTTTATGAGACAGACTGTCTGCTCCCGTAAAGATCTGTTATTGTTAAGTGCCATCAAGTTAGTTCCGATTCATAGCGACCCTGTATAGGGTTTCCAAGAAGTGGTTGGTGAGTTTGAATCGCCGACCTTGTGGTTCAAACTGACCAAGTAGTCCAATGTTTTATCCCACAGTGTCACACCAAGACTCGTAAAGAATTTACAGCCTTGGAAACCCTGAGGGACAGTTCTTCTTTGTCCTATGGGGTTGCTATGGATTGGAATTGACTAGATTGGCAGCAGGTATGGTTTTGTTTTCTGAGGTCTCAGGGGTTAATCCAGGAGTTTGTGGTGTGATGGTGTATGGGGAAGGAGGAGCCTGGGAAAAGCCCGAGGAAGAGGGTGAGGATGTATTACCTCCACGATTCGGTCCTGGGCCCGGAGTCCTGAGGCCTCGGCCGGTGAGTCTGGGTCCACTGCCCGGATGAACTGGCCAGGCTTGGACTTGTCACTGTGTAGGTTGAAGCCGTAACCGCTGGGGCCCTTCTTCATGGCACAGAGCCGAGGTCGCAGCTCATGCTGTGGAGGTGGGGTGGGGGATCAAGAGCGTGATGTCCATGTTCCAGCTGCCCGGCCCTATGCTGACCACACCCACCCCCCACCAAGGAGGTGAGGTTTAGGACTAATGCAAGCTTGCTAAGATCCTTCACAGCGATACAAGAGGATGCTGGGCTGGGACGTTAAGACTTGCTTGCAGCAAAATCACACAGACCACAGGGCTGGACACGGCCGCTATAGATCCTCAGTTTGCTCGTTGGGATGAGGAAGGGTAAGACAAGGTTTGTTCTCAAGCCCCTTCCTTCCCCTGTTGATAATCTCAGATTTATCAGATTATTTTGATTGACCCCTTAGCTCTCCTGGAAGAGGTCACCCCTGCCAGCCTGCTGGCTACCTTGGGCATGTGACTGAAGACACCCAGCTCTCTGCACCCTGTTCTCGGCAGCGGGGGAGGCAGGGCAGGTTGTTTACTGAAAGCTGGTCAGCGTGTTTACAGTACAGCCTTTGCTGGCCCACACTAGTTCCTTCTGCAGGTGAGGTAGAAAGCTCCAGAAAACCAGGGGCCTGGTCGGCGGCACAGTAAGGAATTCTGGCTGGGACCAGGGCAACAGCCTAGGGTGGAAACAATACCCGAAGCCGTTGGTCCCCAAGGAGGACTGGGAAAGCTGGGAAAGCAGGCCCTGCCACCAGCAGGTAGTAAAGGGGTTCCTGGCCACTTCTTTTGAGCATTCAGACCCTCACTGCAAATGGGTTACAGCGTCTTGGGTTCACCTGACTGCTGCAGACCTCAGACTCATTCAATGATGGAGAGTTAGGGATCTAAGCGGGCCAACTAACTGACACCTGACCAAGGACTCAAGGACTCTGAGGTCCCTTGCACCCCTCTTCCCAGGCCTGGGCACAGACCTGTGTCCAGCTCTGTCCCCCCATAAGCTCTGTGACCTGGGGCAGGTCATTTCCTTCTCATTCCTGATGCCCTGTCTACCTCCCAGGACTGCTGTGATGTAACTGCCGTGGGTAGGAGTGCCCTGTGGTCACGCGCAGCCTGAACTTTGTCAGTTCATTCTAAGGAAGAGTCCCATTAAGCTGAGACTTAAGCTTCTTTATGGGGGAGGGGAGGATGCTGAACTCAAATCCCAGGCTGGGAGTGGAGAAGGCAGGGGAGGGTGGGGAAGGAGGGTTTGTTGGCCTCCTGTCCTAACCTGCCTGCTCCAGGAGGCAGCTCCATCAGCACTGGGAGGCACCACTTCCCCAGCACACTCCGCTCCCCACCCTGCGGCTCTCTCTGGGGGCTAGGTCCCTGCATGACTTCTCCTTCCTTCAAAAGCTTGGAAGGGTCTTTCTAGTCTGTGTTCAGGATGTTGGAGGGGGTGCGGGGACACTGCGACACCGAGGAGGCAGGAGTAACATTTCACCAGGGTACAAAGTAGGGGATCCTCACCCCCAACACCAAAGACAAACAAGTGGAGAAGAACACAGTGGGGGATCACGCCACTGTCTTCGCAAGGGCTGTTCAGGAACCCAGAAAGCAGAGCAACCCAGTATCCTCTTCTCCCTGGGCCCTCCCTGACCTTCTCAAGCCTGCTGGCCCTCCAGGGATTTTGTTCCAGGAATAAACCAAGCTCTTCTCCCCTCTAGCTAATCCCTCCACAAAGCTGGAGGCCCAGCCCTCCCCCAGGCCGCCAAGGTGAGCAGGAACAGGTCTGACCAGTTGCCACCGCAGGGACAAGTTCAGCCTTCTGTCCCAGCTACACTGAGCTCAGAAATCCACCCAAGTCACCCTGGGAAAGTGGGGAGGGTGACTCCCAGGACCAAGGACAGAAGGGGAGAGCCCTGACGTTCCTGCCTCTCCCTCCATGGCAGCTCAGAAGGCATGTGGTTACCTCTCTTGTCTGAAACAGTAAGCCCACTGCCTACTACTCCACAGTGGAGGTACCAGAACTCCAGCCCAGGTCTCTGGGTCAAACCCTGTGCTCCTTTCATCTCAGAGAGCTGGCCCTGAGGGGCGCTGGGCCATTCTAAGCTGAGCCCCCACTCCCCTGCAGGAGTCCGGGACAGAGCTCTGCAGGGAGGTGACTTGGAGCTGACAGACTAAACCGCAGCCTTCCTTCCGGGTGTTTAGGGCCTCTTGCAGCCAGGCCTGTGTGGAGAGTGGAGCTGAGCTGAGGGGCTGAACGGGATGGGTGGGGTGGCCCAGAATGCACCTGGGCTGGGGGAGCTGTCTTATGGTGCCCACCTGCAGACACAAGTTTCTGTGTTGGGCCTTCTTTACGGCTGCTGGGAGCTTGGCTCTGGTCCGAAACCCTACACCTAATGGTCTATGTGTCACAATTCTTGCCTTGAGCCCACTTCCCTCTGTCAGCACCTGGCCCTGAGGGTGAGCGAACTTGGGGTCAGGCTTCTGCTGCACCCCCATCCCCACCGCTGACTCCACTGCCTCTGGGATCACCTGTCTGGTGGGAAGCCCCAGTAGTTTCTGAAACATTCAGACACCTGTCTAGCTGCATCCTCCCTGCATGTGAGGAGGGGACAGGTCATGTGCCGAAGTCCCTCTCTCAACAGAAGCCACACAACTGTCTCTAGGAGCTGTCCCTGCCAGCTGCTGAGTCAGCCATCCAGGGCCCATCCCAGCCTGGGTGGAGGCCCGGACAGCCTCCCTGGGGACCTGGGGGTGGGGTGGGGGGTGTGGTCGGACCCTCACCCCCACCTGCTGGACAGGGACTGGCTGAGTGAATCCAGGAGCCTAGAAGGGGCTTTGTGCCAGCACCAGAACCTGGAGTGGGATGCCCAGAAATACACAGCAGGGTCTGCTCAGTGAGAAGCTGGCGGAGACTCCGGGGGAGAGGGAGGCACCGAGCAGGGTGGCGGAATTTGCAGACGAGCCGCGCCCCCTACCCTTTTCCAACTCAGGTTCTTAGATCTGCCATGGCTGCTGCTCCTCCATTCCCCCTTTCCGCTAGGAAGCCCAGCCCCAGCCCAAATGGCCGCCCTGTCACCTCCACCCACGCAGCCTGGGAGTGGACGCCCGGGCACGGAATTCAATAGGTACCCTCAGCAGCCACCTGGAAAGCTGGGGAAAGTTGATACCCTAATCCCAGTGACCGTCTCTGGGGAGCAGGCCCAGGGTTGGGCCTTGCTCCTGGGGGAGGGTTGCAGGTGCCGGGGGCTACCACCCTGCCAGCTTAGCCCCTCCCAGCTGATGCCATGGTGATAGGCCCTATAGAAACCGCCAGGCTGGTTCTGAGGGCCTTGGAAATCCCAGTCAGCTCTGGGAGGAGTTAGGGAGACCACCCCACCCCAAGGTTGTCCTTCTTATAGCCCAGAGAGGGCTCTTGTTTATGTAAAGGAGCCCTGAAATTGTCGGGGTGGGGGAGCCCTGAAGGTGCTGTCGGCTAGGTGTCTGGCTGCCAACCACAAGGTTGGCGCCCATAAAGATTTAGTCTTGGAAACCCTGTATAGGGTCACTATGAGATGGAAGCGACTCATCGCAAGGTAGGTGGTTTAAACCCACCAGCTGCTCTGAAGGAGCCAGACGAGGCTCGGAAGCCCTAAGGAGCAGGTCTATGGGGTAAAAGTCAGTTAGAATTGACTGCGTGGCAGTAGGTGGAGGAGTGAGGGGAGACCCCTCTGCCGGGAGACCCCTCTGTTTGCCCACCTTGCAAGTGTACTTCTGGCATCTCAGGGACAAGGCCCTTTCTGGGGTCCAGCAGGGTGGGAACCATGGGAGAGCTATAGGCGAAAGTGGGGGCTGCTTCTTTAACACCCCCACAGTCAGACCCTAAGCCAGATTCGCCCTCTGGCCAGCAGCCTCTCTTCCCAGAACTGACCACAGAGACCCAAGGGGAGAGAGTTTGGCTCAGATCTACCCAGGGCTGGGCTAGCCAGGGATGGAGCCAGCTGGTACCTGGGCTACTGCCTGGCTGGACACTATCCAAGGCTGGCCATTCCATGCTCACTGGCCACCATCGCTCAACCTTCTCAAGGAGGCACTGGAGTTAACTCCTGCATAGTCCTAAGAAGCTACGTAAGGACCTATAGGGCGCTTTTGAAATTGGGGCTCGTCACTGAAATATTAAGTAGCAGCTACCATTGATTGGCTTTTCTGGGTGGGGTATATGGTTAATGTGCTCGGCTGCTAAATGAAAGGCACCCCCAAATTAAGTTCACCCCCAAATGCTTCAGAAGAAAGGCCTGGCAACATACTTTAAAAAAAAAATCCACCACTGAAAACCATATGGACACAGCTCTGCTCTGTCACACATGGGATCACCAGGACTTGGAATCATCTTAACTGACAAGTTTTGTTTTTATACGGGTTACCATTTATTGGACACTTACTATGTGCCATATAAAACCCAATTATAATTCTGCCAGGAAGGTATTGTTACCCCCACTTTACAGACAAAGAAACTGAGATTCAAAGAGACTACATACATTGCTCAAGTATAACAAGCTGATTAGCAGCTCTGATAGCGTAGTGGTTATGAATCATGCTGCTAACCTCAAGGTCAGCAGTTCGAAACTACCAGCTGTTCCATGGGAGAAAGAGGAGGCTTTCTGTTCCCGTGAAGATTTGCAGCCTTGGAAACCCTGTGCAGGGTCACTATGAATCGGAACTGACTCCATGGTACTTAACAACAACAACAAAACAGCTGACTGGAGAAGCCAGGATTTGAACTTAGATCTAGACCAGTAATCGCAATACAATGCCTGCCATTATGTGTAATTTAAAGTTTTCTAGGAGCCACCTTGCGTAGTGGCTACGAATTGGGCTGCGAACCTTAAGGTCAGCGGTTCGAAACTACCAGCCGCTCCGCGGGAGAAAGATGAGGCTTTCTACTCCCG
>NW_006408650.1:7943655-7960027 GCF_000296735.1 Chrysochloris asiatica
TGCGAACCTTAAGGTCAGCGGTTCGAAACTACCAGCCGCTCCGCGGGAGAAAGATGAGGCTTTCTACTCCCGTAAAGATTTACACCCTCGGAAATCCTGTACAGGGTCGCTATGGGTCGGAACCGACTCGACGGCACTTAACAACAACAACAAGGAGCTACCTTAGAAGGTAAAAAGAAACAAGAGATATTATAATATCTCATGTTACCCAGTCTATGTAAGGAACTCTGGTAGCGTAGTGGTTACAAATCGGGCTGCGAACCTTAAGGTCAGCGGTTCGAAACTATCAGCCGCTCCGCGGGAGAAAGATGAGGCTTTCTACTCCTGTAAAGATTTACACCCTCGGAAACCCTGTACAGGGTCGCTATGGGTCGGAACCAACTCGATGGCACTTAACAACAACAACCCAGTCTATCTTCAGTGTGATCATTTCAACAAGTAATAAGATTTTAAAAAATCATTAATGAGATAGTTTACATTTTTAACTTCTATGAAATCTTCAAAGTCCACTAAGAATTTTACATTTGCAGCGCATCTCAGTTTGGACTAGCCATATTTCAAAGGCTCAAAAGCCCCAGATGGCAAGTAGCTACTGTGCTGACCAGTGTAAATCTCAGGGCTCACTCTTAGCTCCCAACACATGTTCTCAAATCCTTGCTGCTTTTGCGGTTTGAAGCAGGTACGCATGACCATCGCACACGGGAAAAAGGAAGAGAACTTCAACCCAGGGACCTCAGAGCTCTGGCCTTGAGCCCAGGCAAATGTTCCCCGTGAACTACCACACTGCCACAGAGGGAACCTGGGTCTCAGGGAATCTACCCTGTCCATCTGCCCTTTTTCTAGAGTGGGCAGGATAGACTCCCTGAACACTGGCCAGGGATGGGCATGAGGGCATGGTCAGTCTAGCTTAGGGAAGCTGTGGCCACTTGAGGCAAAGGCTGGTTCAGCCAAGTCTAGCCCCCAGGGGAGCAAGAGTGGGTCTCAGGACCTGGAGGTGGGGGAGCTAGTCATCAGACTTCTAGCCCTGCCCATCACCTGCAAAGGGATGGCAGCAGGAGCCTGTGCTGGCCCGGACCCCCAATGCCTGCAAAGGTGTCTGAAGGATGCCCACCTGGGAGCCCTAGCTCCATACCCAGAAACCCTCTGCCCAATTCCAACTCATAAAGACCTACTCTGGAGAGTTTCTAGAGCTGTCATCTTTACAGAAGCTGACTGCTACTTCTCTCCCATGGAGTGGCTGGTGGGTTCAAACCCCTGACCTCCTGGTTAACAGCCAAGCACTTGACCACTGCACCACCAGGGCCCAACTGCCTGGATCCTTACAGGAAGCTGGTTCGGGCAGTCTGGACTTTGCACCCCTGAGATGGCCCTGATGTCACTTCTTCAAGCAAAACCCAACCCTGGGAGGGGAGAGAGCTAGGTTCTAAGACTCACTCTTGCTAGTTTAACAGGCCGAGCCTCAGCCTCCTAAGTAGAGAATGGGCTAACACCAGCCTCATGGGGTAATAGAGTGGTTGTTATTGCGGTAGTGAAGTGCTGGGGAGTCGGTTCCGACTCATAGTGACCCACGGAGCAACTGGTGGGTTTGAATCACCAGCCTGGCAGTTCAAACTGACCTTGTGATCCAGTGCATTATCCTGGACTCCAATAGGGTGATTTGTTGTTGTTGTTAAGTGCCATAGAGTCAATTCTGAGTCATAGCGACCCTGTATATAGGGTTTCTGAGGAGCAGCTGGTAAGCTTGAACCGCTGACCTTGCAGTTCAGTGCATTAACCCACTGAGCCACACCAGGACTTGGTTTGTATTAAATGAGAGAAGGCATGGTTATTACTCAGTATATGTTGCTAGACGGAGTCCAGGTGTGGCGCTGTAGGATCAGCACTGGACCATTAACCACAAGGTTAGTGGTGCAACCCACCAACCGCTCCTTGGAGACCCTATGTGAATCAGAACTGACTTGATGGCACTTCACAGCAAAGTTACCAAGCACAAATAACAGCCAACGTTTACTGAAAGCTTATTGGCAACTTACCAACTAGGGACAATCATACCTAACTTGCAAGGGTTACCATGGGGAAAATCAATGAAACCTCTATCTGTATCTTTATGGCATAGGGCTGGGCAACTAGTTGTTGTTGTTAAGTGCCGTTGAGTCGATTCTGACCCGTGGTGACCCTGTACAGGGTTTCCAAGGAGCACCTGGTGAGAAACTTGTGTTTCCTCCCGGGGTGGGTAGAGAAGGGGGTGCATATATCGCCTTATCTCAGCGCAGGAGGCGCAGAGAAACACCTATTTCCCGGATCTGGATCCCTAGTCCCCCTGACTGGACTCCTCCCCCTCTCTGCTGTCCCACATCCCCCAGGACCCATCCTGGGCAATATTCAGCGATGAGGAGTCTGGGACAGGGGAGAAAGACTCCTGATCTAGACACACCAGGGTCTAGGACACACCAGGTTGACAAGAAGCCCCTTCCTCCAGTCAAGAGAATCGTCACCAGAACTACTGATTATTCAGCAAGAGGAATGAGAGGCTGAGAACCAAGAGCTACTGTTAAGCCAAGGGAGAAACCTCCAGAAGCCCCACTGCTGTTGTATCCATGCCAACTCATAACAACCCTATAAAACAGAGCAGTTTGTCCTATAGGGTTATTTACAGTCTCAGAAACTCCCACGGGTCTGAGACTATAAATCTTTACAGGAGCAGACAGCCAGCTTCATCTTTCTCCCTCAGAGCAGCTGGTGGGTTGAAACCAACAACCCTTTGGTTAACAGGCCAACCATTAACACACTGTGCCATTAGGGGTCCTTACGAGAGGAAAGACTCCTCAATTCTAAAGAACAGGAACCAGCTCATGCCCATTTCAAACCAACACCGGATCTGCTTTTCCAACGCTCCGATTTGTTGTTAAGTATCGCTGAGTCCATTCTGACTTACAGCAACCCTGTATAGGGTTTTCAAGAAGTGGCTGGTGGGTTTAAACTGTTGACCTTGGGTTTTGCAGTCCAGTGTTGATCCTACAGC
Organism: Chrysochloris asiatica; assembly: GCF_000296735.1. Classification (NCBI taxonomy): domain Eukaryota; kingdom Metazoa; phylum Chordata; class Mammalia; order Afrosoricida; family Chrysochloridae; genus Chrysochloris; species Chrysochloris asiatica. Next base: position 7,946,678 of record NW_006408650.1, read on the forward strand.
ACCACACCAGTCTCTGAGAAATGGTCCTCCCTCCTTGGGAAAGAAGTTGGCAGGATGCCAGCTAACTGTGCTCATTCACCCCTCAAACCTGCCATCTGGGGTGTCTGCAGGGTCTCTATCTCTAGATTATAGTTAGGTCTGGTGGGAACCCATCTCAAATTTACGCACTTGCCCGCGTCCACACATCATCTCACCCAACAACCCTGCAGGGCTGGTACTTGTGTGCCCATTTCACAGAGGTGGAAGCTGAGGTTTGACGAGAACAATGAATTTGCCTAAGCTTCCAGAACCAGTGAGTGGCAAAGCTGGGCTTCACACACTGACCTGGCTGGTCCCAAAGCCCAGAGTTATGGTCGTCTAAGAAAGATGCACTGTGGGTTAATGTGCTGGACTGCAAAATCCGTTTGAACCACAAGACCGGCGGCTCAAGCTCACCAGCCACTCCTCAGAAACCTTACACAGAGTCCCTATGGGTCGGAATCAACTTGATGGCACTTAACAAGAAAGATCCTAAATCGGAAGCTGCTTGTAGGCAAGAAACAGGAGTGGGTAGGTTCCATCTGGAATATTCTATCTGGAATTCCTGTCTCTGGGTGTGCTTGAGGAGCAAGCAGGTCCAGGTATGCTGGACTGAGGTCAATTAGGACAAAGGTCCCTTGACAGTTGTTTTGCATTCATTCATTCCTTCCTTCCTTCTTTCAAAAAACACTGCTGTGGCACCTCCCTAGCCTAGGCATGTTGCAGTGCAAAGCTATAAACACGGATAAGCTTCAGCTGTTGCCCTTGGGACATGGAGTGGAGAAGGGTCATGAACTGATGATAATAATACAGCCAGTTCAGAGTCTCAAAAGACATAAAGGCAGAGAATAGGAGGAGCTGGTGAGAGAAGAGCTGACCCTTCAGGGATCCAGTGAAAACTCCGTTGGGAGGGGAGTGGACTGAGAGAAAGGTTCCCAGGCAGAGGAGTATCCGCACCAACGCTCAGAGGCTGAGAACATGGCACGCCCGAGGGAAACACGGACCCTCAGTTGGATTTGATGGGAACAGGGGACACACATGGAGGCAGTAGTAAGAGGAGGCACCGTGAAAGGCCTTGTAACGACACATACAATCATTCAACAACAGCGTGGCCCACAGCTGATCTGGCTGGACGGGAGAGGCAGATCCAGTGTTACAGGCCTCCTGGGTAGCTGTGTACAATCACTGTGAAGTAAGTGTGGGCCCAGATAATAACACACAGTGAACATGGCCTGAGTCAGCGCTGAGTGCTGGCGCAGAGCTACTTGCTTTACAAACATCCTCACATGAGGCCAGGGACCCCAAGAAGGTGCTGTTCATCACTCAGAACTTACACAAGAGGAAATGGAGGCTGACAGAGGTTAGGTAACATGGCTCAACGTAGCCCTGCTGGGACAGATAGCTGGCTACGACCTGCCTGGCTGCCACTGTGGGCTGATCCTGTGAGTGGTGGGGAGTAGGGGGAGGCTCTGCACAGGGCAGTGCCACAGTGGAGCTGAGTAGGGAGTTGCTGGCTCTCAGCCAGTGCCATAGGCAGACAAAGACAGGCCACCTCTGTCACATCGCCTCCCCTGTGCTTTCCAGAAGGATGTTTCCCATGTCCACCACACCCTGCAGGTGTAGACCTTTTTTACCTGAGAGCTAATAAAGAGGCTATAACAGCCCCTACACTGTAGGATAAAGGAGCTCTGGTAGCGCAGTGGTTACGAATTGGGCTGCTAACCTCAAGGTCGGCAGTTCGAAACTGCCAACTGTTCCGCGGGAAAAAGATGAGGCTTTCTGCTCCCGTAAAGATTTACAGCTTCAGAAACCCTTTGCAGGGTCACTGTGAGTCGGAACCGACTCCATGGTACTTAACAACAACAACAACACTGTAGGATAAGCACTGGACTGCTAACCTCAAGGTCGGCAGTTCAAACCCACCAGCTGCTCCTTAGAAACCCTATATAGGGTTGCTGAGTCGGAACCAACTCCACAGCACTTAACACCCACAGAACGAGGCAAACAAAGGAGCTCTGGTGGAGGGGGTTATGGCTGCTAACCGAAAGGTCAGCAGTTCCAATCCGCTGACACTTTCGCAGGGAGAAAAGATGAGGCTTTCTGTTCCTCTAAAGATTTACAGCTTCAGAAACCCTATACAAAGTCCCTAAGAGTCGCGACAGACTCAATGGCACACAACCACCACCACCACGTAAACAAACTCAGGCTAAAACAAATGAGATGCTTCATAAAAGATAGGGCTGCCTTTTAGGAAAAAAAAGAATGACTCATATAATCTTTATTGACACTTTTTTTTTTTTTACAACAACAAAGAGGTGAGCCACCTCTTCTGGGACCTACTTGATGATGGCAGTTGTCTGCTAGAGGGACTTAACAGTGTTGAGTGGCCAGGTGGAAGGAGCTGGTGGCACACAGCTGGGACTGGATTGCCCTGGGCATAAAAGAGCTCTAGTACTTGGCAACATTTGAAAACTCCTAGAGAAGACAGACTTGATGGAGTCCCATTTTATAAGTGGGGGGGGAGAGGGGACGAGCTGACAGAGATCCTGTGACTTGCGTGTTGAGCTCCTGTGACTTGCGTGTTGAGCTTAAACAGGCTGGCAGTGTACCGAGGTCTCACGACAGGTGGTCGATTTTCTTCTCTTAACCTAGTAGACTACCTGAGTGGTACATAGCCAGGGTGGGGGTGGGGGGATGCAATTCTGTGCTCTTCCCTAGAACAGCCCATGGAGCAGGAAGCCCACATGCTGCCTTTTCAGTTGGCGGTGAGTGTGGGTGTTAACGACAAACCTCCACGCACCCAGTAGCAGCAAAACCAAAAGGACAAAGGAAGAGCTGAACACGACTGTAACTTGGGGTGGGGTGGGGGGAAGTGCAGCATTTGTGTGGGTGCCAAAGTCCAAAAAGAAAAAGAGGGGTGGGGTGGCAAATCGATGTCTTAGCACAAAGTTCAAATTGGAGTCTGCCTGGGACCACAGGTCACTGGTTCCCAACTCCCAGGTGTCAACCTGCAGGGGTGCTCTGGCCCTTCCCCCCCACCCCCCAGCCAATGCCAGCTTGGCACAGGCAGGAAGTGAGAGCCTGGCAGCCCGGGCATTCCGGCACCAAGCTCTGGCTGGACAGGGCTCCCGATGACCTCACTTCACTTCCACCAACCAGTTGGTCCTCTCTGGTTCCACCTTGCACCTTGATTGTGAAGTCTGTGTCCTTTCTCTGTCCAGGAAGCTCCCTGCTAACACTGTGGGCACATGAGCCACACGCAGCCACCAGAAAGAGTTGGTGCAAGCTAAACAGGCCCTGCTGCCAGTCTGCACCCCAAGGCCTCCCTCTTCACTCCCTTGGGTCCTGTTTTGCCAGCTGCCCCTCCGGCCGCTGGTCCAAACAGGGATGAACAAAACATGATAAATGCCAAACACAGGCGAAATGCCGTCGGCCGTCTTGCTTGTTGCTTGCTGTCCACCGACTGGAAGCCAGGCACAGACAAGCCTACTAGTCTACGGGGACGCAGCGCGCCACTTTCTGGCTTTTTACCAACGGCCGCCATCCCCCTCCCCTCCAGCCATCTTTCTCCTCCTCCTCCTCCTCCACCTCCTTCCCGCTTCCTGATACAAGCTAGCGCTTACTCCTCACATTCCTAAGGACCATAAATCCTCCTTGGGGGGCGGAACAACCCCCCCCCCCGCCGCCCTGACGCCTCCGTGCCTCCTCCCCGCTTTGGGACGTGGGGCTTCCTCTCTCCTCCTTAGGAGACACAACGGACTTGAGGAGGATGAAGTCCGCCACGCTTAGTTAATGATACACACCGGCAGGCTGGCGGGAGGCGGGGTTCTGCGTGCGACCCCTCCCCGCCTAGCCTCCGGGATGTATCTCACACAGAAAGGAGATTGTTACTCCTCTGGCTTGGAAGTAGGCGCCGCGCTCAGCGTCACCCCAGTTTCAGTTAACAGCCATAAGGGCCGGGGAGGAAGCTGGCGATTTCTGGGGCAAGGGAGCCTTCTCCACCAGCCGAACTGCGAGCTGGGGGTGGGGTGACCGAGGAGAAGGGCCTGGGGAAGGCGGGGATTCCCCCATAACTAATTGGGTTCCAAGGGACGGAAACAGACGCCCCTGAGCTCCCTCCCCATTCCTCTCTAAGAGCTAAAGGACAAGAGATGCAGGCGGCCAAGGCACTCAGGGGTCTAGTTCAGCCTGGGGAGGGGGCTGGGAGGTCGCGGGAGGCTACCCCAAAGTCTGCCTAAGAACTGACAAGGAGACGGAGCGGCGATCCCAAGGTCTCCCCCATGCCGCCAGTTTCAGAAAGACAAGGGCGGGCGCGGGGCTGCGCAGGCTCTGGGTGCCGGATCTCCCCACCGGTCCCCGTCCCAGGCTGGCCGCACCTACCTGCTGCTCCGTTTGGCTCTTCTCGGCCTCGCGAGGCTCACTCTCGCCACCATCCCCCGGCGCCTCGGTAGCGGCCGCCGCCTCGGCCGGCCCGGATCTCTCCGGGGCGCGCAGCAGCTCCTCGCGCACCGGGACGCCCAACTTCTGCAGCTGTTCGTCCGTGTCCGGGTCGACCACCAGCAGACGCACGGAGTTGAGAGCGGAGCGGATACGGTTCACCACCTGCTGGTGGGTCTCCTTCTCCACGTTCTCGCCGTTCACCTCCACCAGCCGGTCCCCGGCCAGCAACCCCGCCTTCTCAGCCGGCGAGCCGGGCTCCACAAGTCGGATGAACTGACCCACCTTGCCCTTCTCCCCATGCAGGTGAAAGCCGTAGCCGTTTGGGCCCTTCTCCAGGCAGCAGAGCCGGGGCAGGGGTGCCCCGGTTGCCGTGGCTGCGCTCATGTCGCTCCGCGTCGGCTCAGCGGCGCCACGCGGGTTCCCGTCGAGGCCAGAAACAGGGACGGACAGCCCTTCTCCCGCCTTGCGGAGCCGGGAGCGCGGTGGGAATCCCTGCGTCTGCACAGGCGGAGCGAGCAGGTGTCCCAGGGACAACGACGGGCGCGTACGCAAAGAGACCGAAGAAGCGCGCAGACCAGTCCCCGCCCTCGAGATGACTGCGCGTTCCAGAACCGGCTCCGGCCCCTTATCCGGGGGCGGGGCTGCGCATGGGTGTGGGCCGTGAAGGGCCAATCAGGGCCTGAGGGCGGGGCGCTCGGGCCTGGTGAACGCCGTAGACCAATAGGAACGTGGGGAGGTGGGGCCTGCGTTCGGCCTAGTGCCCCGCGACGGGCAAAGAAAGAGTCTCAGGAAGTGGAAGTGTTTGTTACCAAGTGGCCCGAGTGGCGCGGTAGGGCGGGGACCTGGCGAGTTCCCGGCACTAGGCGAAGAGGCCCATATAGGCTCCGTCCTGGTTTCCCTCACCTGCGATGGGGATGGAGGAGACCCAGCTCTCCGGGAAAGGACCCTTTAGCCAAAATCCTTGTGCAGCTACTTTGAGTGGAGGGGTGAACCCCCTCACTGTTGCCAGGGAAACCGTTCAGCTCCTGGGCGCCAAGGTTCCAGCGGCCTTCCGGATAAGACCTGAGACTAGCTCTGAGCCAATAGATGTTTGAATCACGATATTTTCTCTTCGTCGAAGTCACTTTCCTGTGCTGACTCATAACGACCCTGTATAGGGGTTTCCTAGAGCAACTGGTGGTTTTGAACCACCAACCTTGTAGTTAGCAGTCCAGGGCTGACCCTACAGCGCCACAGCAGGACTCCTGTGTTCTTGTTCTTGTTGTTAAGTGCCACAGAGTTGGTACTGAATCATAGCGATTCTATCTATATAGGGTTTCCGAGGAGCAGCTGGTGAGCTTGGACCGCTGACCTTGTTCAAAACGATCTGATCTTACAGTCCGGCACATTAACCCACTGCACCACACTAGGACTCCAGGACCTGCTTATATAGGGGAACGTGCTCTGCATAACCCAAACCTCCTTGGGGCAGCTCACTGAAGACAAACCACTATGGTGATGGCATCAGCGTTTGGCTAGGGAAGTGAGCTGAGGAGAGACAGAACAAAGATAACCTACCTCTGAATTCTCTCCACAGAGAAAAATCTGGCTTTTCTCAGCAGAGAAAAAACAAAACCAAACCAAAAAATGGATTCAGACTACAAAACAAGCCTTCTTCCAGCTCCCTCCTGCTAGGTTAGGCTAGTCACAGGCTCTGTTAAGGGTGAGCTGAGCAATTGGGGAAACTGAAGGATGAACACTGATTTTGGCCTCCAGGGTGGGTCCGTGAAGGAGCCCTACTGATACTGTGGGTTAGGCATTGGGCTGCTAGCCACAAGGTTTGTTGTTAAGTGCCTTTGAGTCCATTCAGACTCATAGCCACCCTGTACAGGCTTCCCAAGGAACAACTGGTGGACTTGAACTGCCAGCCTTGAGGTTCACAATCCAGTGCTGATCCTACAGCGCCACATCAGGACTCTTCAAGGTTAGTGGTTCAAAATCACCAGCTGTTCTTCAGGAGAAAGATGAGGTGGGAGAACTCCATAAAGGTTTATAGTCTTGGAAACCCTATACTGACTCACTATGAATGCAAATTGCCTAGATGGCACTGGACTTGTTTTTGGGGTTGGAAGGTCCCCTGGGTGGTACAAATGATTTGTCCTTGGCTATTAACCTGACAAGGAGCTCTGGTAGCGTAGTGGTTATGAAGTGGGCTGTGAACCAGAAGGCCAGCAGTTTGAAACTACCAGCTGTTCCACGGGAGAAAGATGAGGCTTTCTGCTCCCGTAAAGATTTACAGCCTTGGAAACCCTATTACAGGGTGGCTATGCGTCGGAACTGACTCCACAGCACATCACCACCACCACCACCACCGACCTAAACAGAGTCCTGGTGTGGTGCTGTAGGATAAGTAGTAAAGTGCTAACCACAAAGTTGACTATTGAAATCCACTAGAACCAACATCTATAAGAAGTTGCTCCTTGGAAACCCTTTATATAGGAGTCACCATTAGTTGGAAATAACACTTAACAATAACAACACTAACCTAATTAACCCACATGTTTTGTCCATTTGTCATAATGGGGTGACTTGTTTGTTGCTGTGATTCTGGCAGTTGTGCCACAGGTGTTCCAAATACCATCAGGGTTAGCCGTGGTGGACAGGTTTCAGCAGAACTTCCGGACTAAGAACAGACTAGGAAAAAGGAATAAGTGGTCAACTTCTAAGGGCTTAGCTCCTAAACCCACTGTGCATAGCAGTGGAACGTTGTCTGACATAATGCCAGAAACTGAGCCCCTCAGGTTGGAAGGCACTCAAAATAAAACTAAGGAAGAGCTGCCTCCTAAACGTAGTGGCAAGAGTAGAGCAAAGCTTTTGGGAGGAGACAGATTCATCTTTCCCCTGCAGAGGGGCTGATGCGTTTGAACTACCAACCTTGCGATCAGCAGTCTGGTCCACCAGGGCTCCTATCTGAGGCATTAGTGGGTTGAAATAGACAGGTATTGGACATTTTTAATCGGACAATCATATGGTTTACTATGCAGGTAAAACAAATTCAAGAGGGTCGATGTTGCATTCATTTTCATAAAGAACATTTCAAGATAGGATAATATATATATATACCTACAGGGAAGACCAATTAGTACAACTATTATTCAATTTTACGCACCAACCACCAAAACCAACGATGAATAAATTGAAGAATTCTACCAATGTCTTCAATCTGAATTGATAAAATATGCAAACAAAATATATTGATAACTACTGGTGATTGAAATGCGAAAGTTGGAAACAAAGGGCAATAGACAGTAGTTGGAAAATGTGGCCTTGGTGATAGAAGCTAGAGATCACATGATAGAATTTTGTAAGACCAGTGAGATTTATTACTCATTGCAATATCTTTTTTTGGACGACATAAACGGCAACCATACCCATGGACCTTACCAGGTGGAATACACAGGAATCAAATTGACTACATCTGTGGAAAGAGATAAGGGAGGAAGCTCAGTATCATCAGCCAAAACAAGGTTAAGGACCGAATGTGGAAGGACCATCAATTGCTCATATGTAAGTTCAGGCTGAAGCTGAAGAAAATGAAAACAAGCCCACAAGAACCAAGAAATGACCTTGAATGTATCTCACCTGAATTTAGAGACCATCAAGAACAGATTTGATACATTAGAGGCTAATGACCGAAGACCAGAAGAGCTACAGTGTATTAAGGACATCATATAGAAAGAAAGCAAATGGTCATTAAAAAGACAGGAAAGAAAGAAAAGATCTAAGTGGATGTCAGAAGAGACTCTGAAACTTGAACATAAAGAAACTAAAACACTGGAAGAAATGAGGAAATGAAAGAGCTGAACAGAAAAATTTAAAAGACAAAGTCAAGTACTATAATGAAATGTACCAAGACCTGGAGTTAGAAAACCAAAAGGGAAGCTCAGCATTTCTCAAGCTGAAAGAACTGGAGAAAAAATTCAAGCCTCAATTTGCCATATTGAAGGATTCTATGGGTGAATATTGAAGGATCTAGGAAGCATCCAAAGAAGATGAAAGGAATACACAGAATTACTGGACACACACACACATACAAAATTGGTTGATGTGTAACCATTTCATGCATATGATCATGAACCGATGGTACTGAAGGAAGAAGTCCTAGCTGCACTGAAGGCATTGGTAAAAAACAAGGCTCCAGGAATTGACAAAATTCAAAGAGAAATATTTCAACAAACTGATGCATTGCTGGAGGTGCTCATTTACCTGTGCCAAGAAATTTGGAAGACAGCTACAAGGCCTACCAACTGGTTGAGATTCATATTTGTGCCAAGTCCCAAGAAAGGTGACCCAATGGATTGTGGAAACCATTCAACAATGCCATTAATATCACGAGTAAAATTTTGCTGAAGATAATTTAAAAATGGTTGCAATAATACATTAATAGGTAGCAGTCAGAAATTCCAGCTGGATTCAGAAAAAGATGTGGAACTAGGGATATCATTGTTGACGTCAGATGAATCTTAGCTGAAAGCAGAGAATATCCAAAAGATGTTTACTTATGCTTTATTGATTATGCAAAGGCACTCGGGTGTGTGGATCATGACAAGCTATGGACAACATTGTGGAGAATGGGTATTCCAGAATACTTAATTATGCTCATGGGGAACGTGTACGTAAACCAAAAGGCAGTTGTTCAAACAGAACAAGGGGTACGGAATGGTTTAAAATCAGGAAAGATGTGTGACAGGATTGTATGTTTCCACCATACTTATTCAATCTGTATGCTGAACAAATAATCTGAGAAACTAGATTATATGAAGAAGAATGTGGCATTAGAATTGGGAGACGACTTATAAACAATTTCTAATATGTAGGTGACACAACCTTGTTTGTTGGATTGAAGAAAACTTGAAATACTTACTGATGATGATCAAAGAGTACAACCTTTAATACAGGTTGCACCTCAGTATAAAGAAAATTATAATCCTCACAACTTGTCCAATAAACAACTTCATGAGAAATGGAGAAAAGATTGAAGTTGTCAAAGACTTCATTTTGCTTGGATCTACAATCAACACTCATGGAAGCAGCAGTCAAGAAATCAAATGGTGTATTGCATTAGCAAATCTGCTGCAAAAGACCTCTTTAAAGTGTTAAATAGCAAAGATGTCACTTTGTGGACTAAGGTGTGCCTGACTCAAGCCATGGTAATTTCAATCACTTCATATGCATGTGAAAATTGGACCTGAATAAAGAAGACCATAGAAGAATCAATGCATTGGCATTATGGTCTTGGGTACCATGGACTGCCAGAAGAACAAATAAATCTGTGTTGGAAGAAGTACAGCATGAATGCTCCTTAGAACCATACATGGTGAGACTTTGTCTCTCATGTTGTCAGAAGGGACCGATCCCTGGAAAAGGGCATTATGCTTGGTAAAGTGGAGGGTCCGTAAAAAAGAGGAAGACCTCAACGAGATGAATTGACACAATGGCAACAACAGGGTGCAAACACAACAATAACTGTGAGGATGGTGCAAGAGCAGCCAGAGTTTCATTCTGTTGTGCATTGGAACTCACTCGACGGCAACAAACAACAATGATGCATAAAATACTGAACGATGCAGGAAGCATCAAAGGAAGATGGAAGGAATATACAGTCATTGTACCAAAAAGAATTGGTTGACGTTCAGCCATTTCAGGTGGCAACATGATCTAGAACTGATAGTATTCCAGGAAGAAGTCCAAGACAAGGCTCCAGAGATTGATGGACTACCACTTGAAATGTTTGAACAGATGTATGCAGCACTGGAAACACTCACTAGTTTATGCCAAGAAATTTGAAAGCCAGGCTAACTACCTGACCAACTGACTGGAAGAGAACCCTATCTGTGCCCATTCCAAAGAAACGTGACCCAACAGAAGTGGAAATTACTGAGAGTTATCATCAATACCACGTGCAAGTAAAATTTGCTGAAGATAATGAAAACACAGTTGCAGCAGCACTTTGACAAGAATCTGCCAGAAATTCAAGCTGGATTCAGAAGAGGATGTGAAATGAGGGATATCATTGCTGACGTCAGATGGCTGTTGGCTGAAAGATGTTTACTTGTGTTTTATTAACTATGCAAAGGCATTTGACTGTGGGGATCATAACAAATGATGGATAACATTTCAAACAAGGAGAATTCCAGAACACTGCATTCTACTCATGCAGAACCTGCTCAAAGATTAAGAGGCAGCTGTTTGAACAGAACAAGGGGATACTGAATGGTTTAAATTCAGGATAGATGTGCGTCAGCGTCAGGATTGTATCCTTTTCACCACCACTTGCTCAATCTGTATGCTGAGCAAATAATCTGAGAAACTGGACTGTTGTTGTTGTTGTAATGTGCCTTGGAGTCGGTTCCAACTCATAGCAACCCTGTACAGGGTTTCCAAGGCTATAAATCTTTACAGGAGCAGAAAGCCTCATCTTTCTCCCGCGGAACAGCTGGTAGTTTCAAACTGCTGACCTTAAGGTTCGCAGTCCGATTCGTAACCACTACGCTACCAGAGCTTCTTCATATAGTCCAGCTTCTCTGGACTATATGAAGAAAAACACAGGATCAGGATTGGAGGATCATTAACAACCTACAATATGTAGATGACACAACCTTGCTTGCTGAAAGTGAACTGGACTTGAAATATATTTGCTGATGAAGATAAAAAATACAGCCTTTAGTATGGATGACATCTCAATGTAAAGAAAACTAAAATCCTCACAATTGAACCAGTGAACAACATTATGATAAATGGGGAGGAAAGATTGAAGTTGTCAAGGATTTCGTTTTACTTGGATCCACAGCCCATGGAAGGAGCACTCAAGAAATCATGCACCCTCTGCATACAGGGTAGACAGGGACCGGCAGATTAGACACTGGTTACCTAAAATGAGGGGGCGATAAAGGCACAAAGTAACTGGCTTACAAGGTTTCAAGGGGGAGTTGAATTTAAGGGTGTGCAGGGGAAGACAAGAGTTCCCACTGAATAGTTTTCATCTTGTCTAGACAGGTCTGGTGAAAAGAGATGGGGATAAGATTCTTATGATTCAGTAGTAATTGTTACCATGACTAATTGAGACTGTCACAACCATACAGGTAGAAGTTTTGTAAAAAAAAACAGGGAAGTAGTTAATCTTACAGGACCATCAAAGGAGAAGAGCACAAGCAGAAGGTGGGACCCTATCCAGAAAAGCAGCAACACCAGAGATGGAGGCAGAGATGATGACATGGAGACAGGGAGCCAGCTGAAGACGCTAGATTCATGGAAAGAGAGGGACTGGGTGCTGGCAGCCAGGAGGCAGACTTGCAGAATGTGTCCTTTGGTTGTTTAAATTATTATATATTCCTGAGTGTGTTTGTGTACATCTCCCACCTGCCCGCCCCCTAAAAAAACCAAAATAAACAGAGGGAATGGAAGCAAATACTGTTGAATTATGATGCATGGAGGAGATTGTAATTATTGTATAAAGCCGATGTTCTCCCATGTAAACTATCACTCAGTTCACATTGGGAAAATCTTCTGCAAAAGACCTCTTTAAAGTATTAAAGACCAAAGATATCACATTTGAGGACCTGACCCAAGCCATAGGATTTTCAATAGCCACATATGCATGTGCAAGCTGAACAATGAATAAGAAAGACAGAAGAATGTATGCATTTGAATTATGGTGTTGGTGAAGATTTTTGACTATACCATGGATTCCAGAAGAACAAATCAATCTATCTTGGAAGAAGTACAGTCAGAATGTCCCTGGACGTAAGGGTGGTGAGACTTCATCTCATGTACTTTGGACATATTATCAGGTGGGATCAGTTCCTGGAGAAGAACATCATGCTTAGTAGAGGGTCAGAGAAAAAGATGACCCATAATGAGATGGATGACACAGTAGCTGGTAACAGGAGGCTCAAACTAGTTTTGTAACATAAAGCGGGGAGTTGCTAACATTCCAGGAGCAGAGAACCCTAGGAGAAGAGCATGAGCAGAAGGTGGGACACTAACCAGAGAAGCAGTGACACCAGAAATGGAGGCAGAGGCAATGGCATGGAGAAATAGAGCAGCTGAGGACTCTAGACTCATGGAAAGAAAAAGCCTGAGTGCTGGTGGCCAGGAGGCAGGCTTGCAGAATGTGCCCTCGGGTTGTTTACATAATTATATTTCCCTGAGTGTTTTAGTATGCATCAAAACACACACACAAAAACAGAGGGAATAGAAGCAAATACTGTTGATGCATGGAGGGGATTGTAATCATTGTAATGAAATGAAATACGCTAGGATGAGTGCAAAACCGGTGTTCTCCCATGCAAACAATCACTCAATTCACAAAGCTTTCTAAAAACACTAAACAGTAAGCTCAAACTGTTTAGTTGTGAGGATGGTGCATGACTGGACAGATTTCGTTCTGTTTGTTATGCGTAGTCTCGCTATTAAGTGACTCAAAGTCACATAGCAACAATAACAATACTAACTAAAGGCCGGTAGTTCGAACCCATCCAGCAGTACTTTAGAAGAAAGGCCTAGAAATGTACTTCTGTAAAGGATGTTGTTGTGTTGTGTAGAGTCAATTCTGCTCATAGCAACTTTATAAGACAGAGTAGAACTGCTCTGTAGTGTTTCCTAAATAGTAACCTTTATAGGACCAGATCACCAGGTTTTTTTCTCTTATGGGGTGGCTGCTGATTTCAAACCAACCCTTTGGTTAGCGGCCCAGCAATGTAATATGCCAACAGGTATCTTTCTGTATAAAGAAGCAAACCCTATGGAGTAGTTCTACCCCATAACATGAGGAGGCACCATGAGTTGAAACAGAGACCACAGCACCCGCTTGGCTGGTTGGTTGGTTGGTTGGTTGGCTGGTTGGTTGGTTGG
>NW_006408650.1:7960196-7984818 GCF_000296735.1 Chrysochloris asiatica
TGGCTGGTTGGCTGGTTGGCTGGTTGGCTGGCTGGTTGGTTGGTTGGTTGGTTGGTTGGTTGGTTGGTTGGCTGGTTGGCTGGTTGGTTGGTTGGTTGGTTGGCTGGTTGGCTGGTTGGTTGGTTGGTTGGTTGGTGAGTTCTTCCAAACTGCAATAAGAATCTTTCAATGTGTCCCCTCCCACTTCCAGGCTCATCTCACAGAAGCAGTGGACATGTGTACTTTTGAAAATACTTTTAATTTGCAAAAACAGAAAATGCTAGAGACCCAGAGCAGCCCACGTGATGATGAGCCCCCGAGCCTGGCCAGGTCAGGCTCCTCCCTGCTCTGGCTCAGAGAGGCCACAGAGAACTTCCTTATCAGGCCTAAGTAGGAGCTGTTGTTTCTGCTGGGAGGATAAGATTTCTGCCGTGAAAGCAAACACAGTTGCTTCAGAAATCAGCAGGTTTCTCTTCCTGAAACTTCCTTGGGCCAGGAAGGGATAAAGGGACCTCTTCTGCCCACTGGCCAGGACCTTGGCCCTACAGAAACTCCCTGCGGACCTTCCTCTCCACCCCATATATACCCACATGACCTTATATTGCATTAATTTACCTGACTGGGTAGGAGGGAGATAAAGCAGGTGGGGACTTGGTATCTGAGAATGTAAGAAAAGGACCTGGGTTGAGTGGGTGTTACAGAGAGGTAGAGCTTGGGTTTAGGGGGACACAGGGTCACTCAGTTCCGCTCCCCACTTGCAGCAGGAACCAGGGGACTGTCTTTGTGTGGATCTTGGTCTAGTAGAAGTACAACAAATGCTGGGAAAGTGACCTGTGGAGTTGCCTACTGCCAAGGGTTTGGGACAAGAAGCAAACCTGTTTCCTAGCTCTGAGAGTAGGTGTCTAGTTAGGGGATCAGGTAGAAAGGTGGATAAGATTTGGGGTTCAGGGAAGAGGAATTTCCCTGGGATCTGAAGTTCAAAGAAGAAGTACCAAATGTTCCCAGGTGTCCCCATGTGCTTGTATGCTGGAGGAAGAAACCAAACTTCAGGGAGGGGGCTAGTAAGGCCAGTAAGTAGACAAAGAGGTCTTAGTCTCTGTGATTACTCTTCCCTCCTCCCTGGGAGCTGGGCCCTTTGTCAGAGCGACATCTCTTCTCTTCCTGAGGCTTCTGGCACCTGCGTGCCATCTTACTGGGGGGAGCTGGAAGAAATCAGAGAGCTGGGGTCCACTCAGCCTCTTTCTAGCTAAAGTCTTAACTGGGTCACTACTGACTCAGCAGAAGGGCAACAGTGCCCCCTGGTGCTAGGCTGGAATATTGCTATTCTTGTGGTCAAGGCCCAGCCATTGAAGAAGGACACCGGATTTTTGCCTCTGTTTTCTGGGAACCCTGGTGCCCCTTTTTTTTGGGTTATTAAGCATGCAACATTAAGTAAAATATAAATAGTTTAACTTCCCTTGATTCAGGAAAGCTACAGTGACTAGGGTAGGAACCAGAGCCCTCCCAGATGCACCCCCTCCCCACTGGCTCAGTCACTGGGGAGGAGACTGGGCCTAGGAGATGGCTGTACTCTGTGGGCCTCTGGAGTCTCTGCCTAGCCTCTTGGCTGTTACATGAAGGAGCAGCAGCTGGAGCGTTTCTTCTGGGACTCCACATAGTCTCGGAGCTGGAAGCTGGGCTCATCAGCCTGCCGCCTGGCTCGATATTTCAGCTCCCTTGAAGAGGAAGAGGTCGTGGTGTCAGCTGGGAGTGAGACGCTCAGTACCCTCCCCACTCCCACCAAATGGACTGCAGATGCAGAACACAGTGGGATCAGGGCTGGCCCTATGCGTTCCCGGATGGTGCCTCCCAGGCTCAGGGCTCACTTGGCAATGGCCAGAAAGGCTAGCTCCACATTCATGCCTGTCTTGGCGCTCGTCTCCATGAAGGGAACCCCGTACTCCTGCCAGGGGGAACAAGTTCTCAGAGCCAGTGACCTCTGGCTGCCTCTGCCCACCCTTCAGCCTTACAGACAGTCACTTACCCTGGCCAGTGTCTCCCCATCCTCCGAACGAATCACCCTTTCGTTGTTCACATCTGCCTGGAAGCCCAGATGGGTCATTCTGGTGAAAGAAGCCTTGCCCCCAAGTGGCCCCTCCTGCCTCAGCTCTCCCAGGAGTAGGCACTGCTTGCTGGTGGCCCATGGGACTTAGATAGATGGGTGAAATGGCTTGGGGGCCAGAGTTTCTGGTTTATTTAGCGTCCTGGTGTGGTGTGGCAAGATAATATGCTGGCCTGCAAGGTCAGTTTGAACTGCAAAGTCAGTGGTTCAAACCCACCAGCCGCTCCTCAGAAACCCTATACAGTGTCATTACACGTCACAACCTACTCAACGGCACTTAACAACAACCACAACTTAGCTTCCAGTCCTGGGATCTCAGCCCTGTCAGGGGGAAGGTGGGTAACTGCTTAGCAAAGGGGGTGGTGACCCAGTCTCAGAGAGGAGACAATTGTCTTAGCCCCCCGACCATGGCCCTACTCACTGTGACCTAATGGGGCTGGGCAGCTAGACACCCTTGACTCTCAGGCAGTGAGCTTTTCCCAAGCAATAAGAGTGATGTGGATTGGGTTGAAGCTTCCAGATAGGTCTGACCTCTGAACTGGAGACTGGCTGTAAAGAGCCCTTAACTGGAAGGATGTCCGGATAACTCACTCAGGGGACTGTGGGACTGGGTAGAGCTGATGCTTGGGCCTAGGAAGAGAAAGGGCAGATGGGCTGACCCTGGAGCCACTCACCTTGTTGCCTAGCAACATAATCACCACATCCCTCTGTGCATACTCGTGAATCTCAGTGAGCCAGGCCTGTGGGAGAGGGTGAGCTGAACCAGGGGAGGCTTGGGACCACTCCCGTTCCTTCCTTCTTCTGCCCTGTTTGATGATCTTGGGCTGGTCCCTGAACATGACACCCTATGTGTTCTCTCATCCACATCCCAAATATTCTCCCACTCTCATTTTGATTTGCAATACACAGCTCCAATTTCATCTTCTTTGGATGACCTTCCTTGATTGCCCAACCCACAAAGACTCCCCCCTCCTCAACCTGATACATTGTAACTCTTAGTTCTGTGGAAGACAGAAGTAGCTCAGAAACGATAGTTCACAAATCGGTTGATTTTCCTGGAGTGCCCCTGTTGAGGATTCTAAGGCTACCTAAGGGCTCAGTGGTCAAAAGTACTATGATTGATGAGTAATGTCTGCTATGACCATGCTGTTGGAGGTGGCAGCCTGGGCGCCATAGATTTGCCAATGTGATTAGTGATGTCTGCCATGAACATGGGGTTGGCAATGGTAACCAGAGTGCCATGAGTTTGCCACAGATTTCTATCTGTCTTGTTCCTCCAGTTGCCTTGTCAACTGCTTGAGGTCAGAGAGCACATGGAGTCTATACGGAGCTGTGCACAGCATAGGAGCTTGCTTTTGTTGAATTATTATCGTCTCTGCTCTCTAAACCCGGTGTGGCGCTAGGACAAGCAATGGACTTGCAAGGTCGGTTTGAACTAAAAGGTCAGCGATTCAAACTCACCACCACTCCTCGGAAATCCTATATGGGGTCGCTACGAGTCGGTGGTACTTCATAACAACAACTCTCTGGTAGTTTGGTTGTGAGGACATAGTCTGAGTCACCTTTTTCTCACTTGGGCTGAATGTATGTGCAGATGTTTGTGGTTGGGCTCTCTCTTTGGTCTCTGTGGGTAATTGTCCAGGGTGGAGCTGGGGACTTTCTGAACACCTTGACATGAAACACAGGGTTATGTAGGTGGCACAGTGGCAAAACGGCCTGCTGGCCTTCCACACCCACATGCCAATCAACTAGCCAGCAGCAGGTGTTATCTGAGTCACAGTTTTGGATTCTCCACCTCCTCCCACTGTCCTACATAGGCCCCACCTGGGCTGCTGATGGATGGGTGGGTCCGGAGCTGAGGGCCGGCAGAACCTACCCGGATGTTGTCAAAGGATGATTTGTTAGTGATGTCATACAGCAGGAGCAGGGCTGGAGGTGGGGAGAGAGAGAGCACAGGGGTTACTTGGAGCAGAAGAATGGATACCACAGGCGAGGCGGACAGAAGAGGGGTACATGAGAACTTACCCTGGGCATCTCGGTAGTAGGCATGGGTAACACTACGGAAGCGCTCCTGCCCTGCCGTGTCCCAGATCTAGGAAGGGATCGAGAAAGGGGTGAGGGAGGCAGGGTGTAAAGACAATATGAGAGTCCTGTGTGGGAAGGTGGGACAGTTTCCTTCTCTATGTTCTCATGGGTGTCTGGGCCTCATTGAGGTTGTCTCCTCCCCGCCCCAGCTGAGGAGCTGGGGCGGGCATCCAACCTTGAGCAGATGAGGTCTGGGAAACTGGGGAGGAGATGAGGGCAGGCTGAGCGTGACTGAAGGCATTTGGAGCCGCCTTTGGTAGAAGAAAGGGTATCTGGAACTACTTTTTCAGCAGTTATCAAACAAAAGTCATTTCCTCTCCTGTGCCCCACAGGAAATTACCCCAGGCTGAGGACCAGGCTGCAAATCATGTGTGGTTCAGAGTGAGGAAGAAGGATGGGGCTCTCCATTCTCCCGCCCCTTCCCAAGCCCCGCCTCACCTGCAGCTTCACCCTCACACCATCCACGGTCACAACCTTGTTCTGAAAGACAGAAGGGCAAAGGCAGAGGTGGGTGGGGAGGCGGGACACTTGGCGATTGAGCTCTGAGGACACCCTACAGAGAAAGCTCCCGTCCTGTTCTGTCTTTGGGCAGGAGCCCCAGAGACATCCTCCATTAGATCACCCATTAGGAGAGTGGCCGAACAGCCTCTGCTGCAGAGCCCTCTCCTTTGGGGGCTCCATTCCGTCTTCCTACAACATGGCAGGACAAGGGGAGAGCCCACTTGGCTCTCCTCAAGACTAAGCAAGCAGCACCAGTGGACACTGATGTCCCTGCCCCTCCCCACGCCTGTCTGCCTCTCCCAGAGCTCAGCCTAATCACTGCAACCTAGCAGCCAGGGGACCTCCGAGGAGAGGAGGCTGGGATCTATCTGCAGGGGCATTCTTCCTTAGGGATGGCAGCCCAGACTTCTGAGGAGCCCCAGGTGCCAGGCTGAGATCTTCCCTCTCCTGGTCCATGTGGGCATGCTGATTTCTAAAGATGGAGTCATCAAGATGATAAGGTGCCCTCTCCCACATTGCCGGTCCAGCTGGGAAACACTGTGAAGCGCTGGTTGGCCTTTGGGGGTCTTGCCAAAGGGACTCCATGGACCAAGCAACTCAGCACTTGGGATGCGTGGGCCCTGCTCTGGGCAGCCCATCCCCCCAGAAGTGGAGGAAAGGAAGACTCATCTCTCATTTCTCAGATGCTATGAGTGGGCAAAGAAGCCCACCCTGGCTGTCTCCTCTAACATGGCTACCTCCATGGTCCCTGGGGGAGCACTCCTAGTGCCCCCAGACAGTGAGACCACAGGAGACCCTGTGGCCTGCAGCCGCCTCACCCTGAAGTCTATGCCGACGGTGGCTAGGAAGGTCCCGGACAGGAAGGCCCCGTCTTTGAATTGGATCAGGAAACAGGTTTTGCCGACGCCTGAGTCTCCCAGAAGCATCACCTAGGAGCAGAGGCAGTTAATGGGGGCTGGGGGGAAGGGGTTGGCGCTTCTGGCCTTCTAGGCAGTGTCCCTTTAGAGAGGGTGTGGAAGCAGGCTGATGGCTCTGAGAGGGACCTGCTTCCCAAAGCCTTCACCTGCCCTTCCATTCCACATGCCTCAGCTCAACTCACCTCTGACCCTCCGATCCTCATTCAATTTCCTGGCAGCCTAAATCAAGGTCTTGGTACTAGCAGGTTCCCAAATGTGCTAGAGGCTGAAGCAAATTATTGGGACTAGACTCTGGTCACATCCTCCCACAGTGTGGCCTCATGGGTGGGCGGGGCCAAACTGCTGGGGAACAGGGATTCTCATCTCATGGAGCATCTGAGGGGGCAGGCACTGGTTTGTACGGACATATTCTAAAATGTCTACTGTTTGGTCAGAGCATTTCTTTGGAAGTTTCTAGTGGCATTTTACGGTTCTGAATGAGGAAAGGTTGAAATTGATACTGAAGTGGAGAGATGTTTAGTCTGAAGTCCTCCCAGCAGAAACGTCCCAGGTCACAGGGCATGGAGGTAGGGGACATCCGTCTCCTTTCTTGTCTAGCCAGTCTTTGCTCACATCCTCTGGGGAACACTTAAGGGTGGTGGAGGGGAGCCTGCTGTCCAGACCTTCCTCAGCTTTGCCAAACAGGGGTGTGGACATAGACTAAAATAATTTTTGAGGGTTTAACTCTGGTAGCGTAGTGGTTACGAATCAGTCTGTGAACCACAAGGTCAGCAGTTTGAAACTACCAGCTGCTCCATGGGAGAATGATGAGGCTTTCTGCTCCCGTAAAGATTTACAGCCTCGGAAACCCTGTACAGGGTCGCTATGAGTCGGAACTGACTCCATGGCACATAACAACAACAACAACAACCTTGACAATATACGTTTCCAGGGTGGCAAAAATGATGTAGAGCTCAGTTACTTATTAAAAGGTTGGTGGTTTGAATCTACTTGGAGGCATCTCAGAAGAAAGGCCTGGTGATCAAATTCCAAAAGGTCACAGCCATTGAAAACCTGATGGAATGCAGAATTACTGGCTGGGGATTGGAGCAGAAGGTATATGAAGGCTTTGGGAAGATTACCTCTCTGTGGTGTGGTTTCTATGTGAGTGAAGGGGTGGGGAGATCATTCTGCCCTCTGGGTTATTGATTGTTGTGGTGTTAAGTGCTATCAAGTCGGTTCCGACCCACAGTGACCCTTTATCCCTATAAAGGAGCTACCGGTGAGCTTGAACCACCAACCTTGCGGTTCAAACGGACCATGCAGTCCAGCGCATTAACCCACAGCACCACACCAGGATTCCAGGTTATGGATCAGGGCCGACGATACTGACATGCACACCAGACTCCCCAACCACTTGAGACTGGGAGGAATGGCTCAGAGGTGGGTACTGCCAGCCTGTGGCCCCATGGTCTCTAATCCAGCCTTGGGTGCTCCCTCCAGGAACCTTCCACACCATTCTAGGCTTAGTCCCCTGGACCAGCCTGGAACTAGGGAATTCAGGAAGAAGGACTCTTCTACAGACACTGCTGACCAGGGGGCCAAGGGCAGGTGCAGATGCAGATGTGGGGTACTCTGAAATTTGCCCTGCTCCTAGGTTCCATGGGGAAGGAAAGAGGGAGGGAGGACAATCACCTGTGTACTTTACAGATCACAACTGCCTTGAACAAATGATCCAGGCTATACCAACCAAACACAAACAGCTGCCCAGCTCACCACCTCCTAAGCAAACAGCCCAGCTGGCTTGTGGGGCAAGGAGGCCAGGCGGTCTCTCCAACCTGGGGCTGGCCATCAGAGCTCCCCTCCCACCAGGCAGCAGGGGCCCATTTCCTGCCTCCAGCTTGCACAGGACGTCTATCTCAACGGCTTAGAGCGGCTGACTTTCCGAGTGGCTTCTAAATGCGGGGGATGGAGGCAGGGCTCTCAGTGAGAGTGACTCCCCCCCCTCCCCCAATGGGGAGGAAACCAGGCCACCGGAAAGAGACAGGTCTCCTTCAAGGTCATGGGGCAGGCAAGAGGACAGACAGCCCCAACTCACCCTCCCACGTTAAAGAGAACGCAGAGCCCTGGGCCACTCTCTCCAAGTTCTCGGCGTGAGCTTTCTCCACACGCACGTTGAGGGAAGTGGAACAGACTAATGTCCACTGCCACCCACCTCCGCCAGCACAGGGCATCTCTACAGAGGGGATGGGCCCCAGAGAGCTGACTTTCAGTTGCACCACCACCATCCCCATCCCAGGTGAGGGGAGTTGTGACAATGTCTCAGCTCCTTCTCCGACTCTAAGTCTCTAAACATTCCCAGGTGGGCCTACTTCCTTCTGACAACCAGTGACTGGAGGGGGTGAAAGGGAAGGGGTAGGACTTGGGCATGGCTGGGGGACCAGGTTGCTGTTGTTAAGTGCCATTTAGTCCATTACGATCCATAGCGACTCTGTATAGGGTTTCCAAAGAGCGGCTGGTGATCTTGAACCGCTGACTTTGCGATTCAAACGGACTTTTCAGTCCAGCACATTAACCTCTAGTGCCTCTGGAGAACTCCGGGGACCAGGCTAGGGCTTTGAGAAGGGAGGTCAGATTCCCACCCCGGAGTTTAGCTATGAAAAGGCCGCTCACAGCAAGTTGCGCGCCGCAAGGGGGCGTCCTCGACGAGTCTCCAGGAAGCCCCTTTTCCGCACTTTGGTGCCTCTGTCTTATAGCGCAGCTATGAGCGGAACTGCAACGGTGTTTTTTTTTTTTTTTTTGTATTTGGAAAGTATGGGGTTTGGAGAGATGTTGAGGCTTCCTACTTGATTCAGTCTCATAGGGTTATGTTGTCTGTAATCTTTACGGTGTGGTGCTGTAGGATAAGCACCGGACTGCTAACCTCAAGGTCGGTTATTCAAACCCACCAGCCACTATGAGTGAGAACTGACTTGAGGATTCACAACAACAACAATCTTTGCGGAAGCCGCTTTGAACTATCAACCTTTCAGCAGCCGAGCTCTAACTTTGTGCACCGCCAGTACTCCTTGGCTGAAGAGTCAAAACCAGACCAAACCGAACCAAACCAAACTGCTGTCCATTCAGACTCAGAGCGATCCTATAGGATTTAGTAAAACTGTCTCTGGGACTGTAATCCTTAGGGAAGCAAACTGCTGCATCTTTCTCCCCTGGACCGACTAGTGGGTTCCAACTGCTGACCTTTCAATTACCGACTGAGCATTTAAGTCACTGTACCACCAGGGCTTGAGGTCTGCAGATGGGAAGTCTTTCATTCACTCCTTCCTATCTTCCTCCCTCTACTCCTCCAAGCCAGCACCATCCCTAGAGGTTGGGGTGCACCCAGGGGCTGACTCTTAAGCCCTCCCTTCCTACTCTGGGATACCCAGTTGGCTGCCCTGTGGCCAGCTGAGTCCACTGCGGACGCAGCCAGAAAGGGCTGGGCTGGGAGGGCCGGGGTCTCAGGGACAAGGACGTGGGGAGGGGCGCCCCTCGGAGCCAGTATTGAGTCCCCAGCCGCTCCCCAGGCGCTCCGCCACCCACCTTGCCCGTGAGATCGTAGCTCGGACTGCAGGGCGGGGAGCCCTCAGGGGCTTCGCCATCCCGGGTGGCCGCGGCGCCAGGCGTGCCCGGCATGTCCCTGGACGAGAGGGGAGCTGGGGCGTGCGACGGACTGACAGAGTGCAGAGATGGCCCCGCCCTGGGCTCCGCCCACTCCCTCTTCCCCTCCCCTGGCGGGTCCAGACCCCGCAGACTCCTCCCCACCATCCACCCTCGACTACACCCTCTCCCGCGGAGGGCACCCTGGGCTCAGAGCTCAGCAAGGAATGGACCAAATCCAGTCCCAGGCACACCCCCACCAGGTCACCACCCACTATGGAGCGGACCCTGAAAACCCCGCCCCTGTGGTGGGCATTGGGGGTGGGGGAGGTCTGGACACTGACTCCGGGGTTCCGCCTGCTACCTCCCAGTATGGCCAGTAAGTGGCGCCGGAGCCACAGCCAGCAGGCAACCAACAGGTGACCCCTTGGGACGCCTGTGGGCATCTACAAACTGGTACCAGGTGCTGTCTGAGGATAGCGCTCAAAAGTCTTCGCTTGCGCACCCAGGCCCGCGCTCATCTGAATATATTTGCCCACTGATGCTCACCTGGCGCGCATTTGCATCGTTTCCCCGGCCATAGTTGGTGCTCTGAAGACCTCAAAGGTATCAGTTTGAAGACTAAGGTGCCTCTGACTCAAGCCATGGTATTTTCAATAGCCTCGTATGCATGTGAATGTTGGACAGTGAATAAGGAAGACCTTAGAAGAATTTATACATTTGCCTTACGGTGTTGGAGAAGAATATTGAAATTATCATGGACTGTCAGAAGAACAAATCTGTGTTGGAAGAATACAGCCAGAATGCTCCTTAGAAGCATGGATAGTGAGACTTCATCTCTCATATTTTGGATGTATTATCAGGAGGGACCATTTCCTGGAGGACATCATACTAGGTAAAATGGAGGGTCAGTGAAAAAGAGGAAGACCCCCTACAAGATGGATTGGCATGGTGGCAGCAGCAATGGGCTGAAACGTAACAGCAGTTGTGAGGATGGCCCAGGACCAGGCAGTGTTTCATTCTGTTGTGTATAAGGTTGCTATGATCATAGCCAACACCAAGGCACCTAACAACAACAAGAGGGTACTTGGACTTTGTCCCTTTAGTACTATCCCTTCTCATTTCCCTCTGACATGCTGGGTTGTGCCCAGAACATCCCACACCCACCTCCCAATCCCAAAGACAGCAAGGGCCTTTCTCAAGAGCAGCCCTCCACACTGGCTCCCTCTGAGTGGGCTGAAAATGTCAGTTTAGTTTTGAATGATCCAGGACATTCCAAGAAACCCTAAACTTCAGGGCAAGAAGAATTGGTGGCAAGTGTCCCCATAGCGGGGCTCAGGAACTTCTTGATGGGCTTGGGGCAGCCATTCAATTACTCCTACTCCTAGCTCACAGCACTCTGTACAAATGAATTCAGGTTACAAAGGGGCAGGGTGGGCGCATCACAAAGGGGTTTGTGGGAAGCGGAGGGGGGGCAGGGGAGACCCCTGTACCTCTTTACTTAGGTTTTGGGGATGAGAGATAAGGGGTGGACATGGATTATGGGTGACAATAGGCCTTGTAAGGAGTTCTGGTGGCACAGTGGTTAAAGCACTCAGCTGCTCCACAGAAGAAAGACCGGGCAGTCTACTTCAGTGGTAAAGATTTACAGCCTAGAAAACCCTGGGGGGCAGTTCTACTCTAAGTCAGAATCATCCTGATGGCATTAGGTTTGGTTTCTTAGTTTGTAGGCCTTGTGGAGACTGACTGTGTGTATAAGCAGACTCTAGGCCTGTCATCTTCGGCATCTGTTGGAGCTATTTTCTGGCAGCTGGAGAAGGGTCCAGAACAGGGACAGAGTGACCTATGGAGAGCAAGGAGTTTGGGTCACCACTTCTGGGGGTGGCCTGTCGTGTCCTTCCCTCCCTGTCTGTGTGAACAGACTCCACAGTGAAGCAGCCACAGAGAGAAGCAGCTGTACCAGCCTCTCAGATGTGCCATGTGGGCTACTGTTTGGTGCTAGAGAGCTCTGGATGTAAATAATGCCCAGATCCACTCCTGGGCACCAGTGTGTGTGTGTGTGTGGGGGCTCAGGCAGGCACCCTGCAAGAGGGTAATGGTATAGGAGGAGGGAGAGCAGGATATGGCATGCCCCTCGCTCAGTGCCCCCTGTGAACCAGGCCCCCAGGCAGCTGACAACTGTGTTGATGTTGTTGGCTCCACCAAAACTTTCTTTGTTCTGTGCTAGGTTCAGGATGGGGATGATCAAACATCAATGTGGGTGTTCCAGAAATAATGGAGGACATGAAACCACTCTTGCTGCCTTGTTGTGCTGTAGCTTGGATGGACCAATCTGATGGAAGGAAGATGCCAATATGGTGGCCAGGCACTGTGATGAGACCCTTCGGTGTGTTCAAGGCACTTTTGAGTGTGTCAGGAGGGGCGCTGGGTCAGGAGTGCTCACACTTAGGCTGTGCAGGGAGGCAGGCCTGCCCCAAGGAAGTGTAGCTCACCAAGAGACCAGGGTGCTGGTCAGTAGAGGGCACGACCTCCGGGAAATCCAGGCTTGTTAGCCTTCATTCCAATGCAGTATGTCCTACATCTCTCTGCAAATACATGCCCACCTCACCACACACACACAGACCTCACCTCCCAACACACAAACACACACCTACCTCATTTCCTGCCACACACATGTGTGCATCAAATCACACTGCAAATACACATAAGCTCACAACACACACATACTACACACACACACACACAGATCTCACCTAACACATACCTCATGTCTCATCACAAACATACATAACTCATGCTATAGGCATGTATGCACCATACCACACATACATGGAACATCATGTAACATGCATATCATACCACAAATGCCTTAACTCACACACAAACACACACAGACTTTACCTCTCCCCCACACCTCATACCATGTCACACACAAACCTACTTCATATGACAACACACAGTCACTCCTGACACCATTCTACAAACATACACACGCCTGACACCACACGAAATACTTAACTTTGCACCATACCACAAACATGTATACATCATACCACAAACACACACTTCATATACCACAAAATGCAATGCTTACACCAGCTCCAAACACACCCATCTCAAATTATCCCTTAACACACACCTCATTTCATCCCAAACACACAGGCAAGTCTCACCACATCAAAATCATACCATAAGACCGTACATCATACCATAGCATACATGCTCCTCAAATGACCCCCACAGTTTACTCATGCCCAAATGCACATTGTTGTTGTTGTGAAGTGCCATCGAGTCAATTCTGACCCATAGCAACCCTGTATAGGCTTTCCAAGGAGCAGCTGGTGAGCTTGAACCACTGACCTTGCAGTTCAAATGACTTTGCAGTCTGATGCATTAGCCCACAGCGCCACACCAGGACTCCCCAATGTCTAAATAAAACACCTCTTAGTTGGTCTCTAACGCCTCTCCTCAATCTGTGTTGGAAGAAATACAGCCAGAATGCTCCTTAGAATCTAGGAGGGACAGACTTCTTCTCCACTATTTTGGGCATATTATCAGGAGGGACCAGTCTCTGAAGAAGGACAACAATCTTGGTAAAGTGGAGGGTCAGCGTAAAAGAGGAAGATGCCCAACGAGATGATTGGCACAGTGGCAGCAGCAATGGGCTCAAGTGTAGCAGCTGTTGTGAGGTTGGTGCAGGACTGGGCAGTGTTTCACTCTGGTGTGCATAAGGTCACTCTGAGTCGGTACTGACTCTATGGTACCTAGCAACAAGAGCCCTCATCATTTCCCAGTACACACCTCACAGACATTCAAAATAAACATCCACCCTAATTACCCCCCAACACATATGTCTGCCTTGCTGCACAAATCACCTCCCTCCCCATGCACACCCCTCACTCATATCAGGTGGTGAGTGCCAGATGGAAATCCCTTGGGCATTCCTTGTGTGCCACTGAGGAGGCCCAGGAAGGCCTTCATGGCAACCAGGCATTACCGGAAGGGCATTCCAGGGAGACGGAACAAAATCCCAGAGCTTGGGAAGAGCACACAGCCTGTGCGGCCAGGGTTGGGATAGGGAGGGGTGAACAGGCCAGAGCTGCAGGGATGAGGCTCAAATTTCTCAAAATAGAGCGCATGGACCACCTGCATGCATTACAGGCCTTGGGGTGCATGTCAAAGTGCAGATTCTGGGCCCCCAGCCCAGTTCTATGGAATCGGCATTTCTGTGGGTGGGTGCAGGAATCTACATTTCGGATTAGCTTCTCCCTGGAGATTTTTATGCTCACTGAACAAGTATTTGAAGACCACTGATCTAAATGGTACAAGATCTTGATTTGCAGACGAGGTGATGGATTTAGATTTTATTTGGTAGGTAACAGTAATCAAGACACCTGGTGTGGAGCTGTAGGATAAGCACTGGACTGCTGACCACAAGGCTGGTGGTCCAAACCAATCAGCCACCCTTTGGAAATCCTATACATGGCTGCTGTGAGTTAGAACCGACTCAACGACACTTAACAACGACAGCAAAATGAGCAGAGTGAGGTTTAAGGTGGGAGGTGAACAGAGTGAGGCTTTAAGAAGATGCATTTTGCAAAAGTACCTAGGCACCACTGAAGAGTTTGGGGAAACTGAGGCAAGAAGTTACAAGGAGGTCCTAAGCTGGCATGGAAGAGGGGCTGACAGGAAGACTACCCCATGTGCTGGCTTCCCAGTAAACCCAGCAGCAGGACTTGAAGCCAGGCTGATGGAGGAGTTGGAGAAGACCTTGATTTGAGAGGCATTTACACAGGACCTGGGCAGGTTCCACTCCCAGAAAGCAAAGGCCTGGTAGTTTCTGGGGTGCGGGATGCTGGAGAGGTCAGCCACCTTGCTCCCCTTGGTCTCCTCTCAAGTGGGAGAACAAGGGCTCCATCATGCTAGTCCAGGCAGCGCTCAACCTTCGTGTCCCTCATGGGTGCCCTTGTGTTCCTCGCTGGGATGCAGGAGGCAAGTCCATCGTCTGAGTGCCCCTCTCTCCCAACTGTATGGCATTGCTGCAACCCAGCCCTGTGAGTGGCTTAGAAGGTTCTATGTCTGCTTGGCCTCAGAGGCTGACCTCACAAACACCGTGCTGCCCGAGATGACGTTTGCTCTTCCCCGTCTCTGGATGGTGGGATTCTGGAGAACTTCCAGGAGGTGAGGGTCACTGAGAGCATGGAGGGGTTGGAGGATGCCTGGTGGAGGGAGAACTCCTTGACCCTCAAAGGGGCCCTGATCAGAGGAGGTTCAGGAAGTTTTCTTCATCATAATTGCCCAGCTGTGCCCAGGGAGAGGCAGAACGCTACTAACGGAACTTGAACCCTTGGCCTGGCAGCTTCCCAAGACCCATGTGGCAAAGCTGAATTTGAAGTGGGCTTAAAATTGTCTGCTATCCCCTTGCCCCTCCAGATTCCCTGTGCCCTGGAAGGCTGATCTGAGCTTCTATATCAAACTTTTTGAAGTGAGATGGAGGATTTATCCCCCTGGCTACTTCCCTAGGGGATACTGTGGGTTGCTGTATCCCTCCTCTGAAGGTGGCAGTTCCTGCCACAGCCCTCTTTGTCCCTGGGTTCTGGTGATAATTTTCTTCCCTCCACCTTTAGGCTGGGGTAGAATCCTGCATGTTCCTATGGTTTCCCAACACCATGCCTACACCTTGGGAAATGGTCTTATCAGACTTCCTTGGTTGACCTCATGGAAGTGTCCACTTGCTTTCTGCCAGAACCCAGACAGATACACACCAGGGCCCAGAGCCAGGTCCAGGGCTATCAAGGCCAGCAGTAACTTACTGTGAATCCGATGCCCACAGTGGCTGAGAAGGAGCCCGGGATGAACTTGCCCTGGTCAAACTGAACCAGTAGAGATGTCTTCCCAACACCACTGTCGCCCACCAAGATGGTCTGAAATGGCAGCAGAAGAGAAGGGCTCAGGGTTACTGCTGGACATAGGTTTCTGAGACATGTAGTTGTGGGGGTTTTCTAAGTACACGCAAACACACACATACCAAATTCTTGCTTTTCTGTTGCATTCATGGAAGGCACAGAGCAAAACTTGTCCCAACCTAAGTCAACAAACACCTGTGATAACCATGAAAATGTGGTTCACAGACTTTCAATGCAAGAAAACCCAACCAGTTGCCTCTTTGAATGGATTCTAGCTCCTGGTGCTCCCGTGTGTGTCAGAGTGGAATTGCACTCCATAGGACTTGAAAGGCCTTATCGGAAGTACACTGTCAAGCTTTTCTGTTTGAGGTGCCTCTGGGTGGATTTGAACCACCAACCTTTCTGTGAATAGCTATTAACAGGAATTCTAAGGCAGGCCTGTTCCTGGAGGTGTGAAACTCTTCTAAGAGCAGATATTGACAAGAGGACTCCTTGGTGATCTTCCAGAACTTTTCATAGACTGCACAGTGTTATAGGTTGCTCCTGCTCAGACTAACTCTCCTTTTTCCTTCCTTCTGTGTTTGACTGTTCCCTGGCCTCTCCTGGCTCCTATCCCATTTCTTCTCACAGGTGTTTCCCCAATAAAATCCTTCTACATTTAATCCCCTTGTGGTATCTGCTTCTTGGAAGACCTATACTAATGCTGTGTCCATGGGTCTATAAAAATGTCTAAGAATAAAACAGAAGCTGATGTCTGGGTATGTGCTTTGGGAAGTGTTCCCACATGGACTAAATTTCAAAGAGAAACAGAAAAAGGTGGGGAAAGTCCAGTTTGCTTCAGAGGTCTGCAGTGGGAAGAAGTAAGAGAAAAATGAGTCTGGGAGCCCAGGTGAAACATTTAAAAGAAAATTATAAACAACAGAGAGAAAATATATGTGCACCCAGAGGCTGGTACACATGACTGAATGAGTTAATGCATGACTTAGTATCACAGTGGCCAGTAGACACTTTCCGAAGGCAAACCTTAAGGGTTAGTAGTTAGAAGTGCAGCATTTAGTCCGACTTGCAAAAATATAAAGACATAAATGAAAACTTAAAAGCATAAATTTTAACAGGACTTCCTTGGATCAGATACATGAACCTCAGTTCTCAAATGTTATTGATGGATCTGCCTAAATACATGACCTTAAATACATAAAAAGAAGACCTGGTAATGCAGCTTGGCTGTTGACCAAGACGTTGGTTGTTCAAACCCACCCACCAACCTCTTCATAGGAGAAAGACCTGGACAATCTGTTCCTGTAAAGAAGTCAGCCTAGAAAACCCTCTGGAGCAGTCCTACTCTGTCACATGGTGTCACTATGGGTCAAAACCAAACTTGATAGCATTCAGCAATGACAGATACCCATGGAATTTCTCTCTCTACTCAACAGCTGCTGGAATTTTCCTGATGCTTCTCCACATTGGCTTCAAAATTCGCTGATTGGAGAAGCCAAATGTCCATTTCAGGTCTAGAATTTTCACTGTATACTTTCTCTTCCAGAGCATGAATGATGATGTTAACTAGCCACAGTGCTAACAAAAACCTCTGTGTCAACCTTGCCAGCAGTTACACAAGTGTCTGTACATTCTCTTCTGAAGTCACATTGCTATGTGTCTATGCCTCATCCATTTCCAAAAGGGATTTGAGGTGGCTAAAGACCAGACCCACATATACAACAGAACAGTGAAAGAAACAAACAGAAGTGTGTGTGTCTGCAAATCTTCCACCTTGGTAATGCATTTGTACATTGCTTTTGTACATTTTATTCTAGACATCCTGGCAGTCAAAACAAACTTGGAAACAAGAAAGCCTGTGGTACCTATTAACTGACAAAGAAAACCTGAGCATTTTCAGTCCATGAGGATGTTTTCCTGGCATTTAGTTTTAAGAGAAAATTGTGGATTCTTTTGTCATTATTATGGTAAATATGTATGTAATGAGACATTTTCTGGTTCACTATTTTTCTATCTGTACAACTCAGTCATATGAATCATATTTATCTTGTTCTTCAGCCACCACTGCTGTTTCTAGAAACTTCTATCATCCTTAACAGAAACCTGGTGACCCCTTCCTCTCTCCTCTGCCTTCAGTAACCACTGATAAGTTTAGATCTCTCTATAACATTGTGGTATTCTGGAACACTTAATTGTGCTCATGAGGAATCTGTACCTGGACCAAGAGGCAGTTGTTCGAACAGAACAGGGGAACACTGAATGATTTAAAGGTAAGAAAGGTGTGCAACAAGGTTGTATTCTTTCACCATGCTTATTCAACCTATATGCTGAGCAAATAATCCGAGAAGCTGGCTTATATGAAGGAAAACATGGCATCAGGATTGGAGGAAGACTCATTAACAACCTGTGATAGGCAGATGATACAACCTTGCTTGCTGAAAGTGAAGAAGACTTAAACCATTTACTGATGAGCACAGCCTTCAGTTTGGATTACATCTCAATGTAAAGAAAACAAAAACCCTCACCACTGGACCAATAAACAATATTCTTATCAATGGAGAAAAGATTGAAGTTGTCAAGGACTTCATTCTTCTTGGATCAACTATCAATGCTCACAGAAGCAGCAGTCAAGTAATCAAACGATGTATTGCAATAGGCAAATCTGCTACACAAGACCTTTTTAAAGTGTTGCAGAGCAAAGATGTCAGCTTGAGGACTAAGGTGCACCTGACCCAAGCCATGGTATTTTCAATAACGTCATATGTCTGTAAAAGCTGGACAGTGAATAAGGAAGGCCATAGAATAATTGATGCTTTTGAGTTATGATGCTTGAGGAGAATACTAAAAGTGCCATAGGCTGCCAAAAGAACCAATAGATCTGTTTTAGAAGAAGTGCAGCCAGAGTGCTCTTTAGAGGCTAGGATGGCCAAACTTCGTCTCTCATACTTTGGACATATTGTCAGGAGGGACCAGTCGCTGGAGAAAGATATCATGTTTGGTAAGGTGGAGGAAAAAGAGGAAGACCCCCCCCCAGCGAGATGGATTGGCCAAGTGGCAGCATCGATGGACTCAAGTGTGGCAACAGTAGTGAGGTTGGCCCAGGATTGGGCGGTGTTTCGTTCTGCTGTGCATAAGGTCACTATGAGTCAGTACCCACTCGATGACACCTAACAACAACAAACATTTGCCTATTCCAGATATTTCATCTTGTTATGTGGATTCTTATACAAGGAATCCTGAATAGCAAACGGGCAGTTGTGATTTTGCAGAAGAGGCAAAGCGTTTCTGATAGCTGTTGGTATCGACCCTTGATAAAAGCAAGGCCTAACAGCTGAGCACTAAATCATACTTGAGTGGAGGCTTCTCAGTGGGAGCTGGGCTCATGTAAGTATGCTTCTGACCTGCAACTCCGGCATTCAGGGACAGCATTTAGAAAACCTCGATGAATGGGGTGGTTACAACACTCCTAAAGTGGCTCGGAATGACCTTCTTAACAGGACAGGAAATTCAGATGCTGTACAGAGAAAGATCAATAGATCTGTCTGCAGAGGAAGACAAAATCTTCTGGTTGACAGAAGATTCCAGAAGCAATGTCAAAAAAGAAACGATAGAGGGAAAATATTTGCAACACATATGCCACTGTTCAGAGGCATGTTGATAAATCTCCAATCTTGATTCAAAAAGGATCCTCCCAGTTAGACTGGACCTAGGATCAGAGGGCTCAGTCACAGGTTGGTCTTCTGGAAGCTCAGAGGCTGTTGCTTCCTTGATGCCCATCCCCAAGAAGGAAGAGTTACCCCATGACCCTCAAAACAACTGCCCCTCATCTTCCAGCACTGCCCCTCCTCTGGATTATTCTCTCTGGGAGTCGTTGCTTCCTTGATTGCAGAAGTTGATGTTCTTAGTACTCAGTATAACTTGTCTAGTCCCTTGTGCAGAGGGCATTCTGGAAGGGCAGTGGGGACCAGCAGTGGGGACCAGAGAGGGACCAGGAGGAACCCTCCCTCATCACTGGTCTCATTTTATGACTGGATATGTGTGAAGTGAAAGGCTGGCTTGGCCATATCCTGGAATATTCCCATTTTACCAGCTACTGATTTTCAATGCAAATAACCCTATTGTATACCAGCTTGTTTCAGATAAGGGTGTAAGGAGGGCCATGTCCCCCACGGGGCTCGCTGACTCCTCAAGAAGTCCCAGGGCTTGTGTGACACAAAGCAAAAGTGATTCTAGGTACAAAATGTAACAAGGGCTCAATGACTTTCATAACATCTGAACCTAATCCTGAGGACGTTGCTGGGATCTTGATGAGGGTGGGGAGGCAGGAGAACTGGTAAGGTTGTCAGAAAAGAGGGACTAAGTGAAAGCTGCTACTTTCTTCCGTAAACAGGTATTTTATTACTAAGATGGGATAGGAGGGAGAGAAATGGTAGTTATAATGAGATTGAGTTAGTTTCATCAGGGTGGGGCCCCTAATGCAATCAACAAGTTCCGGGAGGATCCAGGTTAGTGGGACCTCACCTGGTAGGCTGAGCACAGCAATGGGAGTGTCTGGTGTATTCTCTGCAGAGCTGAGAATTGTCCATTAGGCCAGTATTTTTCAACTTGTTCTCTTGGAGCCCCTTTCTTTTTAGTCTAGGTTATGATCCTCATACCCTCATTCCAATCTCTGGTCTAGAATTGGTCCTCTGGCATTCTGACTTTGACCCCAAGCAAAGCACAATCCCTTGAACTTCCTTGACCTCATGGGCTCCCTAGCTATACTCAGAAGTCAAGGTTCTTAGCTTCCTAAGACCCCCCTTCTGGTGGAACTGGGTCACCTTACCCAAACCTTTCCAGCAGGGGAAGAGGATTGGACAAGAACTACCCAGAAATAATGGAGAGTTTGTGTCTGCAAATCCTCACAAGGCAGGGGTGAGGCAGTGAAGTTCTTTCTTTACAGAGAACCCATCACAGTCCCAACAGGGAAGAATTTCTCAAAAGTTTAAGAACCTTATGACTTCTTACATTGCTTGTGGCTTTGAAATTTCACCAGTTCCATCTCCTTCCTCTTTTAGTTTAATTCACCAGTGGGAAGTACAAACAAGAGGAAGTACAAGAGTCAGAGTAAGAGACACAGAAAGGCTGGAAGACTGGGGAGTTGAGCTTGTAGGACGTTCTTGCTGACAGGCTCCACCACGGGGGACCTGTGTGAAGAGAAAATGCACCTGCTGCTGCTAGTCCTCCTCTTCTGGCTTCCAGGTGAGTGGGGGTCCGTTCTACATCCAAGAGACCAGCTTCTCCAGCAAGAAGGTATGGCTGGCAGAGTGGGGAGGGGCCCAGGAGGCAAGTACCCTGCCAAGAAGCTGATCCAGTTTCTAAGTAGTTCCCTCAAGGAACGTTATGAGCTCTGTGTGTTTCATCTACTCACTCATTCAAAGCCTACACTCGCCAAATGAAGAAATATTGAGCATAAACTCAGCATGAGGTGTACTTCTGGATTACCAGGGACTGACATTACCAAGCAGACAGACTGAGTGGCCCCTTGGTGAGGGATACATGAAGGAGCCTGATTGTTCAGGATCGCTGGTGAAAATACCTTCTTCTGCTTTGCTAATGTCTTATGAGCAAGAAGAGACTTGAGGGAAGAGGTGAGGATGTAGTGGGCATTGAAGAAAGGAAAGAGGGAGTTTTCCAAGCAGGGAGGGAGAGGTGATTCTAGGCATTTAGGGCAGAAGTAAGTAATGGAAATTACTGAGGGACCAGAAAAGTCAAGAGGAGGGTTGGTGGGGATAGAGGGAAAAGGAGTAGGTGAGATGAGGACAGAGATAAAGGGCTGAAGTAAGTTCAAATGGATGGATCTAATTTTGATGAAAAAATGAAGATTTCCTTAATTTCTAAGTGTTGGGGCCCAGGACTCAGCCATTACTTTCCTCTCTAGGTAAGCAACTTCTTTATGGACTTCACCTGCTCCCTTGGCTTTACATTTCTATGATGTTGACTCCTAATTTTGTCTACTTAACTTGAACATTCATCTAGACTCCAAAATCTTATATATAACTCTCTTCTCAACATCAACACTAGGCATTCCCAATATGATCTGACCAGATCTCATATCCCCATCTTCTCCTCCAAACCCACTCCCTTGTAGCCTTCCCTATCTCTGTGTTTGGTAATTCCATCTTTCTAGTGGCTCAGGCAAACCTGGGAGGCATCTGTGTCTTTCTCTCATTCCCTTTAACGATCCACTGAGAACATCAGTCAGACTAATGGAGTCCTGGTGTGGCACTGTAGGATAGATACAGGGCTGCTAACTGCAAAGCCAGCAGTTCAAACCCACTAGCCGCTCCTCAGAAACCCAAAACAGGGTTACTATGAGTTGGAACCAACTCGACGGCACTTAACAAGAACAACAACAACAGATAAACAAAGTACAGAGTATCTCTACAACAGAACACTTTTCAACTATGAAAAGAAATGCACTTCTGCTACGCGTTACCACATTGAGAATGTAAGAGCAGCCATTTTGAAAGTATCACTAGTTTGCTTTGTTGTGAAGAGTGAATATAACCAAGCACTACCTCAACTTGTCTTGTTGCTTAAATGTATGTTTTGACTATTCTAAGTTGTTGTTATGTGCCATCGAGTCAGTTCTGACTCATAGTGACCCTGTATAGGGTTTCCGAGGAGCAGCTGGTGGGTTTGAACAGCTGACCTTTTGGTTCGCAGTCCAGTGCTGACCCTAATCATTGGCTCTGCCTAGAGCCTGGTCCCTGTTCTGATAAGGGGTGACCATCTGGACAGACAGGCACCAGGAGAGTTAATCATATCCTCCTTGAGCTGTTTATTGGGATATCATGATCACCTTGTGATTTAGTGTGAATTTTAGAATTCTAGCCCCTCTTGCATGTGGTATATGACTAACTTAATCACGAAATAGTATAAAAAGTGCTTGTAACAAAAGTCAGGGAACACCAAACCAACCTATTCCCTGTGGTTGTTCCTGGACTCAACTTCTTAAAAATAATAAAGGCTTTTCTTTTTCTTTCTTTATCTGGAATGTTTGTTAATTGGATTCAATCATCCCAGGGCATCAGATCCAGAATAGACAAATATATAAAGGCAGAACCCAGATTGGTGGATGGCAGGGTCTGGGGACTCAGAGGGATGGGGAGGGATGGCTTTAGATATGGAACTTCTTTCTGGGGAGATGAAAATGTTCTAGAATTAGACCAAGATTATGACTGCACAGCTTTCTGAAAATGCTGAGAATCACTGAGTTGTATATCAAAAAGTGTGAATCACATCATATGTGTATTATATATTGATTAAAAAACCATAGTGGAGAAGAGGGAGAATTGGAAAACAGTAGCATGCTCAGGGGAAAAGTTTCTGGGTAGCATTTGGCATGTGGGTAGATATGAAGCTGTGGAAGGGGTAGCCACAACAACTTGATTGGCCTTCATAGTTTGCTACTCTTTCGTGTGGTCTAGTTTGATCATCCAGTCCTTTGGTCCTTGGACAGGAGCCCTTTGAACCGAGACCTGGAAGATGAGAAGGTATTAGGCGCTCAGCTCAGGGAAAGTTTTCCAGGCATAGGAACAACACATGCAAGGTTCTGAGGGGGGAATGAGCCTGATCTTGGTAGATTTGAGAAACAGAAAGATCAGCGTGGTTTCCTCATGTTCTTCAGCACAGCCTGGTGTGGCAAGTGGGGCACTAGTAGTATCCCTTTGGGGAAAAATGAATGTGGGCATCTGTGAGTATCTATGAGTGCGTGCGAGTAGGTGACGGTGAGGATGTGTGAGTGTGGGTGCTTGAGATTGGGTGTGTGTGTGTGAGACTGTGGGTGTCTATCTGAGTGAATGTGTATGAGGTTGTGTGAGTGTGGGTGCCTGTGAGTGAGTGTGTTTGAGTGCCTATGAATGTGTGTGAGGATGAGGGTCTGAGAGTGTGAATGTTTGAGAATGAGAGTGTATATGTGAGTATGGGTGTCTGAGTGTGGGTGTCTATGAGTGTGAATGTGGGTGAGTATGGGTGTCTGAGTGAGTGTGAGTGTCTATGGGTGTGTGTGTATGTTCAGGAATGTGTGTGTGAGTGTGGGTGTTTTTGAGTGTATTAATGTGGTGTCTGTGTGTGTATGTGTGTGTCTGAGTGTATGTCTATAAGTGTGAGAGTCTTTATGAGTATGTGGATGTCTATGGGTGTGTGTGAGTGTAGGTGTTTATGAATGTGTGTCCCTATGAATGTAGGCATCTATGTGTGTTGTCTATAAGTGTGATTGAGTCTCTATGAGTGTGTGTGGGTCTGTAGGTGTCTATGAGTGAGTGTGTGTGTGTGGTTTGGAGGGATTCAGGCTGAGGGTAAGGATCTGTCTGCAGCTCATAGTGATGGTAGCTGAGTGTTAAGGAGGACCCAGGTCACCAGTGTAAAACTCGGTGGCATTTCTCCAGCCTCTGGCCACATGTTATGGACTGAATTGTGTCCCCTCAAAACTATGCATTGTGGAGAACAAATAAAATGGTGGATCAGGTGGAAGTGCAGTGAGGAGCTCAGCCAGCAACAACACAGAATACCGGACCAATCAGGTTCAGGGGATGGTGCTAGAACTCTGAACCACATATAAAGGAATATTTAGAAGGTTTGAAGGCTTACAGCTAGGGAAATTTGTAGCAGAAGCAAGATATCCAGTGCTTTCTAATTCAAGACACTCAGCTGCTCCTGGAGCTGCCATCTTGGGTGAGACCAAGTGCGGGAAGGATCAGAGCAGCCACGGACGCCTGACAGAACCAAGGAGATAAAGGTGTGGACATTCTTTTTTTTTTGTATCTGTTCATTCATCTCTCACTGTCTGTGCACCTCTATTTTGGTGACTAGAGGGGGTGCCTGATCGAGTGGACACTGCACCCCCACCCCGGGAGGGTTCTACTATGCATATGCAGAGATCTCCTGGAAATTTAAAGGGACAGTTTCCACTTAAAGCCAAATGGCAATGCAAAATGACCACAGCCAGCTCTGAACTGTTTATTACTAGGAAAAATGCCTGAACAGGGATTGTGGAATGGGACAGGTAGACTAAAAAGGAAATAGGCCAAAAATTAAATCCTGAATTATGTCACAATGACCAACAGTGGCATCTTGAAATTTCTCAGGAAGAAGAGTAAAAAGGGAAGCTCATCTCCTTATCACATCTGCCTGGAGGCAATCAGAAAGCATAAAAAATACCAAAATACACACCCATCTAAGTATTAAGGCCACAAATAACTCCTGAATATTCCAAAGAAACAGAAGCAGATGATCATATCAGCACATGTCCAGAAACAAGATAAAGTGACTGAGACAAATGAGCTGGAGGTAGACCTACACTCCATACTGGAAGGGCAGGTTTTGGAAATGCCTGAGAAGGAATTCAGAAAAATGATTATAAAATATATCAAAACACTTTACAAGGGAGTTGAGAAAAATAAGGAAGAAGTCAAGAAAATGCTACAGGAACAATCAAATAAGATAGAGCATTGGAAACAATTCAAAACCTACAG
>NW_006408650.1:7986953-8030430 GCF_000296735.1 Chrysochloris asiatica
GGGAGAAAGATAAGGCTTTCTACTCCTGTAAAGATTTACACCCTCGGAAACCCTGTACAGGGTCGCTATGGGTCGGAACCGACTCGATGGCATATAACAACAACAACACTTCCTCAAAGAATTCTGCACTCTGATTTACACCACATCAAAATGGCAGTTTTGGGATCCTCAAGGGACTCAAATCTTATTCCTTTAAAATGTTCTTTGGATTGCAGGAACAAAAAGTAGTCTGAAGGGGAAAGATCAGGGCTGTAAGGTGGATGGGGTAAGGTGTTCGATGACATTCTCATCGGATAGCCCTACTACTTTTGATGAATGAACAGATTCACAGTTGTGATGGAAAATCTTTCTTCGTGCCAATTTCTTGGTATTTTTCTCACCAAGGTAGTTTTCAATGATGAGCCACCCTTCAAGAAAATCTATCAAGATTACCCACTTGGGATCCCCAGAACAGTTGCCATAACCTTCTGCACTGACTTCTGTGCCTCCAATTTGACTGACACAGAAAACCCCCTCTGAAGCCACTGTTTTATTTAGATTTTTGTTTGTTTGAAGGTACCCTAACAAGACTACGACAAATGTATTTCTGAGTGAGTTTGTCTGAAGTCATCCTTGGATCACAGAAACATGTTTGAACACATTTTGTTTGAAATAAACCCATGTAAGTCCTGGTGTGGCATTGTAAGATAAGCATTTATCTGATCCTACAAGCCCACTAGATGCTCCTTGGAAACCCTATACAGGGTTGCTACAAGTCGGAACAAACTCGATGGCACATTCATCAATCTGTAGAGCAAAAAACTCTTCCAACCGCATAGTTCCTATTCTGCTTCAGCCCAGTGTCTCATGCAAGGAATGGGCTCTGTAATTTCAGATCTTTTCGTTTTGGAGAAAAGCCAGAACCTGGCTTTATTTATTTATTTATTTTTTTGGCAAAGCCTCTCATTTTTAATCACTAGTTAAATTAGAAATATCAACAACAGCAATCAATGTAGCCTGGGCCACACCAGCCCCCTCTGCGGGCTGCATCAGTCATCTATCTGTTCAAGATCCATATTCATAAGTAAGGCTCTTTTCTGTCATTTTCTTCACTCTTTGTCAAAGTTTAATATTAGAAATATAGGTTTCACAAAATGAATTTGGCAGACTTTCATCTTTCTGATGCTCTAGAATCAGGACAAAAACATAGAAAATAATATTTTGCTTCTTTAGAATCTTTAAAAAAATTCTATAAAACTATCTGGCAGCAGTTTTTTCAGAACAAAGTCTGATTTCTTTAAGCTTTTTTCCATGATTATGTTCTCCCCACGATATTTGCTTGTTACTGAATCACATTTTTTTTGGCTTTTATTTCTTCCCAGAGAGTTAGTTACCTATTGTATTGAATCTTTTTTTTGTTGTTGTTTTTAAGTGCCATCGAGTCATTTCCAACTCATAGAGACCCTATATAGGGTTTCCATTCAAAGTGCTCTTGGGTTTGAATTGCTGATGGTTTTGAACTGCTGGCCTTGTGGTTAGCAGTCTAGTGCTTATCCTGCAGTGCCACACCAGGACCCCACTGTACTGAATATATTAGTATAATATCATTATTGTTGTTGTTAAGTGCTGTTGAGTTGGTTTGGACTCATAGCGACCCAGTATGTTTCAAAGAGCAACTGGTGACTTTGAACTGCCAACCTTGTGGTTCAAACCGACCTGTGGTCCTGTGCTTATCCTACAGCGCCACACCAGGACTCCATGTGTAGTATCATTGTTGTTGTTGTTGTGAAGTGCTGTTGAGTTGGTTCTGACCCATCACAACCCTGTATAGGGCTTCCAAGGAGCAGCTGGTGAGCTTGAACTGCTGACCTTGCAGTTCAAATGGCTTTGCAGTCTGGTGCATGAGGTTCTGCAATTATAAAGTATCCTTTTGCATTGAAAATTTTATGTATCCATTATATTCATTTGGCTTAAGGAGCCCTGATGATGCAGCAGTTAAAGCACTTGACTGCAAACCAAAAGTTTGGCAGTTTGAACTCACTAGACCCTCCTCAGGAGAATGACGTGGCAGTCAGCTTTCATATGAAGATTCACAGCCTTGGAAGCCCTGTGTTCCACTCTGATCTATAGGGTTGCTGAGGGTCTAAAGCCACTCAGTGACAGTGGGTTTTGGTTTTGGTGTGAGATCTTGTTTTTATTGAATGCACGTGCCATACGTTTTTCTATTTTAATGCTTCTTCCTCTTTTTCTTTCTCCACTTCCTTTTCTGTCTCCTTTTTTTCTGAACTACACCAGTTTTGAGATTTAGTTGGGTAATGCTAGTTTTTATTTTTGAAACAACTGATTCCTCATATGTATCATTCCTTGGGATTACTATTTGTGACTCCCCTTCCTCCACTTCCCCCATTTTGCTTACTAAAAGGCTATAACAATCTTCTTCCTTTCTAATATTCAGTAAGACATGTTTAAGACTAAGAACTTTTTCTCCACTAGTACTCCATACAATTTACAGTGACTTGTATAGGATGTGAATTGTAGTTCTATTTTAACATCCTTACAGTATTGTACAACCCCAACCTCTATTTAATTCTAGAACATTTTCATTTCAAAGAGAAACCTGATATTCTTTAGCAGGAAATACCTTCCCCTCTACCACTTTGCCCTTTGACAATCACTCATCTTTCTGCCTTTGTAGATCATCCTCTTTTGAATATTTCATATAGATGTTGCGTCACTGTTAAGTGCTGTTGAGTCAGTTTAGATTCACAACAACCCTGTTCAGGGTTGTTGGTGAGTTTGAGCCACCAACCTTGTGGTTCAATTCGACTTTGCGGTTGAGTGTTGATCCTACAGCTCCACATACGGCCTTTTTGGTCTGGGTTCTTTCTCCTACTTTTTAAGGTTCTTCATTGCTTTTATGGCTGATTAATATTCCATTTATGGCTATACCATATTTTGTTTCTTTACTCTTCACTTGATGGCATTTGGGTTTGTCTACCTTTTAGCTATTATGAATAATACTGCTATAAACATTTATGTACAAGTCTTTATGTGGCAATATGTTTTCATTTCTCTTGGGTATATTATATCTAGGAGTAGAATTTCTAATCATTTGGTAACTCCTTGTTTAACTTTTTGATGAACTTTCAAACTTTTCTCAAGAATTCAATTTTTTTTTCTTTTTAAAATGTTATTTATTTTGTTGTTAAGAAATGTGTAGCAAAGCACATACCATTTAACAATTTCTATATGTACAATCCAGTGATGTTGATTATATTTTTCAAGTTGTCCAGCTATTCTTAACCTCCTTACCTGAGTTATTCCTCTTTCAGTCACATAAACTCAATGCCTTCTAAGGCTCCTATCCAATATTTTGAATTGCTGTGATTTTCATTCCATATAGATAGCTATTAAAAGAGTATAATGCTGAATGCGGACAGTGCTAGGTAAGCTAAACTAGTGTTTGGTTTTAAGAAGGCTATAGGGGATAGTCTTGGCATGAGGTTTAAAGATGATTTCAGGATTTCATTCCATCCATGGTTCCAGCAAGACTAGACTCCATGAGAATTTGAAATTCTCTTCTACATTCCCCCACCCTTTTGATCAGGATGCTCCTATGGAGTCAGTTATGGTAGCCGGGCACCATCCAGTTCCTTTGGTCTCATGTCAAAGAAGGCACATGAAGTTACTTTTAAATACAGATTTGATAATGTCACATACATTTTTATATATAGTGCTTTTATTTTTGTTGTTTTATAACGAGTCTTGATTTGTATTTTTGTATTGTGTTTTGTTGCATCACATTATTAAAAGACTTTCCCCTGTAATATCAAATTTTATTTACTATAAATAATTTTTAGATTTATTTTGATTTCTTTTAAATTATTTTCAGTTTCATTTTTAGTGTTTAGCTTAATGTCCTTCCTTTGTGACAGAGAAGTTTACTTTATTTAAAAAAAAAAAAAAAAAGAACACTTGAAAAATCATCTTTCCTCTAAAAGGTGTGTGTCATTTTCTTAGTTCACTTTAGACAGATATAAATGTGTGACCCGTTCTATTTTTCTGGTAGTGATGGTGTTGTTATTAAGTGCCATTGAGTCAGTCCTGACTCATAGTGACCCTCTATAGGATTTCTGAGGAGTGGCTTGTGGGTTTGAACCACCGACCTTGCAGTTAGCAACAGTCCAGTGTTTATCTTACAATGCCACACCAGAACTCCACCCTGGAGTGTAAGTTCTGCCCATTTGTGCTGAAGTTATTGTCAGCTCTAACCACTTTGAATTCTGGTCTGAAAAAGTCTGATACTGTCCATCACCAGGGCCATAAATGGGCCTTCTGAGTGACACAAACAATTAACACTTGCCAACTAACTTAAAGATTGGCAGTTAGAATTCATTCAGAGGTTCCATGGAAGAAAGCCCTGGCAATCTTCATCTGAAAGGTCACAGCCATTGAAAATCCTCTGCTCAGTTCCACTCCAAAAGAAATGAATTCCCCATGAGCCAGAATCGACATGATGACAACTGGAGGTGATGGTAGGACCATTCTCATCATCAGCATAATATAATGTATACAGAGATGTTATTATTATATGACATTGAGTCAATCCCAATTCATAGCGACCCCTTGTGACAGAAAAGAACTGTCCCATAGGGCTTTTTTTTTTCACCCTTTCTGATTTTAAATAATTTCTTATCCCCTTGTTCTGTTCAAATGACTGCCCACTGGTCTATGTATAGCTTCCTCAAGAGCACACCATAGGGCTTTGT
This sequence comes from Chrysochloris asiatica, assembly GCF_000296735.1. Taxonomy (NCBI): domain Eukaryota; kingdom Metazoa; phylum Chordata; class Mammalia; order Afrosoricida; family Chrysochloridae; genus Chrysochloris; species Chrysochloris asiatica. Next base: position 7,991,702 of record NW_006408650.1, read on the forward strand.
AGGCTGTTATCTTTATGGGAACAGTCTTTCTCCTATAGAGCTGCTCGGTGGTGTCCAAGTACCAACCTTTTGATGAGCACCTAAGCGGTTAAGTGTTGTACTATCAGGTCTCTAACAGAGGCTATTATTACCATCCCAGTTACAAGACACAAAGGTACAGAGAGGTTTTACAACTTGTATGTGGTGAAGCTGGGATTTGAACCTAAACTTCCAGGCACAGCCTATCCTCTTAACCAGAACCTCATGGTACACAAAAGATAACATCCTTTCTCCCTTAACAATAATTGTTCCCAGGGCTCTTTCAAGTGCTCCAATATGCTCCTAGCCCCTTCTCACATTTCTGCGACAACACCCTTGCTTAGTGCTCATTGATAGTACAGAAATTGTTGGAACTGATCATTGCTACACATGGCCTGGATTTGGGAGCTATTCCCAGTGCAGAAGACTGTGTCCCTCCCCTGAGGAAGGGAGGTGGTAGGTCCATGGATTTGTATTTTTCAGGCTGCTCTACCCTGCAAGGTCCCAGTGCAGTGAGGGGGCCAAAGGGAGGCTCTTTGACTGTGCAGTGCCAGTACGGCCCAGGGTATCAGACCTACATCAAGTGGTGGTGTCAAGGAGCTGAATGGAGTTCTTGCAAAATAGTTGTGAAAACCACTGGATCAGAGCAAGAGGTGAAGAATGGACATGCGTCCATCAGGGACAATCATAAAAACCGCATATTCACTGTGACCATGGAGAACCTCAAGGAAGACGATGAGGACACCTACTGGTATGGGATTGAGAGAATTGGAGTTGACCTCGGAGAGAAGGTTAAGGTGTCAATTGACCCAGGTAAGAGTGTGTGCATGTGCGGATATGGTTTTAGTGCTTGCTCTGTCTTGATTGACTCAACGGTGGGCAGACCAAAGGGTGGTCAATCCCTGGGGTGTCACTGAACCCCATTGTCTGTTGCTTGAGGTTGGGAGGGCTCCTCTAGGATGGAATGTGAGATTTTCTGGGCACATTTTCTTCTTTGCACAGTGAAGTCTCTTGCCCATAAAAGGCAAGGCCATAGTTGCCAGTTTGAACTCATGGGACAAAATGGTCTCTTCTCTAGGACCTAGAGACCCCAACCCCTGCTAAAGCTTTCTTGGGATCCTGGTGCCCAGGTATGAATGCTCTTTGTGGAGTTCTGGACTGGGATTTCATGGCCTCTTCCCAACTCCCATCCCATAGCCAACCTTAGGGGAGACTGAGGCTCAGCATAGTTTGGTTGATGTGTTCTAATTCTGAGGTCTAGAAAAGGCCCCACAGTCCAATGGCTGTCCTCCTGGTGCCTGAAATCCCACTGCTCACCATTTATGCATTTGGACCTAACAATATTCTCTTCCTAAATTCTTTTAGAAGACAAATACTCCTGGGAAGGCCAGCTCAGGGGTCCCAGTGCCTTGGCTTTATCTGTTGAGCTGTACTTCTTGCTGACCCTTGGATGGGCAGCATGGGCTCTTGGGACATGTGGGGCACCAGTTAGCAAAGCATCAACTGCACCTGGCCCTATGGCTACAATTTGCAAAGCACAGTCCTGTACATCCTCTCACTCAATCCTCACCTCACTGGCAAAGTGGATAACCACATGCCAGAGGCTTAGTAACTTGCCCAAAGGATCTTCTTAATATTGTGCTCTTGTTAGAACTAGTTCTGACCTTAGGGGTCATAGATGGAAAGTTCATGGTAGCAGCACTGAGCAAGTTGCCATTCCACCCTGTCCTTGCTGGATAAATAAGATGGCGGTGAGGGAAGCATGGGCTAAGACAGTCATAAGCAGTGAAAGTGCTTTAAATCCAGATGAATTCAGGTTACCCTTGTCCTGAGCCTCTTCTTGGGAGGACCCTTTCAACCCTCCCAAGGGCTGATCAAGACCCTCTCTGTACCTATGTCCAGCCCCACCTGCTTCTGAGGCTCTTGAGGCTCCTGGAAGCTGGGGAGATATGAGAGATCCAGGCTGCAGCCCACTCCTCACAGTCCTGCTCCAGGGTCCTCAGGCCAAGGCAGCCCTGTCCCCAGACTCAGAGCCATGTGTAGGACTGTGTAGGTTAGCAGTTAGAGAGTTTAGTAATCTGCTCTGTGTGCCAAGCACCAACTACAGTGTGGACAACTACCACCTTCACCACCACCACCACATTTACAGCGCCAACCATCCCAGAAGAGACCACAAGCTTCCCTCCTATCAACAGCCACCTTTCTGATAGCAGGTAAGCCAGCTAAGATGCTGTTGTTCCCTGTGACCCATTTGTCCTAAACTGCTCCAATGGGGGAACCCTTTGCCATCATCCCAGGTTCCTGTGGGAGTTTGGGCTCAGACCCTCAACTTCTTTTGGGAGGATGAGGGGTTCAGAGACATTTGCTTCTAGCCCCTAAAGACCCCTATCCTGGATTTTAGTGCAGTTGGTAGACTTGTGGGGTGGTTTGTTCATGCATTGATTCATCTTTACCAAGGTAACATCTCCCTGGCCAGCACTGTATTGGGTACAGTGTTCCTTGATGTATGTTTTTCTCCTGTGTATGTTTTTATTGTCTGTTCTGCTCTTTTTATAAGTCAGAAGTGATTAGATTTAGAACCCAAACTATAGGGTTGGATTGAATTAACATAACAAAGAAAGCCCTAGTTCCAAAGAGGATCATATTTACTGGTATGTTGTTGTTGTTGTTAGGTGCCATCGAGGCTTGTGTCCAAACAAATACTGCCTGGTCTGTGCTGTTCTCACAGTTGTCATGTTTGAGCACATTTTTTGCAGCCACTGTGTCCACCCATCTTGTGGAGGGTTTTCCTTTTTTTTTTGCTGACCCTTTATTTTACCAAGCATGAGATCTTTTTCTAAGGACTGATCGCTCCTGATAATACATCCAAAGGATGTGAGATGAAGTGTCACCATTCTCATTTCTAAGGAACATTTTGGCTGTTCTTCCAAGTTTTTCTGATAGTCCATGGTATACTCAATATTCTTTACCACTCCCATAATTCAAATGCATCAATTCTTCTTCGCTTTACCTTTTTCATTGTCCAACTTTCATATGCATTCTACTGAATTTAAAGACCACCTCGAGATCAAGTTTGATGCATTAGATGTGAATGACTAAAGACCAGAAGAGCTGTGAGTGACATAAAAAAAGTTATATATGAAGAAAACAAAAATCATCAAAAATCCAGGAAAGAAGGAAAAGACCAAAATGGTTGTCAGAAGTAAAACTTGCTTCTTGAGTATAGAGAAGCTAAAGTAACTAGAAAAAATGAGGAAGTAAAAAAGGTGAACAGAAAAATTTAAAGGCAGCTCACGAAAACAAAGTAAAGTATTAGACTGAAACATGCAAAAACCTGAATTTAGAAAACCGAAAGAGGACATGCATAGTATTTGTCAAACTAAAAAAACTGAAGAAAAATCTCAAGTCTGGGATTGCAATACTGAAGGATTCTATGGGCAAAATATTGAATGATGCAGGAAGCATCAAAAGAAGTGGAAGAAAAAAAAAAAAAAGAAGTGGAAGGAATATACTGAGTCATTATATCAAAAAGAATTGGTCAATGTTCAACCATTTGAAGAGGTAGCATATGATCAAGAATCGATGGTAGTGAAGGAAGAAGTCCAAGCTGCAATGAGTCATTGGCAAAAAACAAGGCTCAGAAGAGATGGGGATAAGATTCTTATAATTCAATAGTGAGTAATTGTTATCATGACTAATTGTGACTGTCACAAATGTAAAGGTAGAAGTTTTGTAACAAAAACTGGGGAGTAGTTAATCTTACAGCCCAGAAACAGAGGACCCTAGGACCATCAAGGGAGAAGAGTACAAGCAGAATGTGGGAGCTTATCCAGAGAAGCAGCGACACCAGAGATGGAGGCAGAGATGGGGACACGGAGAGAGGGAGCAGCTGAGGACTCTCGATTCATGGAAAGAGAGGGACTGAGAGCTGGAGGCCAGGAGGCAGACTTGCAAAATGTGCCCTTTGGTGGTGTAAATTATTATATATGCCTAAGTGGTGTTTTTTTTTAAGAGCTAAAATGAATAGAGAGAAATACTATTAACTGATGGTACATGAAGGGGATTATAATCATTGTAATGAAACAAGGTGTATGATTTGTTGAATGTAAAACTGATGATCTGCCCTGTAAACTTCCACTCAATTCACAATAAAAACTTAAAAACAAGGCTACAGGAATTGATGGAATACAAATTGAAATGTTTCATTAAACTGATGCAGCACTGGAAGTGCTCACTTGTCTATGCCAAAAAATTTGGAAGAGAGCTACCTGGTCAAGAGATTGGAAAAGATCCACATTTGTCCCCATTCCAAAGAAAGGTGACCTACCAGAATGGAAAAAATCAATGAAAAAATCATTAACATCACATGCAATTAAAGTTTTCTGAAGATAAAAAATGGTTGTAGCAGTACGCTGACAAGGTGGTGGTGGTCGTGGTGGTTATGTGCCATGGAGTAGGAACGGACTCATAACAACCCTGTCCAGGGTTTCCAAGGCTGTAAATCTTTATAGGAGCAGAAGACCTCATCTTTCTCCCACGGAACAGCTGGTAGTTTCAAACTGTTGACCTTAAGGTTTACAGCCCAATTCATACACTGACAGGAAGCTACCAGAAATTCAAGCTGGATTCAGAAGAGGACATGGAATGATGGCTGTCATTGGTGACATCAGATGGATCTTGGGCTAAAAGATGAAAATACCAAAAAGATGTTTACTTGTGATTTTTCACTATTTAAAGGCATTTGACTGTGCGGATCCCAATAAACTATGGATTACGTTGTGAAGAAGTGGTCTTCAGGAACACTTAATTGTGCTAATGAGGAACCTGTACATAGGCTAAGAGGAGGCCTTTTGAACAGAATGAAGCGATACTGAATGGCTTAAAATCATGAAACTTATGTGCCAGGGTTGTATCCTTTCACCATACTTATTCAATCTATGCTGAGCAAATAATCTGAGAAGATGGATTATATGAAGAGGAACATGGCATCGGGATTGAAGGAAAACCCATTAACAACCTGCACTATGCAGATAACACAACCCTGCTTGCTGGAAGCAATCAGGACTTAAAATACTTATTGAAGATCAAAGACTACAGCCTTTAGTATGGATTGCACCACTATGTAAAGAAAGCAAAAATCTCCACAACTGGACCAATAAATAACATCATCATAAATAGAGAAAAGATTGAAGTTGTCAATTTCACTTGGGTCCACAATCAACATGCAAGGAAATAGCACTCAAGAAATCACATGATGTATTGCATTAGGCAAATCTGTTACAAAAGACCTCTATCATGTGTTAAAGAGCAATGATGTCACTTTGCAGTCTAAGGTACCCCTGACCCAAGCCATGACATTTTCTATCACCTCATAAGTATGCGAAAGTTGAGTAATAATAAAAAGACCCTAGAAGAACTGATGCATTTGAATTATGGTGTTGGAGAAGAATGTTGAAAGAAGAATATTACAAAGGTGGCCAACAGCTGGCTATAGCAGAAGGAAGAAATCTATCTTGGAAGAACTACACCCAGAATGCTCCTCAGGAGCAAGGATGGTGAGACTTTCTCTCGTGTGTTTTGGACATATTGTCAGTAGGGACCTGACAACATGCTTGATAAAGTGGAGGGTCAATTAAAAAGGAGATAGATTGACATAGTTGCAGCAACAATGGGCTCAAATGGTGTAACAATTGTGAAGATGACAGAGGACCCAACAGTGTTTTGTTCTGTTGTGCATAGGATCACAATGAGTCGGAACCAACTCAACCACACCTAACAACAACACCACCAAGGAATAGTGGTTCCATGCAGGTCATAAAGTGTGTGCCCCTCCCGTGTGGAATAGGGCACAGAAGTGAGAGGGGAGCCCTGGGTGCAGGGCCTCCTCCTGTTGTTGTTCCCAGGTATAAGACCATGTTGCTCAGCATCATCCTACCCCTCATCTTTGCCGTGTTTCTGCTCCTCTTGGTGGCGGCCTCACTCCTGGCTTGGAGGATGATGAAGCAACAGAAGAAAGGTAAGTGGTCTGTGTGCACCTAGGTGGGGACTGGGGTGGGTCAGAGTGTGTGGGGCTGACTGCTGGTGGTGGTAGCCAAGATTATCTTCCCCAAAGGATTCCCCATGTGATCTGCAAGGGGCACTGCTGCAAAGGTGGCCAGCAGCTGGCTGCCTCAGAGCCTGGGGGGATAGGCCTGGAGCTTGTAGGTGAATCCCAGGGAGTTTGGGTACTAGTAGCCTGGTCTGTACATCACTGCCTGGTCTTCTTTTGGACCCACCTCCCTCTATTTTCCAATCTCAGTTCTTGTTGGCAGTGGTGACAGTGGCCTTAGGCAGACCACTCACTCTAGGATTGCCTAGGTACTTCAGTAGACTCTGTGAGGTTGCTAATGAAGTCCTGAGTCAATATGGAGGCAGGGAGGCACACATTCATACACACACACACACACACGTGCATATACACATATGTGTACTTGTGTTTTTTTGTTGTCCCTAAAGCAGGGGACATGGGGGAGGTGGCAGGGGAGAGCCAGAGAGCAGAGAAATATAGGAGTCAGCAGCAACCTTAAAACCAGGCCATGCATCATGGTCAAATGGCATAACATTGTCCAGAAAGACACTATTCTACATCCTACTGTGGTGAGTAGTGACTGGGATCTTAAAAGCTTATGAGTGGCTATCTAAGATGCAACTATTGGTCTCTCCCTGTCTGGAGGAAAGAAGGGTGATGAAAATCGAAGACAATTGGAAACAGTTAGTCCAATGGATCAATGGTAACCACCCTGAGATTAGAAGTAGATGGACTCTGGCTACCACTACCAACTGCTCTGAAAGGGATTACATTAGAAGATTCTGGATAGAATATAGAACAAAACTCAAAACCATAAAAGGGGCCAGTTTTACTGGTCAGATAGAGACTCGTGGAACCCTGAGACTATGGCGCTTGGTCACCCTTCAAGTCTGGAACTGAACTCACCCCTGTGTCTCAGTTTTCAGCCAAGCAGTAGACATATAGGTAAACGGGGAGAGGCTGATTGGGTTACCAGTGAGGTACACACACTACAGAATGGTCAATAATTTGAGATCAAAAGAAAAGGATTTGCCCAAGGACAAAAGTGAGAAGGCTTGGGATGGAAGCAGGAAACAGAGAGGAAGTGAGATTAATGGTGTTGCACTGAGGGCAAGGTACACAATGAGATGAAGCAAAGTGTATGATTTGTTGAATATAAAATATAAATATAAAACAAATGGTCTGCTCTGTAAGCACAGAAAGTTAAAAAAAGACACAAAACACAACAAAAATCCAGCCCTTATTGTGTCATTTAGGGGGGTGGTTTGAAGTGGTCTCTGTTTTTGTAATGGCTTCATTGCCTGGGAATCCATGTGTCAGCTTCAACCAAGCCCTGGGGTACAAGGAAGGTCTGACGTATCCACTCAGCCACTCACAGCCCACTGAGGATGAAGTGGCACTCAGTGGGGTGGATGTGATGAGGAGACAGTGCCATGTGGATAGCTGGGGAAGGAAGGTGACTGACAGGGCTGCCCCCCAGTCAGTTGGGGGACAGATGGGATGAGGTCTCTGGGGATCCCAGAGAGGGTGAGACTGAAGTCACATAGCGCATCATCTCAGGAGTCAGAATTAGAATCAGGTTTCCGATTTCTGCATCTGGAGTCCAATTCACTTTTTTCCTTCAGTATTTCTTTTCCTCAGACATGGGGATCCCTGAGTGTTTTGGGGATGGGTTTTCTAATCCTAGCTTGTGTTTGTCTTTCAGCTGCTGAGACATCCCCAGAGCAGGTAGGAGTTCTGAGACCCAATCAGAGACCACCTGGCTCTTTCCCTCCTTCCGCATCCCTGTTCTCCCAAGAGCATGGAAGTCCCAACCGTGTGTCAAATCTCATGTCTTCCATATCCTTCAGGACCTGGAGAGGCGGGTCCTGGGAACAACCCTAGGGGAGGAGGACTGGAAGGGATGGGTGTGAGAGACTTGCTGAGGAGTGGGGGGAGAGGGAGGAGGAACAGGGAAGAGAGAGGCCCATGGGTCTCAGCAGAGGAGCCACCTGTACCTTGTTTCCTCTCTCACGTGTTCCAGACCCTGGAAGACATCTTCTATGCAAACCTGACCCTGCACCATACTGCCACCTCCCAGGCTTCCTCCAAGAAAAAGGTGTCCGCCAAGTTTACCCCCACTGCCCAGGACCAAGAGAAAGAAGTGGAATACATCACCATGGTATGTACTCAGCAGTGTGTAGCCCTTTGATCAACCAGGCAAAGCTACAACCACTGAAGGACCTTATTGTTGTTGTTGTTAAGTGCCATTGGGTCGGTTCCAACCCATAGTGCCCTTGTACAGGGTTTCTGAGACTGTAAATCTTTACGGGAGCAGAAAGCTTCATCTTTTTCCTGTGGAGCGGCTAGTAGTTTCGAACTGCTGACCTTAAGGTTCACAGTTCGATTTGTAACCACTATGCTACCAGAGCTCCTTAAGGAGGATCTTACTAGGTTCTTGGAAATGTCTGTGTACCAGGTCTCAGCACTGGAGATCTGAGAGCCAATCAAACACGGTCTGTGTGCTGGGCAGGAGCACCCAGACCTGCTGAGGAACCCACGATTTTACCCCGAAGTACTGCCCTGCCAGTGGAGTTGAAGGAGAGATTTTCTCTATGGCTGGAATTCAGGGTGTTTGGCTGAGTGAAGGGAAGAGACATTGGAGGGCTGGGGGCTGATTTCAGCAGTCCTGGAGGATCTGTCTAGTCCTCTATGGAATCTGCCAGCCTCTCTGACCCTGTGGTCATCTCTGTTGCAGGCCCCCTTGCCGAAGGAGGAGATTTTCTATGCTACTCTGTCTTTGGACAACTCAGATCAGGAGCTGACCTATAGCAATATAGATCATTTGAACACTCACTTTCCTATGGTGAGCCACGAGGAGCCCACAGAATACAGCATCATCACAAAATCTTAGCAACTACTCAAAGTTCCCTCCTGGACCTTACCGGAGACTCACCATGGCCAGCATACCTGCCTTCACCAGGACCCATAGTGACTGAGGCCAGTCAGTGTCATCTCCAGCCTGAGCTCTGACTCAGACTCAGAAACTTCTGGGAGTCAAACACGAATCTCTCCCCATTCTCTCCAATCCCATACTGCTTTGGGGGGTGGGAGGGGCTGAAGGGATGCTCTGGGCTGCCTTGGGAATCATAATGATTATGGTAATAATAATAAGAGGTAACCTTTATTTATTGCTTACCTATATGTTGTTGTTGTTGTTAAGTGCTGTCGAGTCGGTTCCGACCCATAGCGACCCTGTACAGTGGGCTGAATAATGATGACCACCCAAAGAGATCCACATCTTAATTTCTAGAATTTATGAATGTTATCTTATATGACAAAAGAGCCTGTGACTAATTTAAAGATCATGAAATGGGACAATTATCCAAGATTATCAAGGTGGGTCCTGAATGTAATCACGAGGTAAGCAGGTCAGTGGAGAAGGTGATGTAAGGATGGAAACCTAGACTGGAGCGATACAGCCAAGAGCCAAGGAATGAGCAGGAAAAGACAAGGAATGGATTCTCCCCTGGGGCCTCCAGAAAGAACTAGCCCTCCTGGCACCTTGACGCTAAACCCAGTGAAATGAATTTCAGATTTCTAGCTTCCAGAACTGTAGGAAATAAATATGTTATTTTAAGCCACTAAGTTTGTGGTCATTTTTTTTACAGCAGCCATTGGAAACAGACACCATGTGCCAGTTTCTCTTTCTTGCTATACTTTGCATATGTGTGTATGGTAGGAGTACAGAGTTAGAGTTAGAATTATGGCTAGATCTAGGTTAGGCCTAGGACTTGGTTTAATGTTATGGTTATAGTTAGGACTAGGTTTAATGTTAGGGTTTAGAGGTTGGGTTAGGGCTAAGAGTAAGGCTTGGGCTAGTTTTAGTGTTATAGTAGGTTTATTTATTGATTTTAAAGTTTTTATTGTGAATTGAGTGCAAGTTTACAGGGCAGATCATCAGTTTTACATTCAACAAATCATACACCTTGTTTCATTACAATGAAACAGTTAACAGTATTTCTCTCTATTCATTTTAGCTTTTTTTTTTTTTTTAAACATTCAGGCACATTTAATAATTTAAACCACTAAAGGGCACATTCGGCAAGTCTGCCTCCTGGCCACCAGCTCTCAGTCCCTCTCTTTCCATGAATCTAGAGTCCTCGGCTGCTCCCTCTCTCCATGTCCCCATCTTTGCTTCCATCTCTGGTATTGCTGCAGCAGATTTGCCTAATGCATTGCATAGTTTGATCTCTTCATTGCTGCTTCCATGAGTGTTGATGGTGTTGTTGTTGTTAAGTACCGTGAAGTCGGTTCTGACTCATAGTGACCCTGCACAGAGTTGATAGTGGATCTAAGCAAAATGAAGTCTTTGACAACTTCAATCTCTTCTCCATTTATCATGATGTTAATTATTGATACAGTGGTGAGGATTTTTGTTTTCTTTACATTGAGGTACAACCCATACTGAAACCTATGGTCTTTGATTTTCATCAGTTAGTATTTTAAGTCCTCTTTGATTTCAACAAACAAGGTTGTATCATCTGCATATTGCAGGTTGTTAATGAGTCTTTCTCCAACTCTGATACCGGTTCTTCTGCATATAATTCAGCTTCTTAGATTATTTGCTCAACTTACAGATTGAATAAGCATGGTGAAAGAATACAACCCTTTCCTGATTTTGAGCCATTCAGTGTCCCCTTGTTCTACTAGAATGACTACTTCTTGGTCTATGTACAGATTCCTCAAGAGCACAATTAATATCCCTTCTCCACAATGTTGTCCATAGCTTGTCATGATCCACATAGTCGAAAGCCTGTACATAGTCAATAAAGCACAAGTAAACATCTTTCTGGTATTCTCTGCTTTCAGCTATGATCCATCTGATGTCAGAAATGATATCCCATGTTCCCTATCTTTGTCTGAATTCGGCTTGAACCTCTGGCAGCTCCCTGTTGATGTACTGTTGTAGATGTTTTCAAATGATCTTGAGCAAAATTCTTTTGCATGTGATATTAATGATATTCTCTGATGATTTCCATATTCCATTGGGTTACCTCTTTTTGGAATGTGCACAAATATGGATCTCTTCCAATCAGTTGTCCAGGTAGCTGACTTCCAAATTTCTTGGCAGAGATGAGTGAGTGCATCCAGTGTTGCATCAGTTTGGTGAAAGATTTCAATTTGTATTTTATCATTTCCTGGACCCTTGTTCTTTGTCAATACTTTCAGTGTACCTTGGACTTCTTCCTTCAGTATCACTGACTCTTGTTCATATGTTGCTTCTTGAAATGGTTGAACATTGACCATTTCTTTTTGGTCCAGTGACTGTGAATTCCTTTCATCTTCTTTTGATGCTTTCTGCATCATTCAATATGTTGCCCATAGAATCCCTCACTATTGCCAGTAGAGGCCTGAATGCTTTCTTCAGTTCTTACAGTTTTGTGAAATGCTGAGCATGTTCTTCCCTTTTGGTTTTCTAACTCCAGGTCTTTGCACATTTCATTATAATATTTGACTTTGTCTTCTCATGTTGCCCTTTGAAATTTTCTGTTCAGTTTTTTTTAACCTCCTCATTCCTTCTATTTACTTTAGCATCTCTATGCTGGATAACAAGTTTCAGAGTCTCTTCTGACATCCATTTTGGTCTTTTTCTTTTTTCTTGTCTTCTAAATGACCTTTTGCTTTCTTTCTGTATGAAGTTCTTAATGGCATCCTACAACTCTTCTGATCTTTAGTCATTAGTGTCTAATGCATTAAATCGGTTTTTGAGATGATCTCTAAATTCAGGTTGGGATATATTCAAGGTCAATGTGGTACCTTGAAATGACTTGATATGGCTTTTCTATCCAAAGTCTTCTTAATTTCACTAAGTGACTGGATGGGTCCAAATAAATAAGGTATGCAGGACTCTAAGGTTGGGGTTGGGTAGTTTTTTTGCCCTCCAGTTAGGTTTAAAAGGAGCCATTTCAGAAGCTTGAATCACCATGTATCTGAATAGGCTGTATGACAATATGTCTCTCTCTCTCTCTTTATATATATATACATATGTTGTTGTTAAGTGCTGTCGAGTCAGTTCTGACCCATAGCCGCCCTGTATAGGGTTTCTGAGGAGCAGCTAGTGGATTTTAACCACTGACCTTGAGGCTCAAACTGATCTTGCTGTCCAGCACATTATCCTGCAGCGCCACACCAGGACTCCCGTATTTATATATGTTGTTGGTAAGTCCAATGGAGTAAATTCTGACTCAAAGTGACTCTGTGTAGGGTTTCCAAGGTTGTAAGTCTTTGAGGAACTAGAAAGTCTTACCTTTCCTACTCTCTGTCTCTATTTTTTCTTAAATCAATGTGTCCTGGGATTTACCTGACCTCTCTCACAGCTTTGAGCATCCCAAGTAGAGCAGAGGGAGGTGGCATCAGTGATGGACAGCCCAGCATGCTGCTGCTGCTCTTTGCTCCTCATCTCATGCCCCTAGAGATGACTTTAGAAACATAATAACCTTCCCATCCTGGGGGTATTTGCAAAGTCAAAGGTGGTCATTTAAGCTGGTCAGATCTGAGTGAGACTTTTTGACTCAGGCTGTTTTAAGATTTATGGAACAAGAAGTAAATGAGAAAAACAAAAATCAAAGCAGAGTAAAATTAGAGTGAATTGAAGTATAAAAGTCAGAACATAAAACCCTGAACCAGTGACTCACAGTGCCATATATCTATTGTGTATAAAGTTGCTTTATGTCTGAGTTTTTAAGCAGTCAACATCAAACAGAATCTGTAAGTACATGCTTATGTTGGAATGCTAAAACCAGAAAACAACAATGAAACCAGTTGCCAATGGGTTCATTTCAGTTCTTGGTAGACTCAATGGCACCTAAAAATATCAACAAATGTGCTACAAAGCAGAACTGCTCCATAGGATTTTCTTGACTAATCATCAGGGATCCAGATTGTTAAGTCTTTCTTTGGTGGTGCCCCTGGGTTGTTTTAAACTGCCACCCCTCATGTTGGATAGGAGCTTATTTTTTTCTGGTTAGGCGCTACCATTAATACTGATGATGATGATTGTCAAGAAACATTTGGTGGAATCTAGAAAGACAGAAGAGGCTCTGGTCAGCTAGAAACGGGTGGGACTCTTGAGACTATGGACCTTGTTGTTGTTGTTAAGTGCCATCCAGTGGGTTCCAACTCATAGTGACCCTGTATAGAGTTTCTAAGGAGCAGCTGGTGGGTTTGAACCACTAACCTTGAAGTTAGAAGTTCTTTTAACAGTATAGTGCCACATCATGGACTACCAGAAGAACAAACAAATCTGTGTTGGAAGAAGTAAAGCCAGAATGCTCCTTAGAAGCCATGATGACCAAACTTCATCTCTCATACTTTGGACATATTATCAGAAGGGACTAGTCCCTGGAGAAGGACATCATGCTTGGTAAAGTGGAAGGTCAAGGAAAAATAGGAAGACCCATCTTGGGTTGGCTCAGTGGCAGCTGAAATGGGCTCAAGTGTAACATCCTCAAGTGAGGATGGCACAGAACTGGGGCATGTTTCGTTCTGTTGTGTGTAGAGTCGCTGTGAGATGGAACCAACTCAGTAGCACCTAAGAACAACAACAAAAGATAGGGAAGGCTAGAATGTAATTCAGGTTGGCTTGGCTAGAGGAGTCTGACTGCTTCTGAATTTATCAGGATAGTGGATGTGGGATGGAAATGGAAGTTTCTGGCAGCCTGGCTGAGCTGAGGAAAGCATCTTATCAAGACTGATCCACTCTGATCACTTTTGATTGTCTGAGTCCAGCTTTAAAAAATGGTGTTTACAAGCCAGATGCATTGTTGGAAATAATGCATGAATCTAAAATCTGGCCATGAGGTGGAGTAGCCTATTGTTGAGAACCGGCCTCGACATAGGGGTTTGGTTCACGAAGTAGGGAGATCTGGCGGCGACAGAGATAGAGAAAGAATAAACACAAAGACACAACGAGAGAGAAACATAGACACCCCGGAACTAGAGTTGATGCGTAACTGGCATCAGACAGATCCTGCATTGTAAACATTTTGGCTATGCATGCCGTTTGCACATCTTGCCAACTGCAATGCCTGCCCGTACTGCAAGCCGCAATGCATGCAGGCTTCAGTCTGCGCCTCCGTTTATTTTGGGAGAAGCTTTACACAAAAGAAGGCGGAGTTTATTAAGACGGAGTACAAAAGTGAAATTAATCATTCAAAACAGGACACAATGATTACAGGAACAAATTCTAAAACATACATCACAAATTGTCTTGATAATCTAACATCCTTAATTTTCCAGAAATTCAAGCAAATTTTTATATGGTGCTTTTCAGGTTCGAATCCCAAGACAGCAACTCAGTTTCTCAAGCCTAATTAACATACCTATAGCACCTAATCTTGAATGGGAAAAGGTGAAAAGGATTGGGAGGAGTCCCGCTGTGTCAGCTGCCTGGCCGGAGACTTGCGGGAGGAAGAAAGAAGCCTAGGTCAATGGTCTGCACCTGGGGGCGATTTAAGACGGCTGACGCTATTGTTCTTTGGACAAAACCCTGGAATTCTCCAATCTACTTTGGGTGAATTCCTTAGGGGAATTTTTTCTCCAGCGTCTCCCAGCAAACTTGTCCTAGGAACTTTCAGGCCTCGGCTTTAGAAGAAGTTTTTGTTTTAATATTTGTCCATGGGTATCAAGGGCTCATGTATTAAGTTAATATCAAACATAACTGAATAAGTTGATAAAGAAAAGCCATGTTTGCCAGGTGGCCAGAGTTTTTTTCTCAGAGAGATTTGTTCCCAGAACCTTAAGCACTGCCAACACAGTGGAGACATTAAGAAAGGCACATAAGAAACCATTTTCTCGGAAGCTACAATTACTGGAGTTCGAAGCATAGAATGAATTAATAGGACTAAAGTGCTCAAGAGCAAAAATGTCAGTTTGAGGACTAAGGTGCGCCTGACCCAAGATATTATATTTTCAGTAGTTTCATATGCATGTGAAAGTTGGACAATGAATAAGGAAGATCATAGAAGAATTGATGCATTTGAGTTATGGTGTTGGAGAAGAATATTAAAGGTAGCATGGACTGCTGGAAGAACAAAGTTGTCTTGGAAGAAGTATACAGCCAGAACGCTCCTTAGAATCCAGGATGGCGGACTTCATCTCTCATACTTTGGACATGTTATAAGGAGGGACTAGTCCTTGGAGAAGAACATCATACTTGGGAATGTGGAGGGTCAGCAAAAAAGAGGGAGACCCCAACAAGATGGGTTGGAACAGTGGCAGCAACAATGGACTCAAGCTTAACAATGATTTTGAGAATGGCACAAAATTGGACAGTGTTTCATTCTGTTGTGCTTTCGGTTGCTATGAGTTGAAACCAATTTGATGGTAGTGGTTATGAATCGGGCTGCTAACCTCAAGGTCGGCAGTTCAAAACTACCAGCAGTTCTGAGGGAGAAAGATGAGGTGTTCTGCTCCTGTAAAGATTTATAGCCTTGGAAATCCTGTGCAGGGTCACTTTGAGTTGGAACCGACTCCATGGTACTTAACAACAAGTATAACAAAGCCGTTTGAACTGCAAGGTCGGCGGTTCAAGCTCACCAGCCACTCCTCGGAAACCCCATACAGTGCTTCTATGGGTCAGAATGGACTCAATGGCACTTAACAACAACAACAACAACAACAAGTATAACAACAAAAGCTTCCCACTTGTGGTATTTATTCTACAGCAGCAGTAGACAAGACTGGCATTCAAACCCACTCATAGGTGCCGCAGAACACAGGTCTGGAGAGGTGCTTCAGAAAGAGTACAACCTTGAAAATCCTATGAACCAGTTCTACGCTGCATACATGTGGTCTCCATGAGTCAGACTCAGTTCAATAACAAGGTACAAAAACAATTCATCCAGAAACTCATAAGCTAAGAGTATAAGCAGGAAGAATGTTGACCAACGAAATCAGAGTGTAAACAGACATAGAACTGTTACTTCTACAAAAATAAAACTGAATGCTTTGGAAAGACTCAATGTAAGTGTTTGTTTTAAAAATGTTGTCAGATTAAGAGTGGGTGAACCAATGCAGTGAGTCACCCTTAATTGGGTTGAATTCTTACCCAGTGTAATTAGAGTTGATAATTGTTCAGTTCATTGAGAAAGTTGGTTCAACCAGGGAATCATAAAAAAGGTAATTCTTTCTTTAGATGTTTTACTTTGACTTGCAATATCTGTCTCATAATTTGCCAATTTTTAAATGCAGACCTAAAACTCTTCTTTGCTTATAGGTCTGTAGAGAGAGTGGATCATTATCTTCCTCCCACCAGCTGTCTAGTCTACAAATGTCTTATAATTAGCTTCAGTTTTCAGAATATGGAACAGGAAATTCTTGACATTTGTAAAGCAATCTGATTGCAAAACCCTTCTCTATGTTTATGAGCTTCCTCTGAGCCTTTTACAGTTGTCTCGTTCACTCTTAATTTGACAGCAATTAAAACAACAACAAAAAAGATGACATGCTTACATTGAGTGTTTTCAAAGCATTTAATTTCATTTTTGTAGAAATGACAGTTCTAGTTCTGTTTTCACTCTGATTTCATTGGTCAATGTTTTTCCTGTTTACACTTTTAGTTGATTAGTTTATTGATGAATTAACTAGATTACTTAATTACAATTACTGTGTACAACTGGTGCAAATAAGCTTGGGTGTAGACATAGCTGACTCTTGGTGACTATGCATGATAGTGTATGAGCCTGGAGAAGTGAGCGTATCTTCTAAAGAAGATTTATGAACGTTTGTGTTAAAGCCAGTCAGTTTTACTAAGAGACTGAAGTGTGTTAGTTGATCTGGTAAGTTGTTTAAGTGAAGGACGGTTTAAAAAGATTTCTACTAGTCTTTCTGTTATTACCATAATTTCAAAAAAGAAAAGACATTGAACATTCCGAGTGCTTCCCAAGAAAGGGCAGTTGGCAAATTTTGCCAACATAGATTTATGTTGCGTGTGTGATTTCCTTCTGGTACTCTGGCATCCATTGGTTTACTTCAAACCATTTTCTAGATGTAACCCTTTCTACTACCACCCAGCTGTTGAGGTCAAGTCTAGCCCTAAAGGACCTCTAGTGATGTGTGTCAGGATACTGACTAAGGGCTATTGCTTATCTGGGCCCCATGACCTACATTGTGAAAATGTCTCCTTCAATCATTCTGATTCCCCTGCCCCAGCACAAGTCTCTTCCTCAAACCAGTCCACTGTGATCACATTTTCACTGTCTCTGAAGTTCTTGCACCAGGCAAGGGTGATTGAGCCATTTGTTTTGCTAGAAATGCCTTTGATGAGTTATCTAGAGTTAAGGATGGGGAAGGACTCTGTGTTCAAAGGTCAGAAACAAAGGGGAGGCGTTCTGAACCCTTGTGTATTATGAAGTCTACCACTCACAGAACAGAGGAACATCATCTCTGATATTCACTGGCGATTTCAGAATGAAAACCAGCCTTGAAGAGTTCCTGAGACTTCCCCTATCCCTCTCCTATCATCCTCCTGCCCTCGTGCCTCAAACCCAGATGTCTTCAATCTCATCATTCATATAGAGTCATCAGAGTCCAAACCCACTCAATGGCAATGTTTTAAAATCATTTACTAGTTCATTAATTTTGTTTTCATTTTAATTTATAAAATATTTGATGAATAATTACTACATATTTACATAATAAATTTGTATAGGATTGTTGTTGTTAAATGCTGTCGAGTCCATTTCGACCCATAGTGACCCTGTATATGGCTTCCAAGAAATGACTGGTGAGTTTGAACCACTGACCTTGTGATTCAAATGACTTTGCAGACCGGTGCATTAACCTACAGCACCACACCAGGACTCCTTATATAGGATAGAAAGGATAACAATAAAACCAACACCCAACTACCCACCATTGCACTGTTGTGAACTGCCATCGAGTTGGTTCTGACTCATAGTGACCTTGTATAGGGTTTCTGAGGAGCGGTTGGTGAGCTTGAATCTCACACCTTGTGGTTCAAATTGACCTTACACTCCAGCACATTACACAGTGCCACACCAGGACTCACCATACCACTGAAGAAATGAAACATGACCAATGCCACTGAAGGCACACAGCTCATTATTCATCATTTTTTTCCTTCCAAGGAGGGCTATGCTTGCATAAGATACCTAAAGGGTCCGTCACAGCCCCTGGCCCACTCTCTTTGCCTTTCTGTTAATTAGCAAAGTCATCAAATGGCTGTTCTACATGATAAGTCACTGCACTCAGTGGATAAATCTATGCAGCTCTTCTGATTTTAATACTATGTGTTTTTACCCAGGAAACCAGGA
The DNA here is from genome assembly GCF_000296735.1 of Chrysochloris asiatica. NCBI lineage: Eukaryota > Metazoa > Chordata > Mammalia > Afrosoricida > Chrysochloridae > Chrysochloris > Chrysochloris asiatica. Next base: position 8,010,104 of record NW_006408650.1, read on the forward strand.
TCCAATGCCCAGTTATGCTTTTGTTTTCTTATGGGTCTAGTGATTGGTTTTGTACCTTAGAATGCAACAACTGATTTCCTTGCTGGTATTCCTGTGCAGAATGTTACCCTCCATCAAAGATGATGAGAGTTTTATAGATCTAGATTTTCTGGATAAAATTTAAAACCATTGTCTTGAGATAATCTTTAAGCCAAAATTATCTTCTAAAGTCTTTGTATATAGTTTAGTTTAACTAGTAAAGAATGTCTGATTTAAGTATTCTATCCACTTTTAAGAGCTATTTTTATGGCATCAAATTAACAGCTAACCAACCAACCAACCAACCAACCAACCAATCAACCAATCAACCAACCGTTATCAAGTTGATTCCAATTCATAGCCACCCTGTATAGTGTTTCTGAGACTGTAAATATTTTGGGGAACAGAAAGCCTCATCTTTATCCCAAGGAGCAACAGGTGGGTTTGAACTGCCAATGTTGCCATAAGCAGTCCCATGCTTATCCTACACCACCACCATGGTTCCTTAAATTGACAACTGTTGTTGTTGTTAAGTGTTGGTTCTGACTCATAGCAGCCCTGTATATAAACTCACCAAGGAGTGGCTGGTGAGTTTGAACCACTGACCTTGTGGTTCAAACTGATCTTGAGGTTGAGTGAGTGCTTATCCTACAGCGCTACACGAGGATTAACAACAGCAGCTCAACATAGGAACCTCAGGGGCCAGTGGATTTATGTTCATGCGGAGGAATAACTCAGAAAAGGAAGATGAGGATGGTTGTACAATACAAAGAATGTCGTCATTGTCATTGAATTGTACATGGAGAAATTGTTTAACTGATGTATGTTTTACTCAGGAATGAAATGGTTAGACTCCATGCCAGATCTACTGAATCTGAATCTACATTTTAACAAGATCCCTTGGTGATTCTGATGTGTAATAAATGTGGAGAACAACTGTTCTACCGGTGGTTCATAGAATTGGCCCTTACCCAGTAGCATAAGTATCACCTGGGGACTATTTGTGGTGGTGTTATGTGCCATTGAGTCAGTTCCAACTCATAGTGTCTCTGTGCACAACAGAACGGAATACTGCTTGGTCCTTCACCATCCTCACAATTGTTGTGTTTGAGCTATTGCTGATGCCATGTGTCAATCCACATCATTGGTCGTCTTCCTCTTTCTCACTGACCTTCCACATTACCAAGCATGATGTCCTTCTCCAGGGACTGATCTCTCCTGACAGCATGTCCAAAGTACTAGGGTTGAAGTCTCACCTTCCTTGAGTCTAAGGAGTACTATGGATGTATTTCTTCCAAGACAGGTTTGCTTGTTCTTCCAGCCGTCCATGGTAGTTTTAGTATTTGCTGCCAACATCACGTTTCAAATGTATAAGTTCTTCTATGGTCTTCCTTATTTATAGTCCAACTTTAACATGCATAGGAGATGATTGAAAATACCTTGGCTTGTAGCAGGCGCACCTTAGTCCTTAAACAGACATCTTTGCTTTAGTTGTTGTTTTGTTTTTAAGTACTGTTGAGTCAGTTCCGACTCACAGTAACCCTGTATAGGGTTTCCAAGGAGCATCTGGTGAGTTTGAACAACTGACTTTGTGGTTCAAAACGACTTACAGCCCAGTGCTTATCCTTTCAGCGCCACACCAAGACTCCTTGTTCTAGTTAGAAATGTGAATTCTCAGTGGGGGTTGGAACCAGAATGCACCAATTCAAAGTGCTGGTTTTGCTGTATATATTCTGAACAACAACAACAAAAAAGAAAAATTCTTAAATAGATGTTGAGATGTTCTTTGGCAACGAAGAAACAGGTGGCATTGGAAGGCATTGCAATGTTAAGACTGTACACCCATTTCAAAACTTGCCTCAGCCTTCACAAGATTAATAATAAACCACAAAAGCAGAAGAACTGGACTCCAAGGGCTCTGGTCTCCTTACCTTGAAACACCCTGCTGTCTGGTGGGTAGCTGGTGAAAGCAGAACTGGTGGCGAGATAAAGGCCTCCAGGAAGTATTTTATCTTAAAATATAACAAGATACAATAAAAGTGAGAGAAGATGGAGATTACACCAGTGTCAGTAACTTTTGGCTTTCTTCCCTGGGGTTATTCTTCTGCAGCTTGGCTTTGATGAAGGCAAGTCCTCAGGTGATAATGTTGCTGGGCTCTGTTTTGCTCCTGAGACCCAATTAAGGGTAACTCATTGCATGGAAGTTACTCAAATGCCTTGTAGCTGGCATTGTAATAACTCCAGAGGTGGAGCTCACAGCACAGTCTTGAATCTGCCTTGTAAATGAACCTCCCTTCCCTCCCCACCACCATTGGCATTGACTTTGCTTCGGAGTTTGTTCTGGCCTAGACTGATTGGTGCCTGGGCCACACTAGAATCTCAGGAGGTCAAAGCTGGAAGGGTCTGGGGAACTTTCAGTTCAAACCCTCCTGGGGTCCAGGGAAGAAGTGTCAAGGTGATAGGGGTGGGAAATTCAGGGTCTGGAGTCAGAAGTCTTGGGTGGGTGTTTGGTCTTTTATTTACTGGAGGGCTGACCTCCAGTCAGCACTTTTTCAATGTCTCTCAGCTTCTTCTGCATCATGGAGTATGGCCAATGTGTTGCAGAAGTCACGGTACCAGCCTGCAACTTCTCAGGGACCATATTTACTTCTGGAGGCAGTGGTGGCTCAGCGGAAGAATTCTTGCCTTCCACGCAGAAGACCCTAGTTGGATTTATAGCCAGCGTACCTCATGTGCTACCTATCTGTCGGTGGAGGCTTGCATGTTGCTTTGATGCTGAACAGGTTTCTGTGGACTTCTAGACTAAGACAGACTAGGAAGAAAGGCTTTGATGATCTACTTCTGAAAATGAGCCAGTGAAAACCCTGTGGATCTCAAGGATCTAATGCACTACCGCTCATGAGGGTTGGTGCATTTGATTGTTTTGTGCATGGACCACCACGAGTCAGGGACTGACAAATAGCAGGTAACAACAACACAGCAAGTCTATTTCTAGTGAGCAAGTTACCTCTAGCTCTCCAAGAGTATCCCAGCTAGGTCTGAGAGGTTCCTCTGGAGCCACCTGCCACACACAGGGAGGCTCCTTGGGTGGTTTTTGTTTTCTTCTCCTCTTTAAGGTAAATGGATGGAGGACACATACATGCTTATTTGTTATTTTAACCTCTGTGCTTTTAAGTTTCAAACTTTGAGCGTACACAGGCATTTTAATGTCCCCATAAAAGGAATATTATGCAGTCATTAAGAAGAATGAAGGTGAATATGTATGACAAAATGCCTGCGATACATTTATATATGATATTATTGTATTATACATATGTATAATTTACATATTATACACACATATTTTAGAGTACAATTCCATTTTTTATTGAACATATGAATTCTGAAGCAGTAGGGTCACAGGAACTTTTTCTACTTTGCATTTTTTCAGATTTTGTATGTTAAGCATGGATTAATAATAATGGTTCCCATTACTAACTAATGGTCACCAATACAAGCCTTATTGTTGGTCTAGCACAGTGCTCAGATATCAAACACAGGCCTCCATTGACTGCTTCCCCAGTCCCGTGTTACTACTCTGACTCCCCCACCTTCTTCCATCAGGACCTGCCCATCCCTGGGTTTACTGATCTATCTCTCACACCAAAGAAGATTGCTCTTCTGCAAATGTGAACACCACTGTGGAGACAGTGTTGACCCTGGGGTAGGAGAATTGCTCCCCACTTTGACATTTTGCTCAAAGCATAGACTAGCCCCTTCTTAATTACTCACAGCACATCTGAAACCAGTTGTGGTGTGGGACCAACAGAGGGAGAGACCATTCAAGCAAGAGCTCAAAGTTATAGCACAGACTCAAGCTCAGACCCTACAGGGCTTCCTTACCTGATAGGTGGTCTGACTACATAATTTTCAGACCCCAGTGTGGGATCCCTTATAAAAAAATTATTAAGAATTTCAAGATGGTGAGATAGTGTTACACCAAGTGTGGAGTTCTAAGCGGAGCTGCTCGATTTGCCCTCCAACAAGACAGACTTTCTGCCCAGTTATCATTTGCCTTCCTGTGGTCATGGCTTGTCCATACTCTACCTGCTGATGGAAAACTCCAGGCAGTTCTAAAGCCTGGTCCAGAAAGAGGAGGGAGTGCTTCTGCTCCTTCCAGTTAGTGGGACCTTCTGAGTCTTCATCCCCTGACTTCAAGATGAACTCTTCCCTGGGTGATTGATTGTTGGATTATCTATTTCTTTCAGAGAGAATCCTAGTCACACCCATAGGGTGTGGTCTGGTACCAAGCCCCAAGCACCCAATCGCATTATAGGTGGCATGAGTTCATTCCCTAAGGCCAATTATACAGTCTTAAATAATACCATGTGTGGGATAAAAATCACCCAGGCCAGATGGGGCCAGTGACAAGTTCAGTTAATTTCTTTTCCCATTACTTCTCATTAAAGATGAAAAAATGTTGAGATCCAGCCTCACCCAGGAGGTATCTGTTGTTTCTGCACAACTAGCTGAGCTCTGGTAGCATAGTGGTTACGAATTGGGCTGCGAATCTCAAGGTCATCAGTTTGAAACTACCAGCTGTTCCGTGGGAGAAAGATGAGGTTTTCTGCTCCCGTAAAGATTTACAGCTTTGGAAACCCTGTGCAAGGTTGCTATGAGTCGGAACTGACTCCATGGCACATCACCAGCTGACTGCCACCATCACCCCTATTTTCCTTGAAACCCACTCCTTCACTCTCAGTAGAAATGACTCCACCTTCAGGGGTGGGCATGTGATCCAAGCTGAAGTGATTCAATTGATTCCATCCCTCTGGTCACAATAATTGGTACAGGGATAGCCATGTGACCCAATTTGTCCAAAGAACATTAGACTTAGGGTTTGAGTTGAAACTAGGAGTTGGGAGGATGTTACTCTAGAGTTGTTGGTCACATGACCTTGTGAGAAGACAGCCTACCTGTGAGTAAAGTCAACCCAGAGGGAAGAGTTGCTGAAAGAAGGGGAAGTGAGGCTGATACCACCATCTGAGTCACCAGATGCAGTGGAATTGAAAGTCATTAGCATCTCAGGGCCTCCTGGTTGCATCAGCCAGTCACTCAATTCTCTTCACTACTTAACACAATTTAAATTGGGTTTTGCCTCTGGTGATCAAAAGGCTCTTGATTAGAAGAGCCCCCTTTTACAGGGAATGGAGCCCAGCCTGGTGGCACAGTAGGTTAAGCGTTGGACTGCTAACCAGTCAGCACTTCAAATCCATGGGCTGCTCCTCTGTAGAACGAAGAGGCTGTCTGCTTCAGCAAAGATTTACAGCCTCAGAAACCCTATGGGGGTCAGTTCTATTTAGTCCTATAGGGTAGCTAATTAGGCTGAATTGACTAGAAGGCTGTGCATTCCATTTATGTTCAGTGCTATGGAGATTAAAGGACACAATATAAATTATGAAGGGCTGTTTGCATGGGATGCCTGAGGACACCCAGTTGGCTAATGTTAGAGCCTGGACAAAAACCCAGTTATTTGATTTCCCATGTCCAGTTCTCATTCTCTGGTAATGGGCTATGAAATGGCCTCCTGTCCTCTGAAACCCAGAAGGCAGGTTACATGTTAGACAGTGACAGTGCTTTATGTTCTCTTCTCTGCTGCATTTCGACATCTGAAGTAGACCTAGTTTCTCAGGACATGGAGAATTGAGGGTCTTGGAGGGTATAAACACAGCCCAGCTGGTCTCTCACCTATGATTCTCCTACGTCATCTGCCCACAAACCTCTCTTCATGAGCCAACCCACATTCACAAGGGACCCGGCCCCCATATTTTGGAATTTGGTTGGATGCTTTTCTCCTTTAATTTTTGGCAGTGTTCATGGAAGGGGTTCCAACTTGGCTTCTGTGGCTTGGACTGTGCCAGATTTGGGGATACAGATTTTTCCCTCTGGACTCTTCTCAGTGGTACATTGGGGAAACTTTTCCTTTTTTGGATTTAGGCCTGAAGGCATTTCTGCCTTGGGGGTCCAGAGACATTATCACTTTCAGAGGTGGGCCCTCTTCTGTACTTATGGAGATGAAAACCCTTTAGATGAGCCACACAGCTTGGACTCAGGACTTGGCAGCCTTAGCTCATTTGACCTGATCCTCGAGGGCCCAGTTTCCCACCGTGTGCAACTAGAGACCCCTGGCTTAAGAAGTCTCCATGGCACCAAGGCACAAATGTCAAGTGAGCTGAAGTCGGATGTGGTCTGAGTAGTCTCTGTGCCAGCCCTCTGGTCTTCCCAGCCTTCTAGACTGAGCTTCATGGGGGCTGGGGGTAGGGTGCGGTGGGAGGGGAGAAACGGATCTTGTAAGAATCTGGTACACGTGTGTGCTCAGTAAATGTTTGCAGAACCAACTCAGTATTTGCAGCAAGAACTGTCAGGCTTTATGGGGTCATGTGGGGTGGGGGTGAGAGAGGGGTAAGAGGAAATGGCCCCAGTCACTTTTTTTTATTTTTGCTTGGTTCTCTCCCCATGAAGGGGAGAGCAGTGGCTCTGTAGGATAAGCACTCTGCGAACCACAAGGTCAGCAGTTTGAGCCCATCAGTCGCTCCAGTTTCTGCTCTCACAAAGATTTAGAGCCTTGGAAACTCTGTACAGTTAGAACTGACTAACACTTTAGCAATAACAAGAACCCCCCATGAAACTCCAAGCCCTAAGGGTTTGAGTGAGGTGGGGATGGAAATGTGAGATGACACCTCTGGGTTTGGTGATGGGTTGTTAAAGGGGAAGCATTCTCCCTCCCCCTTCCTGCCCCATAACCAGGTCAAAGCCAGGATACTCTCAGGCTTAAAGGCAAGTAGTTCCGAAAAGATCACAGGAAAGTAGAGACCTGGAGAGGACGAATGCCTAGCCAACCAGGTCACAGCTGAATCCAATGGAAAGAGGCAGCGACCCAGGGTGGGGAGGATCCAAGGGCTGAAGGTCAGAAGGGGTTGTAGTCTGCAATCCAGCCACATTAGGCTGATCTCATTAAACCTTTAAATTCTCCAAGTCTCTTTTTTCTAGATTTCATTCTTAGCAAACAATCCCCTGGTTATAATGTGGCTTGCAACTAGGGCTTGTGAACTTGATTACCAAGAAGTTACCTAATGAGATGGACCCACTCTTGGGTGTGAGCAGGACCAGGTCTCTGACCTTACAGAGCTGGGGTAGACACCAGACTGTTGTCATTATTCAAGTGATGACAATCTGTAATCTGTGGGTTCCATTCCTCTGTATCTCTAGTTTGCTTGGATTTGGATCTGTGCTCTGCCACTTATTAGCTGGGTGATTTTAGGCAAGTTTCTTAACATTTCTGTGCCTCAGTTTACTCATGATAAAATGGGGTTACAATAGGGCTGTAGGATTAAATGAGCAAAAAGATATAAAGTGCTTAGAATAGTGCTTGGCATATAAATGCTATATAAAGGACCACTGTGGTACTGTGGGATAAAGCATTGGCCCGCAAAGTTGGATTTTTGAACCATAAGGCTGGTGGTTCAAACTCACCAGCCACTCATTGGAAACGCTATATAGGATTGCTATGAGTTGGAACTGACTTGACGGCACTTAACAGCAACAACGACAATATCGCTGCAGGGTAATGCACTGGACTGCAAGATCAGTTTGAATAGCAAGGTCAGCGGTTTGACCACCAGCCACTCCTTGGAAACCCCATACAGGGTTATTATGAGTCAGAACCAAGTTGACACACTTAACAATAACAACACTAGCATCTGAATTTCATAGTACATACCAGCTAGGATCTTGGACAAATCATTTTATTTTTTCCTGGTTTCAGTTTTCCTGTATATACCAATAACAGACACAATTGTGTTAAAGCTGATTCATGGTGACCCCACATGTGTCAGAGTAGAACTGTGCTACACAGGGGTTTCAGTGGCTCAGTGTTCAGACGCAGATGGACAGGCCTTTCTTCTGAGGTGCATTTGGGTGGATTCAAGCCTCCAGCCTTTCCGTCAGTAGCTGAGTGTGCTAAAGCTTTGCACCACTGAGGTATGAATGAGTAACAATATCCACTGGGAAAAGCACGTGGTAATTATAAAGTGTCACGGTGGTGGTGATTCTGTGCTGTAAAGTCGGTTCTGACTCATAGCAACCCCATATAGGGTTTCCGAGGCTGTAAATCTTTATGGGAACAAGTTTCATCTTTCTCTTATGGACTGACTGGTAGATTCGAACTGCTGACCTTTTGGTTAGCAGCATAACTTTGTAACCCACTACGTTACCAGGGCTCCTTATAAAATAGTAAAGTTTTTTTTGTAAACTCAAAAATGCTGCATAATCTGTTTGTTTATTTATTGTTGATAATTATTAGGCTCACTGGGTCCCTCTAGATTATAGTGGAAAGATGACATCAATACTTCCCAGTTTGTGCCTTAAAAATGGAAGAAACAAACACAGAGACCAAAGGATTGGAACTGCCCCCCACCCAGGACGGCCTGGAGGCCTCATCTGAATGGAGTCTGAACCAGCAGCTTTGTTTCTCCCAAAGGCTAAACAGTTCCTGGGGTGAGGCTGAGGAGGGGCTGGCAGAAGGAGGTGTTGCAGGTCCTGACTGCTTCCTGGGGAAATGACTGGGATAGATGGTTGATCTGCTGTTGAACAGCCAGCTTTGCTGGAAAGTGGTGTGGATAGAAGGAGCTCTGGTAGTACAGTGATTGTTTGTCTGCTAACTGAAAGTGAGGTCAGTGGTTTGAACCCACAGGACAAAGATGTGGCAGTCTGCTTCTGTAAAGATTGTTGTTACTGATAAGACTCTTCCAGTAGATTCTGACTCATAGAGACCCTGTATAGGGTTTCTGAGGAACAACTAGTGAGTTTGAACCACTGACTTTGTGGTTCTACCGACCTAAACAAAATGGAGTCGGTTTAGTTATTAGGTCTCAAATGAAGACCCTACAAATGAAGAAGTTTAAAAATTAGCTAAGGTGACCTATGGTACTAGAAGGAGAACAGGCCAAGAAGAATAGGACAGGCAGAGGAAACTCTAAAGGTAGAACGTGTGAGGAAGTTTATTGTTTACTTTTCCCTAAAGGTGGAATGTTTGAAGAAGTTTATTGATTTACTGTTTCCTGGAGCCCTGGTGAGGCCCAGTGGGTTAATGCGCTAGACTGCAAAGCTGTTTGAACTGCAAGGTCGGTGGTTCAAGCTCAACTTGGAAACCCTATACAGGGTCGCTATGGGTTAGAATCGACTCGACGGCACTTTATTTTTTAATTTTTTTTTTTTTAGTTACCTTGATGTTAAAATGGATTAAGTGTACATCCATATGTAACTTACCCTAGATAATGTGCCTGTTCTTCAGAATGGACAGGACCGTCTTGAGAAACTATTCTCTCTGTCCTTCAGACTGCTGGCTTTCTGCTAATAAAGCTTGGATTGGATCTCTCTCCTGTCTCTGTGCTTAACTCTGTGCTTAACTGATGCTTCAGGCGGCAAGCCCTTGTTCTGGTTTGGTAACACCACCGAACTTGAGGCTCAAACTAACCTTACGGTCCAGCACACTATTCTTCAGCATCACACCAGTACTTAGAAACCTCATGGAACAATTCTACTCTGTCCTATAGGGTCCTGGTGTGGCATTGTAGGATAAGCACTGGACTTCTAACTGCAAGGATGACAATTTAAACCCACCAGCGATTCCTTGGAAACCCTATACAGGGTCTCTGAGTTGGACATAGCAACAACAGCAATAGAATAGGTGTTGACTTGATGGTAATGGGGCTTCAATGGAGGTAGTGGTGGAGGAGGGGCATGGATATGAAATTCAAATGGGGAGGGAGAAAGAAGGGAAGAAGAGCTTACTTTGCTTTTTAAAAGGCCCCAAACAAAAGATAAAGGAGTGACAAAAAGCTATGACTATGATGCTATCTACAGTTTAGGGGAGGGGTGTGTGTGTCCAGGGCAGAAGGCTAGAAAGCAAGAGGAAATACGAGCTTACACACAACTCAATTCAAGATACTAAAAGCACACCAGTGGCATCTGAAGAAGCCCAAGTTATTAAGTTACACCCCCATGCTGATGTTTAAAACCGTCTACCAACTAACTGTAGAATAAGCACTAGATCGCTAACAGCAAGGTCGGTGGTTCAAGCCCACCATCCGCTCCTGGGAAACTCTATACAGGATCACTATGAGTCAGAACCAATTCTATAGCACTTAATAACGACAACAAACTGTAATTCACATAGGGAGGGAGGGCGAGAGGTTGTGGCATTGAGGGTTGTTATTGTTATGTGCCGGAGCGTTGGTTCTGACTCATAACGACCCTGTACAGGGTTACCGAGGCTGTAAATATTTACGGGAGCAGAAAGCCTCATCTGTCTCCCGCGAACAGCTGGCAGTTTCGAACTGCTGACCTTGCGGGTTTGCAGCCTGATTTGTAACCACTACACTGTAGGGAAACAGAAACCGTTTGCTGGAGGATATTCTTGCACCCTGCTCCTCTCAACAGTTACGTTTTGTTTTTTGTTTTTTTTTTCACTTTACCAGTTAGGACCTGGCTGCCTCCAAGAGCTGGGTGTGGCTTGTGGGGAGGCTGTTTTTTGCTGCTGACTTGAGCTCTCCCCAGCGGCCCCAGAAAACCTTCCCTGGTTGGCTGATGGGAGGCTGGTCCAGGGCTGCTCCCAGCTGGGGAACAGCATTGCCAGAACTCTCAGCAAGCTAGCCAAAGGAACTGTGATTTCCATTTTCGCTTACGGTCTCAAGGGACTACTTCTCTTGCCTGAGAAGGAAAGGAAGAAAGCCACCAGTGTGCTGGGATAAGTTTAGAGCCACTTGAAATGCCCAACTCAACACTTACCCAGTCTGGGGCTCACCTCTGACTGTTTACTTCCAGCAAAGCTGGGTTTCCTGTGGTGAAAAACAAAAGAAATCAAAGCCCGGGTCCAGATAGCTTCTAGGAGGAAATGCTTCTTCAGATACCACCAACACCAGTGAATCTCAGCCAATTTCTCTCAAAAGCCCACAGACCAAAAAACTAAACCTGTTACTGAGTCAATTCTGATTTACAGTGACCCTATAGCTCAGAGAAGAACTGTCCTATAGGGTTTCCAAGATTGTAATCTTTCTGGAAGTACACTGTTACATCTTTCTCTCACAGAGTAGCTGGTGGGTTTGAACCACCAACCTTTAGTTTAGTAGCTGAGTTCTTAACCACTAGGCTACTATGGATCTTCCAAAATGTCCGCAGCCAAAACACCAAAAACCCAAACCAAACAAGAAACCCTGATCTACTGACATTGAGTCAATTCCCACTCATAGAGACTCAATAGGACAGAGTAGAATTGCTCCCTAGCGTTGCTGAGGCTGTTAATCTCTAGGGGAGTAGGTAAACTTTGGAGCAGATAATGGGTTTGAACCACTGACCTTGTGATTAGCAGCCCAATGCTTAATGCACGGTATCACCAGGGCTTCTAAAATGTCTCCCAGGACTCCAAATTAAAGGGAAGAATGCTCAGAAAGGAGAAAAGTCTGCAGATTTTGGAAACAAGGTTGAGGCATTGAACTGAGCCACTCACTTCCTGTTAAGCTTGTACAAGACAATCAGCCAGTACCACTCCCCACACCAGCTGACTATTGTTGTTAGGTGCTGTTGAGTTGGTTCTGACCCATAATGACCCTAGTACAACATAATGCAACATTTGGTTCGGCATCATCCTCACAATTTCTGCTATGTTTGAGCCCATTGCTAGCATCACTGTACCAATCCATCTAATTGGGTGTCTCCATCTTTTTCTCTGCCCTCAACTTTACCAAGCACGATGTTCTTCTCCAGAAACTGGCCCCTTGTGATAATAGGTTCGAAGTAAGAGAGACAAAATCTGGCCATCGTGGCTTCTAAGGAGCATTCTGGTTGTACTTCTTTCAACACAGGTTTCTTTGTTCTTCTAGAAGTTCTTCTCCAACACCATAATTCAAATGCATCAATTCTTCTATGGTCTTCCTTATTCATTTTCCAACTTTCACATGCATGTGAGGCTATTGTAAATACTGTGGCTTGGGTGAGGTGCGTTTTAGTCCTCAATCTGACATTTTTGCTCTTCACCACTTTAAAAATGTCTTGTGCATCAGATTTGCCAAATGCAATACATTGTTTGATTTCTTAACTGCTGCTTCCATATGAGTGTCGATGGTTGATACAAGCAAAGTGGAATTTTTGACAACTTCAATCTTTCCTCCATTTATCATGATGTGATTTATTGGTCTAGTGGTGAGGAGTTTTGTTTTTTTACATTGAGGTACAACCCATACTGAAGGCTGTGGTCTTTGATCTTAATCAGTAAGTCCTCTTCGCTTTCTGCAAGCAAGGTTGTATCATCTGCGTATCATATGTCGTTAATGAGCCTTCCTTCAACCCTGATGCCATGTTCTTCTTCATATAATCCAACTTTTTGAATTATTTGCTCAACATACAGATTGTATAATTATGGTGAAAGAATAAAACTCAGATGATCACAGATTGCCAGTGATATGCTATGTACTTTATTTATTGATCCTCAGCCCTCCAGAGTGAGCCAGAGAGGCAGATGGACACATGGAAACATTATACAGGGAACAGTCACCTTTTCTGGGCTTTGTTGTTTGTTTCTGAGTTGAGGGTGAAGATCTGACCAGAATTGGAGCCAATTCTCTCACTTTGAACCTACAATTTTTCCACCTATTAGACATGGATTTTCTTGTGGAATTGGATTTTTTGACCATGAATTTGTGTTCTATTAATTGCTTAATGGGAAAAAATATATATCTCTGATGGAAAAAGAATGGTAGAAGGACACAGAATCATGTCCATGGACACATGGCCATCTTTTTTTCGCTGATTGATTTGTTTCTCCCAGGTAAAATTTTCTGTCAAGGAAGAAAAGTTTTGGTGTATCAGGGACTTCAACAAGTTTATGGAAAATGGAATAGAAAGATAATGGAATTTGTCCATGAATTTTTTGAAGCACCCTCTCCCTCATATCATGTTGCAGACCGTGTAAGACTAGTCAGAGGTTCGAGGCCCTCTAGGGCTGAGTGTAACAAATGAGGCCACTGGCAGTTAATGGAAAATTGCTTTCATCTTAATATTCAGGTATATATATTAAATTAATACACTGGAGCCTTTGAAAATCCACAGATAAATGTGATATTTTCCTAAAGCCGAGACTAAAGGTTGCAAGGTTAAACCTTTCTCCAAAGGATTAACTAAAAATATCTTAGCTACTTCTTGGTTCTTTGTTCTATAGACAAAGAACCCATCCTCCCTAATCCCTTTTCCAGGTGCAGCCCATTCAGCTGGGCGTCTCCTACAGAACTCTCAACTTCCCCCAACTGACCTCAGGGGCTATAGATATGTTAATTGGGCCTGAAAATCCAAGTTGCTGGCCTGGGATTCGAACCAGTGAAGTACAATGTAAAGTTACCTGAATGTCTGGAAAATTACTGATGTTAGCTGTATCCTGTTTTAGTCCCTCCCAGCTTGGTGTGAAACTCCTCCCCTAAATAAAACAGAGGCCTGGGCCTCCCCAGGTGTGCATTACTGGTTGGAAGGCATGGAGTAAAGATTGCAGTGCGTTACGGGTTGGAAGGCATCCATTAAAGATTGCAGGGCAGTGAGTCGCTGCCTGCAGAGGCCATGATGCCTGTAGTCCCAAGCCTGCCCACCAGTGATGTATCCACCCTGGCTTTGGGGTGCCTCATTGTCTCCCTTCTTCTGTTTCTCTGTGTATTCTTTCGCTATCCCTATCGCCGCTGGATCTCCCCTCCTCGTGAACCAAACACACGTGACAACTATGTCGGGGCCAGACCCCGACAATATCAGACCTTTCTCTTAGATCAATACTTGATGAACCTCCATCTTTCAAAATGCCAGCAGAGTTTCCTATATTTTGAAGATACTCAGTAAATGCTTGCTGAATGGGTGGATGAGGAATAGGGGCTACTGAGGTTTCTTGTTGTTGTTAAGTGCTGTTGAGCTGGTTCCAACTCAGGGCAACCCTATGTACAACACAATGAAACACTGCCTGATCCTTCATTATCCTCACAATCATTTGTGTTTGAGCCCATTGTAGCCATTGAGGCTTACTTCACTGTTGAGCAGTGGATTCTGATTCACAGCCACCCTATAGAACATAGTTGTTGTTAAGTGCTGCTGAGTTGGTTCTGACTCACAGTGACCTTGCATAAGGTTTCCAAGGAACAGCTGGTGGGTTTGAACTGCCCACCTTGTGGTTATCAGTCCCATGCTTTTCCTACAGCGCCACACTAAGACAAAGTAGAACTGCTCTATAGGGTTTCTGAGGCTGTAATCTTTATGGAAATAAGGAGCTCTGGTAACATAGTGGTTATGAATCGGGCTGTGAATTTCATGGTCAGCAGTTTGAAACTACCAGCTGTTCAAAAAAGATGAACTTTTCTTCTCTCGTAAAGATTTACAGCCTTGGAAACCTTGTACAGGGCCGCTATGAGTCAGAACCGACTCCACGGCACATGCCAACAACAACAATCTTTATGGTAATAGATAGTTTCATCTTTCTCCCATGGAGCAGCTGATAGGTTCGAATAGCTGACCTTTTGATTAACAGTCCAATGCTTAACCCACTGCACTACCAGAGCTTCTTGAGACTTATTGTTAAGTGTTGTTGAGTCAGTTACAACTCATAGCAATCCTGTACAGGGTTTTCAATAAGCAACTGTTGGGTTTGAATTGCTGGCCTTGTGGTTAGCAGTCTGTTGAGGTTTTGTTGTTGTTAAGTAGTGTCGAGTCCGTTCTGATTCATAGCAACCCTGTATAAGGTTTCTGAGGAGCAGCTGGTGAGCTTGAACCACCAACCTTGTGGTTCCAAGTCCAGTGCTGATCCTACAACACCACACCAGGAGTCTTAGAGATCTAGAAATCACAAGATGAGTAGCAGATGTTGGAAATGAAGGTCAAGTACAAGAGAGAAGGGAGAGTAATGGCTATTCCCTGCTGCCTTTCCTGTTCACCTAGAAAAGGTATTAGAGCTAGGGTGTTGTTAGATACCTTCAAGTTGGCTTCAGCCCATAGAGACCCTAAGTACAACAGGATGAAATGCCACTCGGTCCAGCACCATCCTCACAATTACTGCTACACCTGAGCCCATTGTGTTGCCACTGTGCCAATCCATCTTGTTGGGAGTCTCCATCTTTTTCACTGTCCCTCCTCTTTAGGGTCTAAGCACTTGAGTGGGAATTCTTTTGTCTTGACCCATTAGCATCTGGGAAAAAACTAGCCCCATCTGTGCTTCATTTTCTCAGAGCCTGAGATCAGGTCCTGGTACAGAGAGAACTTAATCCACGGGCTGTTCCTGCACCATGAAAGGGACATGTATCATTGCCCTTGATAACTCTTAGACCTGTAACAGTAGCAAGAGAGGACCAGAAGCTCTCTCAGGAAAAGAATATCAAGAGTGTTCACATGTTTTGAATTATTTAATTGCATCAAATATTCAGATTTGTGGAATCAACAGCAACTCTATTTAAAAACTACCAGCATGTGATGGATGAACTCAGTGTTTCCATGTAGTCTCTAGCATCCAGTCCACACTCCAGGCCTCTTCTAAGAGTCACTTGGGCTCATCTGGGTCATTATCCAACTCTTGGACTAACTAAAGTTGGCAGATGTTTTGCATATAAGGAAATTTTAATGATAGTTTTATTAAATCCTTTGCCTCAGGAGATATTTAATTTACAAAGTCAAGACTGGGATGTTTGCAAGAAGCCGTGTTTTTTGCATGGGGGAAGGGTTATATGAGTTATTCCCATGCAAGTGTGCTTGTGAAATATATGCGTGTATGTGTTTGTGAGGGTCTTTGTGTATGAAATGGCTGTTCTTCTTGCAAAGCTGCATTATCATTTAGGTGAGTTTGAAGGCAACACCGACTGAAGTTGTCTAGGAGCTCAGGATGTGTGTCTTATATTTGTAAAGGGGCATGATGTCAATGTATTTGCAGTAAGTTTTCTATGTAGTAGGAGCTCTGGTAGCGTAGTGGTTACGAATCAGGCTGCGAACCTTAAGGTCAGCGGTTCGAAACTACCAGCCACTCAGTGGGAGAAAGATGAGACTTTCTACTCCCGTAAAGATTTACACCCTCGGAAATCCTGTACAGGGTCGCTATGGGTCGGAACCGACTCGATGGCACTTAACAACAACAACAACAAGGCTTAATAACAACCACCATTCATTGACTGCTTCTTACATGCCAGGGATTATATTATATGCTTTATATTATATTACCTAACATATTTAATCAATAAAAGAGAGAGGCTCCTACTTTCTCCCAACAACCACTTTAAGAGGAGACCTACATGCTAATAATTGAATTGCATAAGAAACTTGAACGAGGGAAGAAAGGGATGTTGTCAGAGGTTTGAAATAAGCAAAACACTTTCTGATGGCTACTGAGCAAAGCACAAAAAAAAGAAGAAGGTCTGGTTTGTAAACAACAGTTTCTTTATGCTACAGACCATTTCTGTGTTTAGTTTTAGCTAAATTGGCTGGGAATTCAGATCTGTGTACATTGTTGCTAGATCTAAGGGAGCTGGAGAGAGTGAGTGAGAGGGCATACATGAACGTTCACAAAAGCAAAGGCGCTCAGGGTACACAGGAACTAAAACCGGTGAAGATGGGAGTGAGCGGGAGCCTCCTCCCCCAGCGCTCAGGCATCTGCCTTGGGCAGTAAACAGAACAAAACAGAAATAATCTTCCGGGCTTACAAAGACGGGCTAGTTTCTCTTTAATGCCCAAAACAAAGCCAGGAGGGCCTAGATACTCTCGATGTCGATGGGATGGGAGGGCGGCAGTAGGAACAGGCTTGGAGGAGATTCTTACCTTATGCAAGACCTGCTCGTTGAAGTCAGGGCCAGCTCCTCCCTGATAGGAGAGTCTCTGCAGGTCCATGCCCGACTTGAAGTACGCTGCTTCTCGCTCTCCCAGCCCTCTGCGTCAGTGCTCCCAGAAGCTCTGTCCCGGCTGGGTGCTGCAGGCTCTGGTCTGGGTCTCGCGTGCCACGCCGCATCCGGGTTCAGCACCGGACAGCTCCCGCAGCGGCCGCGGCGCGGTACCCAAAGGGCAAGCTGCCGCTCACTTCCACGATCGTGCGTTTCAACACCAAGGACAGCGGTACCGCCCAGTTAGCCTGGGACTAGAGTTCAAAGATCCGGTCCGCTCTGAATAGCCTTTCTCGGGACTTCAGGATGCTGGGAAGACGCAAGATTTCAGATGAGTCGTGGTCCGTGCGTATCCCATTCAGCTAGCAGACCTCGGAGGTGCAGTGACTATACTGGGTTCTCCGAGTTTTGCAGTCCCGGGAGCTCGCGGTTCCGGCTTCGCCTTCATGAACGAGTGTCCCCAAAACGCCACGCAGCTCAGCTTTCGTCCCGCGTTTGCAAAGAAGTCCTGTGGCGCTGGCGCGGCTTGTTTTTCAGTCCCTGGATAGATCATTTCACAGTGTAAGAGACAAACAGCGGATCTGAGGCTGAGATCAGTGAATGCTGGGCCTGAGAGGTCCTTGAAGTCCCTGAAATATTATGCAACACTTCTGCTTAACTACAGCTTCCTAGAAAAACGGTCCAGAGTTTTAATTACCCTTTCAAAGATGCACATGACCCCCCAAAAGTTAAGAATGATTGACCCAGAGGATGCAGAATGGTGTTTTGGTTACCAGACTTGGCTTTGAAATATTGGCTCTGAAAATTATTTGTTGTATAACCTTGAGGAAATTACCTAACCTCCCATGTCTAATTGCCTTCACTATAGACCACTTGTTGTCAAGCTGATTTCAACTCATGGCGACCCCACCTGTTTCAGAGGAGAACTGCATCCCTACAGGGTTTTCAATGATTGTGCTCCCTTGAAGTGGATTGCTAAGTCTTCCAATTTCATGGCATGATTGTGAGGATTTAACGAACAAACTCATGTGAAACTTAGAATGGTGTGTGGCATATGCTAAGAACTCAGCCAAATGCTAACTATTATTCTCTCTAGGAGCCTGGGTGGTACAGTGTTTAAAGCACTCAGATGCTGAAGAAGTCGGTGATTTAAACCCATCAACCTCTTCTAGGGAGAAAGATCTGGCAGTCTGCTTCTGTAAAGCTTTATAGCCTTGGACACGATACGGGGAAGTTCTGCTGTGTTTTACAGGGTCACTATAAGTCAGAATGCATGTGACAGGAGTGGGTTTGGTTTGGGTTTATTATTTTCCCTGGGCAAGGGAATGGGGAGTCCTGGTTACTTCCTCTGAACATCAGTGGAGTCCAGCTGATGAGATCTCCATTTTTCAGAGTTGGGATAGAGGAGTGTAAGGCTAACCTTCATGGGAATCTGGGGCTGAGACTGTGATCTCTGGGTGTATCCCTATGATGATCCTGGTGTTGAGGAGGTGGCTACCTCACTAGGAGCAAGGCCAGACCAGAAACCTTGGAGTCAATATCAGCTTGGAGGGAACAAGCCAGGGATAGAGTTAAAAGGGTACATTTAACCCCTGCACTTGGATTCTGTTTTTACTTTGGCTGGGTTACTTAAGCCAAATCACTTATATGAGATAGCTTAAGTTTTCTCACCTATAGGTAGAATAATCATAGCTAGTGTATTGATTTTTATGAAGAATAAATGAAACAATGCATGTGAAAGGCTTTTTTTTAAGTGCAAATAAAATTTATCTATAAGATGTAATAACACATACATAATGATAGCAAAAGGAGCTCTGGTAGCATAGTGGTTACGAATCGGGCTGTGAACCTTAAGGTCAGCAGTTCAAAACTACTAGCTGTTCCATGGGAGAATGATGAGACTTTCTGCTCCTGTAAAGATTTACAGCCTCAGAAACCCTGTACAGGGTCGCTATGGGTCAGAATTGACTCAACAGCACTTAACAACAACAACAACAATGATAGCAATAATAATAACTATTGGAATCTCTATATGGTAGATTTCCAATGAGTATCAATGAGATGGCGAAGTCAGGAAACCAGAGAACTTGTGTGTAGGAGACCCTCACTAGATTGGGGTTTTTAGCCTGAGATGAATAGATGGGCTTTAGGTGAACTGTGAAACATTAAAACCATTAAGGAGAGTTTTGTTTTGATGTATTTTTTTCTTGGGGAAAAGTTCCATAGATTTCATGACATTCTCAAAGTTGCCTTTACTCAAAAAACTTAAGGACCAATAGCTTAGGAGACCTCTATCGTATGACTTTCTCCAGAGTTTCCTCAATAGTCCTGATTGTTGTAGAGAAGAAGGTTCCAGAGACCAGTGACTGTTTTTTCCTGAACTTCACATTCCTTGGAAGGATCATCATTTCTCAGGATCTGCTTCTGAAGGCAGGGGAAGGAGAGTGTTCTATAATATCTTGAGTCTCTGGCCTGGGACCTCTAGAAGTGCTTTTTAAAAAAAATCCTGACATTTCCCCTTGCTCCCCCCTCCCCCCAGAGGGTACTGGAGTGAGAGCAAGGTTCTTCCCTCTGGTGAAGTCTTGTTCCTGTGAAAACTAGGCTTTGCTATGGAGAAAGCTCTAGGTGTATTTCACAGGGATTGCACTTCCTGCCAGACTGAAGAGATTTTTCTCAGAACTTCACTGTGAGAACCTGGTGGGCTTCCTGGAAGTAAAGCCTATGGAAGTGCAAGGACCCCTTAATACTTGCCCCCCGGATCCCCAACATTGTTTGTTCTCATATAAGTTAACATTTATCACTGAAGTGTTCATACTTCACTCCAATAGCTTCTGCTCTAGGTGAGCAGATCTTGACTGATTTTCTGAAATTCATTCAATTTCAGGATAGTAGTTAGCCTTGAAAACTCAGCTCTCTGATGGATCCTAGAAAAGTCATTGGTTTTGAGTTTGCCCAGCTTTTTCTTGTTTTAAGGATGGAAATGACTTCCAAACTGTACATGTCACAGCTGAAACCGGAAGTCCTTTATTTGGAAGTAGAGCATTATCTCTCCTGGGACAAATTAAAACAACAATAAAAAAATTTTGTTTTTAATCTCCAGTCTCTTTTTCTGGGTTCCAGGCCATCTAGACCTTTTAGTTACATTCCTAATTAAGATAATAATTTTCAAAGATTTTTTTCTCACAGTAATTACATCTGGGTTGTTATCTTTCTGAGATTTGGGGTCATTCAAGTTAAACACATTTGCAGACTATCTCCCAGGATAGGTGACACATTTTATGGAACATCTAAATTTATATGGTGTTGGAGGAGAATACTGAAAGTGCCATGGACTGCCAAAAGGACCAATAGATCTGTTTTGGAAGAAGTGCAGCCAGAGTGCTCCTTGGAGGC
>NW_006408650.1:8032070-8033262 GCF_000296735.1 Chrysochloris asiatica
GGTTCTGACTTGATGGCACCTGACAACAACAACAACAACAAAAACAACTTTGAGGAAGCATCTCTTCCCCAGTCATATTTTGAGTGCCTTTCACCCTGAGATGCTCATCTTCTAACACTATAATGGACATTATTCCAAAGGTTTTCAGTGGCTAGTCATTCAGAATTCTACCAAAATGAATGTCAGAAAAGACTATGAAACTTACTCTCCAGCATAAAGATGCTAAAGCAAATGAAGACACGAGGAAATGAAAGTGCTGAGTAGAAAATTTCAAAGGACAGCCTGAGAAGATAAAGTGAAATGTAGTATAATGAAATGTACAAAGACCAGGAGATAGAAAACCAAAAGGGAAGAACACACTCAGCATTTCTCAACCTGAGGGAACTGAGGAAAAATTCAAGTCTCGATGTTCAACCATTTCAAGAGGTAGCATATGATCAAGAGCCTGAATTAATGTGATCCTGAAGGAAGAAGTCCAAGGTGCATTGAAGGCACTGGTAAAAGAACAAGGCACTGGGAATTGATGGAGTAAAAATTGAAATATATCAACAAACTGATGAGACACTGAGGGTACTTACTCATCTATGCCAAGAAATTTGGAAGACAACTAACTGGCCAGCCAACTAAAAGAGATCCATATTTGTGCCCATTCCAAAGAAAGATGAGCCAAGGGAATGGAGAACTCATTGGACAAGACCATTAATATTGCATGAAAGTAAAATTTTGCTGATGAGAATTCAAAAAATGCTGCAACCATACATTGACAGGGCACTGCCATAAATTCAAGTTGGATTCAGAAGAAGATGTGGGACAGTAATATAATTGCTGACATCAGTTGGATCTTGGTAAAGCAGAGAATACCAGAAAGATGTTTGCCTATGCTTTATTGATGATGCAAAGGCTTTAGATTGTGTGGATCATGACAAGCTGTGGATAACATTGTGGAGAATGAGTATTCCACAAGTCTTAATTGTGCTCATGACAAACCTGTGCATAGACCAAGACACAGTTGTTTGACCAGAGCAAGGGAACTCTGAACGGTTTAAAATTAGGAAAGGTGTGCGTCAGGATGATACTCTTGCACTGTACTTATTCGATCTGTGTGCTGAGCAAATAATCTGAGAAGCTGGATTATATGAAGAAAAACCTGGCATAGGGGTTGGAGGAAGACTCATTAACAGCCTGTGATATG
>NW_006408650.1:8033647-8047971 GCF_000296735.1 Chrysochloris asiatica
GAGTAAAAAAGGCTGCTGAAGAATTGATGCATTTTATTGTTTTGGAAGAGGATATTAACAGTACTATGGACTGCCAGAAGAACAAACCAATCTGTATTAGAAGAATTACAGCCAGAATGCTCCTTAGAAGTCAGGATGAGAAGACTTCATCTCTCATACTTTGGACATATTATCAGGAAGGACCACTCTCTGGAGAAGGACATTATTCTTGGTAAAGTGGAGGGTCAGTGTAAAAGAGAAAGACCCCCCAGTGAGATGGATTGGCAAAGTGGCAGCAGTAATGGGCTCAAGCTTAACAACAATTGAGAGGACGGTGCAGGACCGGGCAGTGCTCATTCTGTTGTGCACAGGGCTGCTCTGAGTTGGAGTTGACTCAACAGCACCTAACAACATTTTTTCTGGCACTACAGGATGCTCCAGGTTTATCTTGGATATTCTCTGTCCCAGTCCTAGAACCAGCCATTTCTCTAAGGAACCCTGGTTCTTTCATTGGATAATGGAATTAGAAACCAAGATCTGGGTGCTTGATATACTCCTTATTCCTGGAGTATTGTCAGAGGTTCTTTTGCTCTTACAGTTTCTCAGTCGATATAAATCACATCATTCTTTTCTATATAATCTGTTACAATAATTTATTTGTAGGTCTACTCTAAACGTTGAACCCCTTCCTAAACCTCCAGCATTTACATTGCTGTGATTAGGAAATATGGTGTACTTTTAGATCCAAATAGTACGTTATGATTACATTTTTATTTCATTTTCAAAGGTTCCTAAAAAAAAAAAATCTCAAAGCAAATATTCTTCTTTACAATATACCTATTTCTCAAACTCATTTTTTTAAATCTGTAGCTTTAAAAAAAAAAACATATTTGCTCTTTCCCCCTAAATTTATGGTTGCTTTTATTTATTTTATCCTTGTTGGAGAGGCAATATATAACTTTTTGTTATATCCAGATTTTCCACTCTAATTCTTTCTCCTTGATATAGTTTGCATCTCTTTCTTGAATTCCAATAACTTCTTGCTGTGATATGTACTAGTTGCTTTGTATTTAATGGCTTCCCTATATTTCCTTGAGTTTTTAATTGCTTTTAAAAATTGAATTCTAGGTCTTCATCCTATGTTGAAAGTTCATTTTCTACGATCTTATATGCTATCACATAAACCTCCCCAATACATTACTCTATATTCCTGTTCTAATCTGAACTGGTTGCTTTCTGGGCCCACTGTACAGCTGTAATCTTGAGAGTTTCCTTTAGTTTTGTTCTTGTATGGATTTAGTGTTCTTGTGATTCATACCTTCCTCTTTCTTAGTTTACTTCCTCATGAACTAAGTATTCAAGGAAGCTACTTGAGAATGTACATTCTCAACAAAGGGTGCATGAGAGGTGAACTTTCTGAGTCTTTGCATGTCTGGAAATAAGTTTATTCTACTGACTGTATTTGGACTGGGCTTGGGATTCCAAGTTGAAGATTGTTTCCTAAGAATCCTGAAGACATTCTCTCATTGTCTCCAATAAGAGTTAGTATTGTTGATCGGGAAAGGCTATTAACAGAAACTCTGTTATTCTAATTCTTTCACCTTGGGAGATGATCTGTTTTACTTTATTTTTAGGATCTTGTTTGGATTCTGGACTTTCTAAAATATTACAGTAATTTACCTAACAACAGCATCTTATACTTACTCACTAATCACTATACCTTTTTATTTTGAAGATGTGCCTTTTTATTCCTCCCTAGGTAATTATCTTGGTTAAATAAATTTTCCTTGCTTTAATTATTACTATTATTTCCCCAAGATTTTAAGTTGCTGTTGTTATTAAGTGCCGTCAAGTTGGTTCTGACTCATAGTGACCCTGTATAGGCATTCCAAGATGGGTTTGAACCACCAATCTTTTGGTTAACAGTTCAGTGTTTATCCTACAGTGCCACATCAGGAATACAGATTTTAAGAAGTGAATGTTAAATTCCCAAGTAATCAAATGCTGTATTTCCTAGATATTCTTTAGTTGTCTTTTTTTTTTTTTTAATCTCTTATTTTCCCTTTTTTTTGGTTTTGTTTTTCCTCTACCTCTCAATTTCTTTCTTTCTTATATCTTTGTTTTACGGATACAGTGTGTTTTCAAATCTCTCTGAGTATGCTCAAATTTCTTTCCTGATCTTTAAGTTATTTCTGCTTTGGCTAGGGTCAGTTTTGCTATTTATATTGGTTTTCTCTTTCATGTTGCAGTCCTTCTCCCCACCCTCCACCCCCAGGTGTCTGAAATTCTTGGATGGTTAAGAATGAGACATTAGAAAGGCTAGCTGAGATCTCTTTATGTGGGCAGGATTTGCAGTTGGTTGAAGTTTTTGGTGAATGGTTTGGGAGTTTGTTGGTAATCTGACTCCTCAGGCTTGAGAGATCAAGCTTTTATTCAAGAGTTCTGGGTCACCTCAAGGTCAGTCCACAAGCAGCTTCTTGGAAACCTAGGGTTGCTGTAAGTCAGAACTGACTAGATGACACTTAACAATAACCACTCTTTGCCATTGAATTGATTCTGACTCATAGAGTTTTCATAGGACAGAGTAGAGCTAGCCTATAGGGTTTCCAAGGCTGTAATCTTTATGGGGAGTCCTGGGGTGGCGCTGTGGGGTAATGCACCAGACTGCAAAGCCATTGGTTGGTGGTTCAAGGTTGGTGGTTCAAGCTCACCATCTGCTCCTAGGAAACCCTATACAGGGTCACTATGGGTCGGAACCAACTTGACAACGCTTAACAACAACAATAACAACAATCTTTCTGGAAGCCCACTGACATACCTTTCTCCTATAAAGCATCTGGTGGGCTAGAACCACTGACCTGTGGGTTAGCAGTCAAACACCTTACTACTGGACCAGGGATCCTATTTTGCGATTGTTGTTCTTAAGTACTGTGGAGTTGATTCTGACTCGTAGTGACCACTGTATAGGGTTTCCAAGGAGTTGCTGGTGGGTTTGAACCACCAGCCTTGTGGTTAGCAGTCCAGTGCTTATTCTACAGTACCACACTAGGACTCCATTCTGGGGGTTGTTGTTGTTGTTAAGTGCGACAAGTTGGTTCCCACTCATAGTGACCCTGTGTAGGGTTTCTGAGGAGTAGTTGGGTTTGAACTTTGTGATTTAAAGTCCAGTGCTGATCCTACAGCACCACACCATTCTGGGGGTACTAACTAACACTTATATAGCTGCTTTAGGAGTCCCCGGACTAGGCCTACCTTTAAAAAACAACAACAAAAAAAGAGCATTTATTGTGCATTTATTATGTGCCAGAATCGATGCTAAGAAAGCGGTCTCCAATAACTCTATAAAGAAGTTATTATAAGCCTCATTTTACAGAAGTAACTGAGGCTTAGAGAGTTTTAAAAAGCTTACATATCTAGTTGGAATTCAAACCCAAGACTATATAACTTCAGAGTTCCCATTCTTACCCAACACACCATCTGGAGACTGAGATTTTGAGCTGAACCTCATGGGGAGACTGAGCAGCAAATGAGTTCATTTTGGGTCACTAAAGAAATAATCCAGACTCCAGAAGAACAGATGTGAAACAAGAGAACTGATGAGCCCAGTGGGCAGAATTTGAAGAATACACCCAGAGTAAACTCGATGATGCTTTAATGCTGCAAAAAGTTGTGGGAGGAGATGGGATGGTCTTTCTAACGTTAAAGATCCGGCAACATTTCTCTTCCTGTGAAAGGCTTGGCACAGCATCCATGGCCTAGCTTTGTGTTCTTGGCATGAGTGAGGGGTACATTGCAGGGAAGGACAACCTGTATTGCAGCCACCTGCACTTGCTCCCCTCCTCCCCTTGCAAGGATGGGATGAGTCAAACTGACTTCTGAGGCACAGTGATGCTACTTCCTTGGGATTTTTGAGATCGTTCATTTGTCTATTCATTAGTGGTTGTTACGTGCTGTGGAGTTGGGTCTGACCTTGAATAGTGTTTCCGAGGCTGTAAATCTTGATGGGAGCAGAAAGCCTCATCTTTCTCTCGCGTTACTGCTGGTAGTTTCGAACTGCTGACCCTGAGATTAGCAGCCCGACTTGTAAGTACTATACTCCTCAGTGCGCTAGGTACTGTGGATGAATGCACATGCTTCATTTCATTGTACTCTGCTTTACTGTTTATTATTCAAATCACAGATATTGACTTTTTTTTTTCCCCCCAACAAATTGAATGTTTGTGGCAACTCTTTGTTGAGCAAGTCTAGGATGAGGATGACATTGCGTGGAGAGGAAAGATAGAAAAAAGGGACACAAAGCAGTAGAGAACAACCTTCAAAGTAAATGGTTCAATGTGGAAAGTTTTTAATTCAGAGAGAATATTCCTTTGCACCTGGTATTTTAGAAGTGGGAACAGATAGAAGGTCTTATAGTTCATCTACCTGCTTTGAAAACCAGGCAAAGGCAAGGAGAAAAACACTGAGCATAAGAGGAATAATGTGACAAAAGACAGGGAGTTGTGACAATCATGTGAATGTCAGCAGCCTAGACACCTCACAGTCACCTCTGAAGTGATGTTAGCAGGCAGTGGGCATGGCTAGCTAGAGGAGAAACCTACTTTTCAGGACAGGTCCTGAGGGTGGGACTTTGGTCCCCTGCTTTTCTCACTGGAAGCTTCTTTGCAGGCGTCAGAGCTATCTTGTGCTGTTCTGTCAACCACGGCAGGATTGTCTGCCGGCTAATCAGTGGCTGCAAGACACACCAAATAAAGTCAGCCTGGAATAACCTCCCAGGTCTAGCATTGTCTATTTCTATTATAGAGCCAAGCCATTCCATAACCTCACTGCTTGTCTAGTAATTGTGGGGCATAAAGAAGGGGAAGAACCAGACTTCAGGGTGGGGCAGTTTGATTCAAAATTAAGGGTTGTGCCTGAAAATCTAATTCCAATCAGGCTTTGTTTTCTTAAGACAGTGTATAGAGAGTGGTAAGGATTGACGAAGTGGCTGCAACAATGACCTCAACCCAACCATTGTGGGGATATTGCAGGACCAGACAGTGTTTGGTTCTGCTGTGCATAGGGTCACGATGAGTCAGAATCTAACCACAACAATAAAGAGCCTTGGTAGGAATAGGGGTAGTTTAGCAAGGGAAATGGCTTTTCTCTGGGGAAAACCCTGAGTCTGGGAGTCTTTGCTACTATATCATCTCCCTCTGGATAATTTACACTTTTATATTTCATTCACTTTGGTGGACCAATCTGGATGGTGGTGATAGAAAGAGTGGATGAGAATGAAACCTTGAATCTGATTAGTACGATTTATGGCAATACACATTAACTATTATTATCAGAGAATTCGGTTGTATTATTATTAAGGCATGGGTGACAAGACTTTGGTTTGCTTATTTTGGACAGGTCCTTACGAAAGACCAATCACTAGAGAAGGATACTGTGCTAGGTAAAGTCAAGGGTCATTAAAAATGTGCAAGATCCTCATGAGTAGGGCTGATACTGTAACTCCAACAAGGGGCTTAAATATGTCAAAGGTCCTGAAAATGGCATGGGACTGGTCAGTATTTCATGCTGTTCTACATAAGGTCTTCATGAGTTGGAGCCAACTCAATGGCAACCAACAAAAACAACACGTTTATTAGAGATGGGTTCTTATATTCCACAGTATGAGCATTTGATGTGATGTTTGATTTCATAATAGGAGTTGAATGCAAAGGGTTTCGGGTCTAGGGGTGACTCCACCATGAAGCCATGTGGTTAAGGTGGAAGGGTCTCTACCTCACCTTTCTCATTTCATCTAGTGCCACTTCTCCACCTGTCCTTTCTACGTGTCTCATGAATGACAATCACAGTCATCTTCATCTGACTTCCACTTCTACCACTCTACTGAAATGGCCTTTGGATAGACCACCAGTGACCCCTAGGCTGCCAGATTCCGTGGACATTCTTCTTTGTATGTTTTGTGGGACCATGACAAGGTGGCTAGTCCTTCCTCTTGCAAACTCTACCTTCATTGATCCTGAGGCACTGTGTTCTCTACCTATCAGTTTTGTCAGTCCTTCCCTCTTTTGTTTCTGGACTCCTCATATTATTATTTTTCCACTTTTTACATCTCATTTCCACTGAGGTTCTGTCCTCCTGTTCCCTGTGTCTCTTTCTACACACTTTCCAGAGCATCTCAGTCATTTTCATAATTTCAGCTTCCACTGTGGGCTGGTGACTCTTTAAAACTTAGTCTCCAGTTTTGAATTCTCCAGATATCAGCCTCAGATATTCCCCAACCACTTTTTATAATGGAGGGAGGTTGCTGCTATTTTAGATGACTTTGTTGAGATGACTAGATAGAGTTGAATGGTCCAGGAATGTGCAGCTGATCACAGCTAGGCCCGTCTCAGTCCTCCCCCAGGATGTTAGCTTTTCTTTTAACTGAGAAAGGGATCAAGACTTTCTTTGGAGCTAAAATCCCTAAGATGGAAAACTTAGGTGATATCAGTGGCCATATTTCTCTTCTCCTGGAGTAAGCTGTCTCTAAGAAGAGAGGATGGAGACCATGGAAGAGATAGAAGAGAGTTCAGGGGGTATTTGAATGCCTCATTCCAGTTGCCCCCAAGATCAAGACTTTCCATGGTCTGCCTTCTTTAAATTATGTGAGATGATAGAATAAAGAGAAAATGATGAGGTGTGGGGGTCATGTATTGTTGATGCCAAGACCCAAGTATTGTTGAGAATTGGATTTGTTGAGAATTTCTTGGCCGTATTTGTTGACCACAGAAGTTCTGAACATCCAATTCTCTCTCATCCCCGAGAGGCCTCATGCATTCTGCCTCAGGAGACATGTTCATCAATCAATATTTACTCACCAGATTCTGCCCTGTGCCAGACACAACAGGATGTACTCTATCAACTGCTTAATTTAGTTTGTGTTTTAGAGAGAAATTGGATGAGAAAGGTTCCTCCCAGTCTCTCAGTTCCCATCTCTGGATCTTTTATGAAAAAACTCACTCTTGATTAAAAAAATATTTTGAATATTGGGAATAAGTCTGTTGTTGTTGTTAGCTGCCATTGAGTTGGTTCTAGCTTCTAGCCAACTGACCCTGTGTACAACGCAATAACACATTGTCTGGTTCTGCACATCCTCACCATTGCAGTCCAGTGAGCTCATTAGTGTGGCCACTGTATCAATCCACCTCATGAAGCATCTCCCTCGTTTTCACCGACCCTCTACTTTACAAGCATGGTATCATTCTCCATGGACAGTCCCTCTTGATAACATTTCCAAAGTATGTGGGGCAAAGTCTTGCCATCCTTGCTTCAAAGGAGCGTTCTGGCTGTACTTTTCCACTACAAGAATATTTTCAATATTCTTCACCAAAACCATAATTCAAAAGCATCAATTTTTCTTTAATCTTCCTTATTTGTTGTCTATATTTCACATGTTTGGAACACAAATAAAAATATCATAGCTTGGGTCAGGCCCACCTTAGTCCTCAAAGTGATATTTTTGCTCTTGAACACTTTAAAGAGGTCTTGTGCAGCAGATTTGCCCAATGCAATAATATGTGTTTTGATTTCCTGAGTGCTGCTTCCATGGGCATTGACTGTGGACCCACATAAAATGAAATCCTTGACAACTTCAGTCTTTTCTCCATTTATCATGATGTTACTTATTGGTCCAGTTGGAAGGATTTTGGTTTTGTTTTTTACATTACGGTGTAATTCAAGACTGTAGTCTTTGATCTTCATCAATAAGTGCTTCAAGTCTTCTTCACTTTCAGGAGCAAGGTTGTGTTTTCTGCATATGGCAGGTTAATGTGTCTAGTTTGCCTCCACTCCTGGGCTACATTCTTTTTTATATAGTCCAGTTTCTTTTATGGTTTGCTCAGCATATAGATTGAATAAATATGGTGAAAGATACAACCCTGATGAATAATTTTTCCAGTCTTGGAATCTTGAAGGTTGAAGGATATTAAGAAATTAGTTGATCCAAGGAAAATGAACATGATAAAAAAAAAGGGGGGGCAATTTTTTTAGGATCTCAATGTCAGAAAAAGAATATAGAAGAGATGTCCAGGATATGAGAAATTGAAGTTGCTGTTGTTAAATTCTGTTGAATTGGTTCCGACTTATATTGACCCTGTATAGGGTTTCTGAGAATATCTTTGTGAGACCAGAAAGCCTCATTTTTCTCTTGCTGAGTGGCTGGTGGACTTGAACTGCCGGCCTTGAGGTTCGCAATCCAGTGTTTATCATATAGAGCCACTGTACTCCCTATTATGAGAAGTATGGTCACCAAATGTTAGCAATAATTTCCTCAAGGTAATGGGATTATGGGTGATTTGAATTTTCTCAGAATTCTGGATACTGCAAAGTTTCTCTAGTGAAGGCATGTTAATATCCAAATCAGGAAGCAAACATTAAAAAAAAAAAAAGAAAATTTCTTTTTTAAACTAGGTGGGGGCACACAGCTGTATGTTTTATAACTGTTCTTTAGAATTTATTTATAGGCCCTATCTAGATGTATTCTTTGTAAAAATATTCTCATTTGTGTGTATGTGTCTTGGTTGTAAGACTTCTCGTCTAAGGCAAATTCAATCTGGACACTGCTGTAATTGAAACAGAGTCTGGCTGCCTCAGACCCTCCCTCCAGCACCCCTGGGAGGCTCAGAAAGCCCTTAAGTGAGAGCAATGTGGTCTGGTTCCCTCCTATAGGGGAGACCATCCAGGTCCAGAGTGGATGGCAAACCCAGACTCGACTCCAGCCTACATTCTTGTCCAGATTTTTCCAACTCCCACTTTCTCTTTACCTGGTTTTCTTCTGTGACTTTCCCACCTTAAACTTGGTAGTGCTCTAAGCCTGAGGGATAAAACCTATTTTGTGCCTTTGCGTCATTACGGACTCATAACGACCTTATAGTGTAGAGTAGAACGAGCCCATAAGGTTTCCTAGGCTGTGGGCTAATGCACTGGATTGCAATGTCGGTTTGAACCGCAAGGTCAAGAGGTTCAAGTTCACCAGTCGCTCCTTGGAAACCCAATACAGGGTTGCTATGAGTTGGAACCGACTCAGTGACACTTAACAACAACAACAACAATCTTTATGGCAGGAGTGGTGGCACAGTGGATAAAGTGCTCAACTGCTAACTGAAGTGCTGGCTGTTTGAACCCATCAGACACTCCACAGGAGATAGATGCAACAACCTGCCGCCATAGGGTTTGTCATTGTTGTTGTTATGTGCTGTGGAGTCGGTTCCGACTCATAGCGACCTTGCACAGGGTTTCTGAGGCTGTTCATCTTTATGGGAGCAGAACACCTCATCTTTCTCCCACGGAGCAGCTGGTAGTTTTGAAGTGCTGACTTTGCGGTTCGCAGCCCGATTCGTAACCACTACGCTACCAGAGCTCCTTGCCATAAGGGTTTACAGTTTTGCAAACCCTATAAGGAAGTTCTAGTTTATCCTATAAGGAGCTCTGGTAGCGTAGTGGTTACAAATCGGGCTGCGAACCTTAAGGTCAGCGGTTCGAAACTACCAGCCGCTCCGTGGGAGAAAGATGAGGCTTTCTACTCCCGGAAGGATTTACACCCTCGGAAACCCTGTACAGGGTCGCTATGGGTCGGAACCGACTTAACAACAACAGTTTATCCTATAGGGTTATTATGAGTCAGAATTGACTCATCAACAATTAACCAAAACTTTATGGGAGCAGCTCTTTAGGGCTTTTCTTCTTAGCAGCAGATGGTGGATATTAGCATATGAGTGCAAACTGTTAGTACCACCCAGGGACCTGCCCCTTTAGAGGGAACAAGCACATTCCCCTACAGCTTGAACAGATGGAGCACTTTAATGTTACACACATGGTGTCAACATGACACTTTTATGTTACACACATGGTGCCGACATGACACTTTTATGTTACACGTATGGTGTCAACATGACATGTTACACACATGGTGCCGACACAACACTTTATGTTACACACATGGTGTCGACATGAATGGGATAAAACAACTCCTACTCCAGGGCAGTTACTTCCTTTTAAACTTTATTATCCATATTTGTTCATCTGTCAGAATTTTTTCTTAAAGATTGAGTGTTTTATTTAAAACAAGTGGATGGTAGAAAATGGGGAGGGGAAGAGGTGATAGGGGCTGTGGAGAGAGTTAGGGGTCCCTGCAAACTCAGTCTTCTGACTAGGTTGCCTGGTGGTCCCATGGTTGGGTTATAAGATCAAGTGAAGTTTAGGGAGCAGTTTGTGGTTGCTGCTGGATCAGATGGCAGTAAAGTGTTCTCAGAACCACTAAGGCTGCAAACAGGAGACCCCTGTCAAGTTTGTCCATAAAGAACCTAGAGGCCTATTCAGGCTGAGGACTCTTGGCATAACTAACCCGTAAGGTGGAAGTAGCTTATTCTCAGGGGATGATTCCCTTGGAGACAGTGGGGTTATGGTCTTTGGCATGGCTAGGGAACATTGATGTGAAATCTGGGACAACTCAGACCAGGAAAAAGGAAAACATGCACACGTGGTACCGCTCTCCCTCCCCTCCATGGTAATTCACTAGAGACAGTGCTTTTTCCAGCAAGCCCTTCTCAACACAAAAAATTCCATTTTCCACCTCTGGGAAATTCTATTTTGTGCGGCAGGATAATGTGCTGTACCACAAGGTCAGTTTGAGCCACAAGGTTGGTGGTTCACACTCACCAGCCACTCCTAGGAGACCCTTTACAGGGTCTCTGTGAGTCAGAACTCACTCGACACACTTAACAACAACAACAACAACTCTTTGTATGGGGACAGAAGGAGGTGATAGGACCTGAAGTAGTAGCAGGGGATAAGTCCTGGGCACATCACAACTCAAAGAATGTCATTACTTCACTGAATTATTCATGGAGAAACCACTGAATTGGTATATGTTGCTGTCTATATTCTGGACGCCAACAATAAAACAAAATAAACATATCCATTGATTCTAAGTGCTGAAGGGATTTCTCTTTTACATCATGACACCTTCTAATAAAACTGTTTATATCAAAAGAGAAAATAAGAAAATGCCATCTTGTCTTTGTCCATCAGAAAAAGGAAGCCAGTTGCTGTTAACGTCAGTTTCAACTCGTGGCGGAGTAAGGTATCAGCGGTTGATCTTTGCTCTAGACTACCAGATCTTTCTTGCGAGCCTCCTCTAAGATGGGCTTGAACCTCCAACACTTTGGTTAGTATGTATGTAAGCGTGCTAATCAGTGGCACCACCCACGGCTGTCACCAGATGTCATATTTCAGTTTCCACCAAACTCCTGTGGCGTCAGTCACAGGCAGCTCCTCCTCCTGCTCCTCCACATAGATCCGCTAGAGGGCGCGCGCTCCATTTCCCTGCGCGCTCTCGGAGGCTCAGCTGCGTAGGCGACTTGGTGCTTGTCTTCTTCCAACGCCCTGTCCCCTGTTCTGCACCAAGCACAGGGCTCAGCTTCGGTAGGCTGGCTCACTGAGCACTCCCTCCCCTACCTCCATCAGCATGTGGGATACAGACTTGAAGAGTTAGATGTGGACTTGCCAGGACACGACAACATGGACTTGGGTGGAAAGAGAAGAGGGACCAGGAGGAGGTGAAAAGAGGTTAAAGTTTCTGTAGATCCAAGCTTTGTGGGAGTAAGATGGAGGACCACCTGGAAGTCCAGGAGACCCAGGAAGATGGCCAGGTCTGCTGTAAGGTCTCAGGCAAGTCAGAAAAAACTCAGTTTTGTGCCTCAGTTTCCACATCTGAAACATGGTGATAACTGTGTTGTTGTTGGGTGTGGTCAAGTCAATTCCAACTCACAGTGATCCTATGGAACAGATTAGAACTGCTCCATAGGTTTGTCTTGGCTGTAATCATGGTGTAGCCCTGTAGGATAAGCACTAGACCACAAGGTTTGAACTGCCAGGTGGGTGGTTCAAACTCACAACCCTATATAGGGTTGCTATGAGTTGGAAACAACTCAATGACACTGATAGAAACAAAAATGTTTTACAGAGAGCCCTGGTGTGGCACTGTAAGATAAACACTGAACTGGTAACTGAAAGGACAAGAGTTCAATCCCACCAGCCTCTCTTGGAAACCCTTTACCGGGTTGCTATGCGTTAGAACCAACTCAAAGGCACACACAACAACAATAACAATCTTTACAGACGTCAATTGGCAGCTCTTTGTCCTGAGGAGCTGCTGAATGAGTTCAAACTTCAACCTTTCAGTTAGCAGCCAAATGCTTAACCTCTGTTTTACCAGGACTCCTTGGGGATGGTAATGTTGATGTTGTTAAGGGCCATCGAGTAGGGTCTGACTCATAGTGACTCAGTATAGGGTTTCCGAGGAGTGGCTGGTGAGTTTGAACTTCTGACCTTGCGGTTCAAACAGACCTTGAGGTCCAGTGCTTACCCTACAGCGCCACACCAGTATTACAGTAATAATGCTTACTTTATTTGACTGGTCTGTAAATTAAATGGCAGAGGGTCATCCAAAAAAGAGGGAAGACCCCTTGCCCCGCTCCAAAATGGATTGATACAGTGGCTGCAGCCATGGCCTTAGATATGACGACATTTGTGAGAATGGTGCAGGACTGGGCAGTGTTTCATTGTGTTGCACATAGGATTGCTATGAGTCTGAACTGACTCAGTGGCACCTAACGACAACCACAACAACTTTATTTGGCTGCATGGGGGTTACATGAGACAATACACAGGAAGCGTGTAAAGTACACATTGTGTAAAGCGTGTTGTTAGCAGTTGTTAGGGCTCCTGGTCATGAATGGCTGACCCTGGACCGAGCCCAAGTGGAAATGCCATGCACCAGGGGCAGATTACTCAATAGGCAAGGTGATCAGAGGCCAGTCACTACAGATGAGTAATTAAGCACAAGTAAACCTGTGCTTATCTTGCCTACTGAGACCTCCTTTGTTGTCAGGGATTGTCAATTTGATAAGAAGATTTGCTTCTGTAGGAAGGGGCTATGGGGTTGGATGAGAGACAGATGCCAGCCAGACCTAGAAGCAGCCTCTTTGAAAAAATGTGAACTGGTTCTCTACAGATTAGTCAGTAAGCTCAGTCAGTCTGAGCTTACCTTGCTTATTGGGTGCCCTGCCTCTGGTCACACTGCCCTGTTGTGCTTTTCTGTCTCCAGGCGCCTGAACGACGCCGGGACTCAGAGCCAGCTCTGAATGGCGCTTCCTGCAGAGCTTCAAGGGGGAATGGCAGGCTTCCAGGCTGATCTGGCAAATTGTCTTTTTTGGCATTTGTTTGCTTGTTCATTCAACAGAATTGCATAGAGCATCTATTATGGGCACTGGGTGTCTGAGTAAAGAAAATCCATTCCCTGTGCCTTCTTGAGGCCCAGCCAATAGGAGGCTTCTAAAGTCGATCAATTGTGCACAAATCAAGGTCTAGTACAACCATGATAGATGGGGGAGGGGGTCCCTGCTGCTCTGGGAACTTAAAGGCAGTCTTGCCCCACCCCCCACTGCCCTTACCTGGCCCAGGTCACTGCCATTGCACACCTGGATGTTTAGCTAACTCCTCAAATTCTTCCTGCTTCCACCTGGTCTGGCCATTATTTCCCCTCACAATAGCCCATTGTCTCCACATCACTCAGAGTGAAACCCAAACTTCTATTAGGGCTGACAAGTCCTGCCTGTAATGATGACTCCATTCCCTCTCTGACTCATCTCCTTCTATTCCTGATCTCATTGTCTCTCCTCCTGCTAGCCTGACCTCTGCTGCTGCCTCAGGACCTTCGCACTTGTTGTCCCCTCTGCCATGGAAACTTGACCCCAGATATCGTCACGACCCCCTGCGAAAATAAGCCCTTGGTGATAGAAACGATGCTAGAGATTGCATGATATAATTTTGCAAACCAATGACTTCCTCATTGCAAATAACTTAAAAGACAACTATACACATGGGCTTCACCAGATGTAATATACAAAAATTAAATGGACTGCATTGGTGGAAAGAGACATTGGAAAAGCTCCATATCATCAGCCAAAACAAGGCCAGGCAGACTGTGGAACAGACCATTAACTGCTCATATGCAAGTTGAGGCTGACGCTGAAGAAAATTAAAACAAGTCTATGAGAGCTGAAATATGACTTTGAATACATCTCACCTGAATTTAGCGATCATCTGAAGAACAGATTTGATGCATTAGACACTGAAGATCAGAAGAGTTGTGGGATGACATCAAGAACATCATACAGGAAGAAAGCTAAAGGTCATTAAGAAGGCAAGAAGGAAGGAATAGACTAAAATGGATGTTAGAAGAAACTCTGAAACTTGCTCTCCAGTGTAGAGATGCTAAAGCAAATGGAAGAAATGAGGAGGTACAAGAGCTG
>NW_006408650.1:8051096-8071912 GCF_000296735.1 Chrysochloris asiatica
GCTATTCACAGAGTTTTCAGTGACTAGAGATTCGGAAGTAGTTTGTCACTCTTTCTTCCTAGTCTGTCTTTGTTTGGAAGCTCATCTGAAACCTGTCCACTGTTGGTGGGATTGTAAAGTGGTACAGCCACTCTGGAAAACAGTATGGCACGTCTTCAGAAAGTTGGAAATAGAAATACTATATGACCCAGCAACCTCTTTACTTGCTATATAGCCACAAGACAGATGAGCCAGGATATGAGTAGATATATGCACACTGATTTTCATTGGAGCACTATTCACAATAACAAAAAGATGGCAACAGCCTAAATGCCCATCAATGGAAGAATGGCTAAACCCACTTTGGTACACACACACAATGGAATAACGATAAATCTGTGAAACATCTCATAAATGAATGAACCTGGAGGACATTATGCTGAATGAAAGGACAAATATTGCATGAGAGCATTATTGCAAAAGCTTAAGAAAAGGTTTTCATGCTAAAAGAAACATTCTTTGATGGTTACCAGGGGTGGGAAGGAAGGGTGAGTAATTCACTGGCTAGAGGGTAGACACACATTAGCTTGGGTGGTGGGGGAGGGCAATATGCAAGAAGGAGGAGGGTGGCAAAAGAATGATGAAGATGGCTGAAGACACAGGGAGGTATGTGTGGGCTAAAGGGGAAAGAAATAAATAGTAATATACACACAACCTTGGAACAACATTGTCCTGGGCATAGACACATGAACCAAGACAGGCTGAATGCATAAGGGAGGAAGAATGGGATATATTTACATATGTATTTACATATTCTTGTTGTTGTTGTTATGTGCCATTGAATCGGTAGGGACTCATAATGACCTTATGCACAGCAGAATGAAACACTGCCCGATCCTGGGTCAAGTCCTTGACAACTTCAATCTTTTCTCTATTGATACAAATGTTTATTGGTCCAGTGGTGAGGATTTTTGTTTTCTTTACATTGAGATGTAATCCATACCAAAGGCTGTGCTCTTTGATCTTCATCAGTAAATGTTTTAAGTCCTCTTCACTTTCAGCAAGCAAGGTTATATCATCTGCATATTGCAGTTTGTTAATGAATCTTCGTCCAATCCTGATGCCATGTTTTTCTTCCTATAACCCAACCTCACAAATTATTTGATCAACATACAGACTGAATAAGTATGGTGAAAGAATCCTACAAATACACAAATATATATATGAATGTGTGGTGCTGTGGGTTAATGATCTGGACTGCAAAGTTGTCTTGACTAATAGGTTGGCAGTTCAAGCTCACCAGTTGCTCCTTGGAACCCCTATACAGAGTTGCTATGGGTCAGAACTGACTTGTCAGCACTTAACAACAACAAAAAACAAATACATAAGGATTTGAAAGAGGATATTTGTACATGGGTGTTTGCCTTTCCTGCAAACACAACTATAAATGTGGTGGAGTACACAGCGGGCAAAATGATGACAACTTCTTACATATTATCAAACCTCTTAAGACAATGAATTGCTGGGCCTGGGAATGATAGTCTCAGGGGAAACCATGGTCAGTTGGCATAACATAGTCCACAAAGACAATGTTCTACATTCAACTTTGGTGAGTAGCATCTGGAATCTTGAAAGTTCCTGAGTGGTCTTCTAAGGTGCAGCTATTGGTCTCTCCATGCGCAGAAGTGGTGAGAATTGAAGAGGCTTGGAATCAATGAGTCTAATGGACCAATGGAACACGTGACCATCAGTCTCCATGAGAACTATATGGTGTCTGGCTACTACTATCAACTGCTCAGATAGAGTGGGAGAAAATATGAAACAAAACTCAAAATTATAAAAAATAAAGACCAGGTGTTCTGGTCAGAAAGAGACTGGGGGAACCAGAGACTATGGCCTTCAACCACCATTCAGGTCTGGAAAGGAACTCATTCTCATGGCCCAATTTTCAGCAAAGCAGTAGATAGGTGTATAGGGAGGACAACACTAGTAAGGTATGCTCACCATGGAATGGTCAATCATTCAAAATCCAAAGGGCAACATACACCTAAGGACAAACTTGAAAATGGATGGAAAAGTGAGTGGAATTTAAGCAGGAAGGAAGTGGGACAACGGTTGTTGCATGGAGAGGATTGCAATCATTGAGATGAAACAAAGCATGTGATTGGCTGAATGTCAAATTGATGATCTTGTCTGTGAACCTTCACTCAAGTCACAACAAAATGTTTTTTTAAAAAAAATACCACGGCTTGACTAAGGCACACCTCAGTCCTCAAACTGACGTCTTTGCTCTTCAACGTTTTAAAGAGGTCTTCTGCAGCAGATTTGCCTAATACAATGCATCGTCTGATTTCTTGACTGCTGCTTCCATGAGTGATGATTACGGATGAAGTCTTTGGCAACTTCAATCTTTTCTCCATTTATCATGATGTTGTTTATTGGTCCAGTTGTGAGGACTCTTTATTTTTTTTACAATGCATTTTTAATTCAGTGTAATTCAAACTCAAACAGGAGGCTTTGTTATTTCCAGGCAAAGAAGAAAGTCTCAGGTCCTCACCTGGCCTTCTCAGCCAGCCCTCATGACAGCTGGACTGAGATGGAAGTCTAGGTTCCTTACTTGGCCTTCACTGGTGCTTTGGGTTTATAAGTATTTTAAAAGTGTTTGACTGTGGCTGGCGTAGGACAGTCATTGACTTAAAGTGTCCTGCTTTGCTAGGTTGCCCTTTTACTGATCCTATATCTAAAGAGAACAGACTTTTGGGGGACATTTTTGTCTGCGCCTATTAGGATAAGCATTGGACTGCAAGGTCAGTTTGAACCACAAGTTCGGCACTTCAAACCTACCAGCTGCTCCTCAGAAACTCTGTACAGGGTTGCTATAAGTTGGAACTGACTGTTGTTGTTAAGTGCCATAGTGTCAGTTCTGACCCATAGGGACCCTGTATAGGGTTTCTGAGGAGAAGTTGGTGAGCTTGAACTGTCAACCTTGCAGTTCAAATGGCTTTGCAGTCTGCTGCATTAACCCACAGCGCCACACCAGGACTCCCTGGAACTGACTAGACAGCGCTTAACAACATTGTAGTTTCCAGGTTGTTAGCTTCTCCATCACTCAAGCAAAACAAAACCCCAAAACTAAGAAGCCCAGGGACCTCACCATCGTGTTTTCCTGAGGTCCAGAGACCCTAGCCAGTCTGTTCCTGTTTCTGCCTTTCCTTAGCTTTGTTAGGTTTGTATTCTCTTATGTCCAGGGGTTCAGCTGTCCTTATCTGTAAGGAAAGGGCGAAGGGTATCACTCCATCTTGTCCTGGAATTGGAAGTCTGGCCATCTTTTAAGATAGTTCACAGGGACCCTACAAGGAGTACCTGAGGCTCATGGCATACCAACTTCTTCTCCACAGTCATTGTGCTGTGTTGTTGGGGTGCCCAGGCTATGAACACAGATGGAGAATGTCCCATTGTTTTTTTCTATCACTTGCTGGTTTTCTTTATTTCTTCATTAAAAAAAGAAAAGATAAGCAGGAGAATAAACAATGATTGGGATGTGAATGGAGATCACAAAGATAAGTGATGGGGATGGAGGGAGGGGGGCAGGCTGGAGAAGCAGAAGTAGGAGGAGCTAGTGTTTGCTGTTTGCTGAGAAGGTGGTCCAGTCCATCCGGGATGGCTGCAGTAGCCAGAACCATGAACCAGATTTTGACTGCCATCCTTGTCTCTCTCCTGGGTGCCTGGGGAGCCATGGGTCAAGATGGTAAGTTTCAGGGCAAAGATTTTCTGTTCATTTCCGTAGTCATGTATGTGCACTTAGTGAAGGAGCTGGGAAAACATCGGCTTTCTTCCAGAGATTTTGCGAATAGTATTGAAGAACTATAAAATTTGAAATAATTTTAGATAATACAGCATTTTATAGCCTGCGAGGCACTTTTCATTCATCAACTCATTTCTTTCCCACAGCAACTCTGTGGGAGTAAGATAAGGCAGGCTTTGTTTGGTGTGTGAGCCCATTTTATAGATGAGAAAACAGAGGCTTAGAGATTATGTGACCTGGCCTGGTTAACTGGGAGTCTTATGGTCATCCTAGCTGGGGAGCTTGTTAAACTGATCACTTACCAGACATTCTAATTCTGCAGAATTGTGGTGGGTACAGGAACCTGCTTTCTGTTTTTTAAAATGAGCATTGATATTTGTTGCGCACTTATTGTGTTCCGGGGACCCTGCTAAGCACGTTACATAAATCATCTCACTTTCTCCTCACAGCAAACCTTTGCAGCAAGTAGATTTAATATCCTGACTGTGTAGTTGAGAAAACCAAGACTCAGAGTAACTTGTCTAAGAACATACTAGAACTTTGGAAAGGTTTAAGATAGAGAACTTTTGCTTCTTTTCTTTTCTTAACTTTGTATTTTGAATTGAATGATGGTTTACAGAACAGATCATCAGTCCCACATTCAAAAAATTACACACTAGGTGTTATTACGATGACTGCGGTCCACTCCATGCACCATCAGTTAACAGTACTTATCGCTACTCACTTTCTTTTTCCCTTCCTCCACCCACCCTGTAATCATGAGAACTCTTGTTAACTTTAAACATTTAAAGTTGAGGTGTAATTGAACTCAATAAAACACACAGACCTTTAATGTTCAGTTTAATAAATTTTCACGATTAAATGCATGTGTGTAACCATCATGGAAGACACAAAACATTTGCATCCTGGGAAATTCCCTTGTTCTCCTTACTGGTCAGTTCCCATCTCATCCCACCATTATTACCGTAGATGGATTTGTTTTCTTTTTCTTTTTAAAGCTAGCTTCTTTCATTCACATATAATACTTTTGAGATTCATGTTTATCATTGTTTGTATCATTCTTTCTTTCGCTTTACTGCTGAACAATAGTCCATTGTAACACTGTACCACAATTTGTTAATTCATTCTCCCATTGGTGGACATGTGCATTGTTTCCAGTTTGAGGTTATTATGAAAAGGGCTGCTGTAAACATTCTTACATGAGTCTTCCTGTGAACATAAATTTCTGTTTTTCTTGAATAAGCACCTAAGGATGGAATTGCTGTGTATAGTATAGATGTATGTTTCATTTCACTGGACACTGCCAAACAGTTCTCAAACTGGTTGTACTAGTTTACAAAGCTACTAGTGATTCCTGGTGTGGCACTGTGGGCTAATGCGTCAGAATGAAAAGTCATTTGAACTTCAAGATCGGTGGTTCAAGCTCACCAGTTGCTCCTTAGAAACCTTATACAGGGTCGCTATGGGTCAGAATCAACTCGACGGCACTTCACAACAAAAGTTATATCTGAGAGTTTCCAGTCGTTCTACTTGCCTA
The DNA here is from genome assembly GCF_000296735.1 of Chrysochloris asiatica. NCBI lineage: Eukaryota > Metazoa > Chordata > Mammalia > Afrosoricida > Chrysochloridae > Chrysochloris > Chrysochloris asiatica. The sequence goes on from NW_006408650.1 coordinate 8,056,418, forward strand.
CCAACACTTGTTATTGTTTAGTTTTAGCCATTTTAGCACCATAGACTAAGCACTGAACTGCTAACTTCAAGGTCGGTGGTCCAAACCCACCAGCTGCTTCTCAGTAACTCTATATGGGTTGTTGTGAGTTGGAACCGACTTGATAGCATATCACCACCACCATCAGCACCAATGATGCTGAACACCTTTTCATGGGATGTTAATCACTCATACATCTTCAATAATGAAGTATCTGTTAGGCCTATTTAAAATAATCGAGTTGCTTGTTTTATTGGTGATTTTAAAGTGTTCTTATGTATTCTAGGTGTTAGTCTATGATCATATATATATATCTATATATAATTTATGCTTTCCCATGGTTTCTGCTTTGCCTTTTTCGTTCCTAAATGATGTCTTTTGATGAGTAGTAAGTTTTAATTTTAATGGAATCCAGTTTTTCATATGTCCTTCTTATGTGTAATGCTTTTTGTATCTTAAAACATAGCTGCCTACTTTAGTATTGCCCAAGTATTTGTTTAACTTCATTCTAAAAGCTTTGTGATTCTGGCTTTTATGTTGGGCTTGATGGTAAAATGTTAATTGATTATTAAATTGTAATTAATTTTTGGCATGAGGTAGAAGTCAAGTTTTATTAGAAATACCAGAAAATATTAGAAAGCCAGAATACTCATTAGAAACAAGAATATCAGGTTTTTAGGGTACTTCCTTTGGGCCTGGTTTTGTAGTTGTTGTTAAGTGCTGTTGAGTCAGTTCCAACTCATAGTGCCCCTGTATAGGGTTTCCAAGGAATGACTGATGGGTTTGAATACGAACTTGCGGTTAGCAGTCCAGTGCTTATCCTGTAGCGCCACACCAGGACTCTGGGCCTGTCTTTAAGAAAGACCAATTGCTAGAAAAGGACATATGGTTGGTCACAAATATAAGGAAAACCCTTCATGAGATGCATGTGACCCAATAGCCACAAGAATAAAACAGTCATAAAGATAACACAAAATAGGGGATCATTTTGTTCTGTTATACAAAAAGTTGCCATGAGTCAAAGCTATCTCAACAGCCAATAACACCAACAACAAATCCAGTTGCTCCAGCACAATTGGCTAAAAAAGCATTTATTTTCTCCATGGAATTGCTTTGGTGTATTGGTTGAAAATCTGTTGACAAGGGGGCTCCAAAAACTTTGTGGAAAAATGGAGTGAAAAGATGATGAAATTTCCCCATGAACTTTTTGAAGTCCTCTTGCATGTGTGAATCGGTTTCTGTATTCTATTCGGTTCCATTGCTTGTCTAGCCTTGCCCGTGGACATAGGGGTCAACACATGCTTTTAAGGAGCAGTCCCATAATCAGTGACCACAGACAGCTCTGAACCTCTCTTGTGGCTACATTTCATTTGTTTACATCCCTCAGTTGTCCAGGACACCCATCCCAACACAGGCATATGTGAGCTTATATGGAAACTTCTGTGGGCTTGGGAATTAAAACTTTGGGGTAGAGTTAGAAAGAATTGTACAATGTTGAACACGTGAATCCTAAATTAGATGTCTTTTTTTTGGGGGGGTCTTTCTCTCTTTTTCTAATCGAGTGTGCACATGAGTGTGACTGTAGTTGTGGAGGTATGAAAGGTGTAAATGATCTTTGTACTTGATCATTAGCATTTGTATGTGTTCTGCTATGGGATTTACCAACCAGAAAACTGGGATTTGCATGTAACTCTTGAGCTCTTGTCTGAAGATTCCCAGAATCAGTTATTGTCCTCTAAATACCATTTTTGATATTTTCTGAGATTTCCAGTGAGGAGGATGGTGCACTGGACTTGTTAACAGAACAATAAGTTCATAATCATTATTCACAGAAAGGCTGGATGGGGAACATCTGTTCTTTTAAATTCAGGGACCTCACTCAATCAATAGAAGTTGAGAGTACACTGGTTAAAACCACAAGACTTAGAAACAGAGGAATGTTGGTTTAAATCCTGACCCTTTTGCCTCCTGTTTTTTTTAAATCTCTGATAAATTACTTAACCTTGCTAAGTCTCAGTTTTACCATCAGCAAAATGGGGATAATAATTACACCTTTTCATATGTTTATTGTCAGAATGAAATGAGTTAATAAGTGTAGTGGGAATACCTTAATAAATGCAGATTATTATTATAATTATTAATAAGCGCTTACTAAACACATGGAGTCCTGGTGTGGCACTGTGGGTTAATGCACCAGATTGCAAAGCGGTTTGAACTGCAAGGTTGGCAGTTCAAGTTCACCAGCTGCTCCTCGGAAACCCTATACAGGGGCGCTATGGGTCGGAAGTGACTCGATGGCACTTAATAACAACAACAACTAGGAAACCCTATGGAGCAGTTCTAGGGTTCCTGTGACTCAAACCTGACTTGACAGTACACAACAAAAACAAACAACCACACAGGCACATTTAGGAGTCTCTGGGTAGTGTAAAAGGAGTCCTAGTAACACAGTGGGTTAAACATTCGGCTGTTAAACACAGGTGCATGGTTCAAGCCCACCAGTTGCTCCATGGGAGAAAGAAGAGGTTCTATGCTCCGGTAAAGATTTAGTCTCAGAAACCCTGCCGAGCCGTTCTACTCATCAGTCTTGATGCCGTGGGGTGTTTTTGAGGGGCGGTGGTGATGGCGTAAATGGTTAATGTGTTGGTTGCTAACCAAAAGCTTGGTGGTTTGAGTCCCCTCAAAGATATAGAGATCTATTTCTGAAACATGGAAAGCCCTATGGAGCACATATCTACTCTGACACACATGGGTCACCATGAGCGGGAGTCAACTCCACAGCACCATGGCATGTGGCGCTATGGGTTAATGCGCTAAACCGCAAGGTCGGTTTGAACCACAAGGTTGGTGGTTCAAGCTCACCAACCGCTCCTTGGAAACCCTATACAGAGTCACTATGAGTCAGAACCAACACAACAGCACTTAACAACAAAACAACAAGCCGAACACACCGGTAATGAGTGCCTCCTATTCTTTGCCCTGAGGTCTATTTTGGTGACCAAAACAGGAAGTCAGGTAGAGAGGTCTGCTTGAATGTCCCCTCTCTCACTGCATTGTTGGGACTTGGGCGGGTTGTGTGCATTGGTAGCTCTATGTGGCACTTCCACAGTTCATGAGAGCTGAGTGGACACAGGGGACAGTTGTTATACAATTTCTCAGTGGAAGGTCCAGTCCTGAGCGTGGACCAAGGAGAGGCTTGCTGTTAGTGCAGTGACGCTATGGACTGGGCTGGGAGCTGCCTGGAAATCCTCTTCCTCCATCTCTAAGACCAGGAAGACGAAGACAGGAAGGGTTGGGTCTCCATTAAAGACAATCACAATCGTCATATCTTCACCATCACTGCAGAGAATCTACGGGAAGATAATGCTGACACTTAGTGGTGCGCCATAGAAAGGAAATTGAGGGACCTGGGGGACCAAGTGGAGATCATAGTGGACCCAGGTCAGGGTCCCCTCCTGGTGTGCATGTGTGTTCTGAGTGTTAGTGTGGGTCTCTCTCTCTTAGAGTGTGCTTACATACATGTTGTATGTGAATCTGTGTGTGTTTTATGTATCTGTTGTGTCTCTGTGTGCTGTGTTTGTATTCTGTGTCGATGTTGTGTGTGTATCTGTACTTAGGTATGTTGCATCCATAGGTGTTTTCTGTGTGTATGTTGTATGTATCTTATGTGTCTGTCATATATGTATGTGGGGTCTGTGTGTGTTTTATATATGTATTTGTGTTTGTGTGAGTCTATTGTAGATGCATGTGGTGTCTGTATGTGTTTGCTAGCTGTGTGTGTTATTTGTGTGTTTATGGTGTTTTGTGTGCTTCTGTTGTACATGTGTGTTGTTGTTAGTGGCCATTACCCACTTTCTTAGCTAAATTGGGTCCCTGCAATGTATGGTGAACACAGTGGCCATCGTGGGTGTGACCATATCCGGATGTGAAAGAAGGTGGGAGAGGCTCTGCAGAGAGAGACAGTATAGTGTGAAGGCTGGATCCTGACAGAGCCATGCTCAAGCCCCAGCTCTGCCCCTTGTTGACCCTGAGACAAGAATTTAACATCTCTGATCTTACTTCTGCATCTGTTAAATGGGTTAATCATGGTGTCCAATTCATAGTGCTGAGAGGACGAGGTGAGAATGCATATCTGATGCAGTCCTAATAGTGTCTGAAGAGCACTTTCTGTAAAAGTCCATCTCAGGTGTCTGATGCTGTCACTCACGGCTCTGACCTCCTTGACAGGTCTGTCACTTCTCAGGGGCTGCTGTTGAGGCATGAAGCCATCTCGCTCCTCTTCTTTGTAGAACTGGAAGGAGGAGCATGATGAGGTCACACAGTGAGGCCGGGAGACAGGACACTTATTTGTCTGTCTTATTGACTTAGAAATAGCAGTGTTGTCAGTTACAACCACCCCTGCAGTGCTGGACCCAGAAGTCTTGGTGTCAAGTGAACCATCCGAAGCTGGCTTTTTCATTTTGGAAGAAGGACTGTCCTGATGCCTCGGACATTTGGAACTGACTCCACAGAAGCTGGCTTCTGGTGGGACTACCTTGTCTGTCTTTGTATTTTCCCACCCTAGAAATTCCGATCGGGTGGGTTGAGTTGTTGCTCCACAAGGCTCATAGTAAGAACATACACTTCCATAGGCATTTCTACATTACCTCTTTGCCACACAAATTTAAAAAAGCTCAGAGTCTTGCTAGTTCCTTGGCAAACAAGGGGAATATAAAAATGTACATTGGAATTGGTCTGCTCGTCACAGATTTTATTTATTTGGTTATTTATTGAAGGGGATGACAGTACCAAAAGATAGCATTCTTGGTCAAAGTGAAGAATGTAGAAGAGATCGTCATTGCAAGTTTTTTAAGAGTGACCTGCAACTAAATATCAAATGGAAAGCAGTTATAAAACCAATTTCCAGGAAAGATCAAAAGCTTTAAAGTGATGATTTTTGTGAAGTCATTCTAACCTGGAGCCTGTCTGTGCTAACCAGATGATTCATGGGTTATTGGGAGGAGAAACTAAGATAAGAGATGTAGAAGTGCTCTGAAAAGTCATGCCCTCTTCTAATGGAGGGCATTATCCGGCGAGTGGTTTGCAAAGTGGTTCTCTTGGGACCTAGAGTGGCTCCAGTTACTCTGTGTCTTTCAATTTCAGAAAGAGAAAGTTGAAAAGTAGCTTTTAAATAGATACTCCTCTGATTTGAAGGTCTAATTTTAGCGTCTTTCTCTCCTGGTAGACCTTCTCTATGGTTCTATAGGTTGTTGTTGGTGGCCATCAATTTGGTGACCTTGTATATGATGAACGAGCCACTGACTGCTTCTGTGTCATCTTCATAATGCACGGGCTCACCTTCCAGCAAGCACTAGATCAGACAAAACTCTATTATGATCCATAGGGTTTTTTAAATTGTAAATTATTATTATTATTTTTTACTTTCAACCAATCATACATTTTGTTTCATCTCAATGATTACATTTCCCTCCCTGCAACAATAGTTATCTTGCTTCCTCCCTGTGGCTTTCCTTTTACATTTTATTTTTCACAAATCAACAAAGCAAAAATATTTGCTGTACACATACAAAATCTATATATATATTTGTTGTTGTTAAGTGCCATTGAGTTGATTCTGACTGATAGTAACCCTGTGTAGGGTTTCCAAGGAGCAGCCGGTGAGCTTGAACCACCAATCTTGCAATTCAAACAGCTTTGCAGTCTGGCACATTAACCCACAGTGCCACACCAGGATATATATATATATATATATATATTCATTTAAATGTCCAACGGGCAGATTCTACAATCCACCCTTCTTCCTGTAAGCATACAGCCTTTCTCGGTCCCTGGGCTGAGAGTCCTCAGCTGCTCTATCTCTCTATGCCATCGCTTCTGCCACTGTGTCTGCTGTTGCCACTTTTCTAGGTAGGATCTCACTCTCCATTCATGCTCTTCCTTCTTGATGGTCCTGGCATCATCTGTTCCTGAAATAAAAGATTAACTACTCTCCCCTGTTAGTTACGCATCTTCTACAACTACGGTTCTAATAATCACAATTAATCCTGTTAACAATTACTCACAACTGAATCATCAAATCCTATCAACATCATCCCCCATCCCCTTTCACCAGATCCATCTTGGAAAAGAGGAAAATTATTCAGTGGGGATTCTACCTTACCTTGCCTCATTCTGAAACTAAGCAGACTCATGAAAACTTGTAAGCCAGCTACTTTGTGCCTTTATAGCTCCCCATTTTTGATAGCCAATGTCTATACTTCCCATCTCTATCAACCTTGTGCATTGAGAAAAAAAGTTTGATCCTTGATGAAGAATCCGTCTATTTTTGTTGGAATTTTGAGCAACTGCATCCATAAGCAAAGGTTCAGCTCATCAAATTGTAGCAATTTAGTCTTGCTTACAGTATCAGGCATTTGTAGAGTTCTGGACAGTTATCCATTCAAGCTATGCAAGTTTGGAAGTCCATGCACGCCTCCCCAAACTTCAGACTAGTTGGTTGCTTCACTCTCGGCTCTATCTTCCAGTGGCTAGATCAGTCAGTGCCCATGGGCTCGGGAGTTCACACATCTTCCTAAACTCCGAACCAGCCAGCCCTTCCTTTTCTTTCATCTCAAGGTCAATGGGTGTCAATGGAACATGGCCAAACTCAGCCTGTGTCTTCATTGATTCGTTTCCCCCACTTCCACTGACAAGAAGACCAGGGTAGTCACCAGCGAGTATATTGGACTGTTCACAGATTCCCTTTGAGTTTCAGTCTTAGAAGGGGATGATCTACAGGGTTTTCATTAACTAATTTTCAGAAGCACATCACTCGGTCTTTCTAGTGTGTTTTAGCCTGGGAGCTCTACTGAAACTTGTCTACCATGGACAATCCTGCTAGTGTTTGAAATGCTGGTGGCATAGCTTCACTGCAACATACAAGCCGTCACAGTAGGACAACCGGACAGATGGTGGGATCTATATGGTCACTATCATTAAGGTGAGTGTTACTTTGGGGGTCCCTGAGTATTGAGGAAATAACTGGGAAGTAGGATGGAGAAGCCACTTACTGCCTATCCCTGTGTCCCTCCAACAGGTCCAGTTTAATTAAGCTATTCTCCCTGCTCCTGATCCTCTTGAAGGTACCTCTGCTCCTGAGCCTGCTCTGTGCTGTGATCTAGGCAGACTGACATTAGAATGCAGGGTTGAGTGGGGCAGGGTTCTGTATACCTCTTCTGCTGCTGTTGTTGTTATGTGCTGTGGAGTCGGTTCCGACCCATAGCGACCCTGCACAGGGTTTCCGAGGCTGTTAATCTTTACGGGAGCAGAAAGCCTCATCTTTCTCCCACGGGGTAGCTGGTAGTTTCGAACTGCTGACTTAACAACAACAACCATACCTGCTCTGGAGGACAGTTATTTGGAAGAACCTCAGCACTAACCCTTTCCTCTCTGATTGGACCGAGAAGATAATTCAAGGTTCTGACTTGTCTACACCTGGGGCCAGTGCTAAGTGACCAAGACCAATTATATGAATTGTGTTAGAGCCAGTGACATGGCCATTCTCCAGTGGGCAGCAATGTGTAAGCCCTGTACTGCAAGACTCTAGGACTCCACTTGACCTAGCCAGCAAGAACCCCAAATGAAGACGAGCTCCACTTACTTCTCCAGGCTCATGATCTAATCCAGGAGGCCAAATCCAGGAAGCTATCTGGGGCCCACTTATCCCCAAATGAAGATGAGCTCCAGTTACCTCTCCAGGCTCATGATCTGGGTCCTGGCCTAATCCAGGAGGCTATCTGGGGCCCACTTATCCCCAAATGAAGATGAGCTCCACTTACCTCTCCAGGCTCATGATCTGGGTCCTGGCCTAATCCAGGAAGCTATCTGGGGCCCACCTACCCCATTTGCTTTGACTGTTATTTGCATACTTCTCAATCTCTCTCTCTCCTTCATGTCTCTACCTTTGGGCCTTGCACAAGGAATGTTCATAAATGCTTATAGAATAGACTCACAAGATTATTTCTCTTACTCTTTTCTGAGCCCCCAGAGCCCACATAGCCCCTGGAACATGGCAGACACCCAGTTAATGTTTGCTCAATGAAGGGATCAATGAATCAAAGGCTGTGCACAAAGGAAGGAGGGGTCAGGGATCAGAGATTAGGTCTCACATTTCCTGTGGGGGGTGAGGATGTAGATACCCACCTGAGTACTTCTTGTTAGGTGCTATCGAGTTGATTACGACACATAGCGACCTTATGTACAACAGAACAAAACATTGCTTGATTCTGCACCATCCTCACAATTGTTACACCTGAGCTCATTGCTGCTACCATGGTGCCAATCCATCTCATTGGGGGTCTTCTTGTTTTTCTCTAACCCTCCACTTTACCAGGCATGATGTCCTTCTCCAGGGACTGGTCCCTCCTAGTACCTAGTAATATGTCCAAAGTATGAGAGACAAAGTCTTTCCATCCTGACTTCTCAGGAGCATTCTGGCTGTACTTTTTCCAACACAGATTTGTTTGCTCTTCTGACAGCCCATAGTACTTTTAATATTCTTCTCCAACACCTTAACTCAAATGCATCAATTCTTCTATGGTCTTCTTCATTCATGGTTCAACTTTCACATGCATATTGTTGTTGTAGTTGTTAAGTGCCGTCGAGTCGGTTCCGACCCATAGCGACCCTGTACAGGGTTTCCGAGGGTGTAAATCCTTACGGGAGTAGAAAGCCTCATCTTTCTCCCACGGAGCGGCTGGTAGTTTCGAACCGCTGACCTTAAGGTTCGCAGGCCGATTCGTAACCACTACGCTACCAGAGCTCCTTCACATGCATATTAGACTAATGAAAATTCCATGGCATGGGTCAGGTGCACTTTAGTCCTTAAACTTTGCTCTTGAACACTTTAAAGAGGTCTTGTGCAACAGATTTGTCTAATGCAATACATTGTTTGATTTCTTGACTGCTGCTTTCATTAGTGCTGATGGAGGATCCAAGCAAAATGAAGTTTTTAACAATTTCAATCTTTTCTCCATTTATATTGATGCTATTTATTGGTCCTGTGTTAAAAGGATTTTTGTTTTCTTTGCATTGAGGTGCAATCTATACTGAAGGTTGTGGTCTTTGATCTTCATCAGTAAGTATTTTAAGTTCTCTTTGCCTTCAGCAAGCAAGGTTGTATCATTTGCAATATCAAAAGTTGTTAGTGTGTCTTCCTCCAATCATGATGCCATGTTCATCTTCATATAATCCAACTTCTTGGATTATTTGCTCAGCATATAGATTGAATAAGTATAGTGAAAGAATACAACCCTGACACACACCTTTCCTAATTTTAAACCATTCAGTGTTTCCTTGCTCTGTTCGAACCATAGCCTCTTGTCTATGTACACGTTCCTCATGAGCACAATTAAGTGTTCCTGAATAGTTCTTCTCTACAACATTGTCCATAGCTTGTCATGATCCACACAGTCAAAAGCCTTTGCGTAATCAAGAAAGCACAGGTAAACATCCTCCTGGTATTCTCTGTCCTCAACCAAGATCCACCTGACTTCAGCAATGATATACCTTGTTCTACATCCTCGTCTGAGTCTGGCCTGAATCTCTGGCTGTTCCTTGTCAAGGTACTGTTGCAGTATTTTCTGAATTTAGCAAAAATTTACTTGCCTATGATATTGCTTGATGATTTTTCCATTCTGTTGGGTCATCTGTCTTTGGAATGGGCACAAATCAATTGGTCAGGTAGCTGTCTTCCAAATTTCTTGTCTTAGATGAGCCTCTAGTGCTGCATCAGTTTGTTGACAGATTTCAATTTGTATTCCATCAATTCCCAGAGACTTGTTTTTTTGTTAATACCTTTAGTGAGTACTGGAGAAAAGGAGTTAAGCATCCACCATGTTCTCTCAATGAAGACCGAAACCTTAAATTGAAATCTATGCAATATGTATCTCTCATGGTTTATCAGCCTATGAACCAATCGCAGCAAAACTCCACCCACATTTCATTCTTGTCACTGGACTCCTGCCCTCATCAAAGTCTCACTTAGTCCTTTCTGGGAGTGCCCAGGGGTGTTCCAGGGATGTTCCCTGCTCTTTCTGGCCCTGGGTTCCCCCCTATTCCTTATTGTTGTTAACTGCTGTGGGGTTGATGCTGATTCATGGTGAAATCAGAGTAGAGCTGTTCCATCAGATATCCAATCACTGTGACCTTTTGGAAGGGGATCACTAAGTTTTAGTTTTGAGGCACCTTTTGGTGGACTCAAACCAGCAACCTTTGGCCATTTAGTTGAGTGCTTAATCATTTGTGCCATCCAGGGACTCCCAATTCCTTGTTGGTTTCCCTTAACTCTACGTTGTTGTCATTGTCCTTAAGTGCCATCAAGTTGGTTCTGCCTCTTAGTGACCCTGTACAGGGTTTTTGAGGAGTGGCTGATGGATTTGAACCACTGATCTTGTGGTTAGCAACCCAGTGCTTATCGTGCTTATCCTACAGTGCCACACCAGGACTCCTTAACTCCTTAATCACCTTTGTGATTAGTGTCTTTATTATGTTATTCCACATGAGTGTGCATCTGCCTTCTATCAGAATCCTGACTGCTTCCTCATTTCTCCTTCATACTAGGTATCTATGGTACCTGGTACCCACTGGATATCCATCAAATATCTGACAAATGAATAGAGTACACTGTGATAAAGGTCATAGCAATACTTTTCATAAAGCTTGCTCTCTGAAAATCCAATGTCCAGTCCTGACTCCTGAGGATTCTTGAGGAACATTCTTGTTCTGTGCATTTGAAGTTGCAAGGCTGCATAAGAAATGTGATTTGTCTGGTTTTGGAAGTTGTAAGGCTCTATTTTAGGAGCTTAGTTCCCCTTAACGATAATTACTGTAAGCATCAAAGCCGCAGAGTTTCTGTTGTTAGTACCAGTTTTCATTCTCCAGCTTCTTCTTTTTTTTTTTTAATGGACTTTCCATATTCTCCAAAATGTTGTGACAGACAAACAAACTAACTGACATGTACAAAACAGAGATACAAAAGCATTGTAAGGAAAATGAAGGCTTGAGTACCTTGAAAGCAGCAGAGCTGGCATAGAAACTGAGGACATTATGGCAGATGAGAGCAAGGAGACACTCAATGCTCTCAGTCCAGCTCTGCTTCACCTGGTATTCTGCACCCGAGGTCAATGGTGGGAGGCTGTTTCTAGGAGAAGGATCAGAGCTGCTGGGGCTGGGGAGAAGAGATGGAGGGGGTGCACTGGACAGAGGACGAGGGAATTGGATGGATGACTAAAGTTTCAGGTGCCAGCCCTCCATGGGTAGGTGGTCTCTGCTGATGACAATCAGAAACCCAAGAAGAGCCCCCAAGCCAGGCCTGGACATCCAGAGCACACAGAGAATTCAATACAGAGAGTCTCGGAGGGTGAGGCCGAGTCTTGCTCACCAGGGTGCCTTCAGCAACAAACACAAAGCTGTGTTGGCTTACAGTAGGCCTCATATTGTAAACCTAAAGAGACGGTGGCCTTTGGAATCCCACAGACCTGGGGGTGAAGCCTACTTTGATATTTGTTGATCCGGAGGCTCTGGGTGAGATGCATAACCTCCCTCAGTCCCAGTTGCTCAGTTGCAGTGGAGGAATAATAATGGTGCTTACTCTAAGGAGCTCTGGTAGTGTAGTGGTTATGAATCAGGCTGTGAGCCACAAGGTCAGCAGTTCGAAACTACCAGCGGTTCTGCGGGAGAAAGATGAGGCCGTCTGCTCCCATCAAGATTTACAGCCTCGGAAACCCTGTGTTCTGTGTAGGGTCGCTATGTGTCGGAACCGACTTCATGGCACACAACAACAACAACAACTCTATGGAGCTAGGAGCTCTGGTGGTGCGATGGCCAAGCAGTTGGCTGCTAACTGAAAAGTGGGCAGTTTGAATCCACACAGCAGTTCCAGGGAGAAAGACTTGGCTGGGACCTGCTCCCATAAAGATGACAGCCTAGAAAACCTTCTAGGTCATTTCTACTCTGTCACAGGGGGTTGCTATAAGTTAAAAATCTACTCAAAGCCCCCAACAAGTCTGTAGCAATGTGGGGAAGAGATAAAGGAGTAATTATACTTCATGCACTTAGAACAGTGTCTGAAACACATTTATCACTGAACAAACCCTCTATAATTACAATAGATACAGGCAGTCACCCCCACTAACCGCCTGCCAAACAAATGAGATGCAAAGTTGACGTGCTCCAGAGAGTTTTCTTGGCTGTAATCTTCATGGAAACAGATCGCCAGTCCTTTGTTCCATACACCGCTGGGTGGGTTCAAACCACCAACCTTTAAGTTAGTAGTCTAGTGTTCCCCGGGAACCCCAAGTTAGGGCAGTGTGATGCAATGCAATGAGTCCAGTTGGGGATGTCTGCAGAACATCATTTCATTTGGCTTTGAAAAGTTTCTGGATTTTGCCTTTGGGGAAAATGTGTCCCTCTCTCAAAGTTCTATCTTGTCACCTGCAAAGTGATGGCGCTGTAGGATAAGCACTGGACTGATAACTGCAAGGTTGGTGGTTCATACACACCAGTCACTGCTTGGGAATCCTATATAGAGGGTTGCTATGAGTCAGAACTGACTCGACAGCATTTAGCAGCAACATATATATTAAGGGTAGGAAAACTAGACTATATTGCTTAGGGATCTTGGTGTGGCGCTGTGGGATAAGCACTCGACTGCAAAGATGGTTTGAACCGCAAGATCTGTGGCTCAAGCTCACCAGCCACTCCTCAGAAACTCTATACAGGGTCATTATGGTTGGAACTGACTCGACAGCACTTGATAGCAACAACAAAGTGGGTTCCGAGGAGGCCCTGGGTGGTGCACATGGTTAAGCACTCAAAGACTAGCTGGAAGGTTGGTTATTCAAACTTGCCTTGGAGCCTCGTGAGACAGGACTGAAAGGTCAGTCCTGCTTCTGAAAGGTCACTGTCTTGAAAATTCTCTAGAGTTCTACTCTGCATGCAAGAAGTATGCAGAGTCGGAATTGTCACAACAACAACAACAACAACAACAAAGAGGACATTGTCATTACTTGTACATTGTCAGATTGTTGTTGTGGTTGTTAGGTGCTGTCTACTCACTCACTTCCGACTCATAGTGACCCCGTGCACAACCAAATGAAACACTGCCCAGTCTTATGCCTTCCTCACAACCATAGGTAAGCTGGAACCCATTGCTGCTGCCACTGTGCCAAATCCTGCTCATTGATGGATTATATAAGAACATATATATAATGTCTGGGACACTTCTTCCATTTTAAGCTATAAAGTTTATTGGAAGCATTCTATGTGTTTCCATTACTGGATTCCACAGGTACTGGGGACGGAATGAATATTCGTGAAATGAGAGAAGTTAGGGACTTCCAGTTTGTTTGAGATTCTTATGCCCTTTAGGGTGGTGGCTATGTGTCACGGAGTAGATTCTGACTCACAGAGACCCCTGTACAGGATTTCCAAAGCTATAAATCTTTATGGGAGCAGAAAGCCTCCTATTTCTCCTCTGGAGCACCTGGTCAATTGAAACTGCCGATTTTGTAGTTAGCAATCCAGCTTGTAACCAACTACGCTCACTAACAGAGCTCCTTCCTATTTAGGGTAGGGTTGTGTTTTTTTTTTTTTTTTTTTTAAACTTGGAGACATTGAAAGTCTCTGGAGGAGTTCCTGAAATATTATGCAAACTTTAACACATGTGTGGTTTTCTGGGTTGTTGGTCCATAGCTTTCTCGCACCATTAAGGGTATTTTTGACTTACCAAAAGTTATGAACCCCTGGCTCCGGGAAAGCTCTCCCCTTGAACCCCCAGAGTTCCCCACTGGCCCTGCCTGGTGTGGACATGAAGGTTTGAGAAAGGCCTCGGCTGCTCTGGCTGAATCCACGGTACTCTTCTTGGATCTGCAGACCCTTAGCTGTGATGTACTTCCCCTTCAGATTTCTTGATCTTTCTCATAGAGAACCCTCTTTTCCACTATGGACTGTGCTTAGCACTGCCAAGACTGTATCCCTTCACGTGTTGAAATACAAGGAACAGATGGGAATGTAAAGGAAAATGGGGAAGTTATTCACATGCATCAAGGCGAGTGAAGTCAGCTGCCCAAGGTGGGTCCTGGGTGGAGACACAGGCAGTCGGGGCACTTTTGTCCTGCCACAGACGTACTTCCAGGGTGCCCCCACCTCCAGGGACCAGCACTCCTATCTCAGCCTGGTCTGTGCTGGCACTGAGCATGAAAACCAACACTCACACATGCATACATGGATTAATGTGAGGAGATACTTTTGACCGTAACCACAGAAACTTCTGGTTTCACATCACTCAAATGTATCACTTGCAAAACGTGAAGTCCATGACACAAGCCTGTCTTTTTTAAAGTCTTTATTGTGAATTGAGTGATAGTTTACAAGGGAGAACATTGGTGTTACACTCATCCTCTCATTGCAATGATTGCAATCTCCTCCGTGCATCATCATTCAGCAATGTTTACTTCCATCTCTGGTGTCACTGCTTCTCTGGATGCTGTTGTAGTTGTTAAGTGCTGTTGAGTCGATTCCAACCCATAGTGACCCAGTATAGGGTTTCCAAGGAGCAGCTGGTGAGCTTGAACCACCAACCTTGCAGTTCAAATGGCTTTGCAATCTGGCGCATTAACCCACAGCGTCACACCAGAAGTCCCACATTCCGCTCATGCTCTTCTCCTTTGATGGATCATCTGCTCCTGAACTGTAAGATTAACTACTCCCCCCTTTTTGTTATAAAACTTCTGTCTTTACAGTTGTGACAATCACAATTTGTCATGATAACTATAACTCACAGTTGAATCATAAGAATCTTATCTCCATCTCCTTTCAGCAGACCCATCTAGACAAGATGAGAACTGTTCAGTGGGAATTCTACCTTCCCTTGCACACTCTGAAATTAAACTCCCTCTTGAAATCTTGTTAGCCAGTCACTTCCTGCCAAGGAGCTCTGGTAGCATAGTGGTTGCGAATCGGGCTGCGAACCTCAAGGTCGGCAGTTCAAAACTACCAGCTGTTCTGCGGGAGAAAGATGAGGCTTTCTGCTCCTGTAAAGATTTGCAGCCTTGGAAATCCTGTGCAGGGTCACTATGAGTCAGAACCAATTCCATGGTACTTAACAACAACAACAACAACAACAAAGCCTCCATTTTAGGTAGCCAATATCTAAGTTGCCTGTCCCTATCAACCTTGTATAGAGAGGGGATAGGATTGATACTTGATGTGAAGATTCCTTCTCTCTCAGGACGTAAGCCTGTCTTAGAGACTGCCAAACTCAGGGCCACTTTCACATCCATATGAGGTTATTGAAAATACCATGGCTTGGGTCAGGTGCACCTTAGTCCTCAAACTGACATCTTTGCTCTTCAACACCTTAAAAAGGTCTTGTGCAGCAGATTAACCTAATGCAATATGTTGCTTGATTTCTCGACTGCTGCTTCCATGAGTGTTGAT
>NW_006408650.1:8073742-8074787 GCF_000296735.1 Chrysochloris asiatica
TCTGGCATCACTGCTTCTCTGGGTAGGGTCCCACACTCTGCTCTTCTCCCTTAATGGTCCCAGTGTCCTCTGCTCCTGGATTGTAAGATCAACCACTGCCCTCCTTTTGTTACAGTCTACCTTTACATTTGCAACACTTGCAATCAGTGCTGATAGCAATTATTCACTATTGAACCGCAACAGTCTTATCCTCATCACCTTTCACCAGCCTTGTCCAGACAGGTTGGAAACCACTCTATGGAGATTCTACCTTCCCCAGCACTCTCTGAAACTAGGCTTTCTCTTGAAAGCTTGTAAGTCAGTCACTTTGTAACCCCCATTTTGGGTAGCCAGTGTCTAAGTTGCCCATCCCTGTCAACCCTGTGTACCGAGGGGGTGGGGATGATTCTCACTGTAAAGATTCATTTCCCTTTTGAGCTACTACATCCATAAGTATAGGTCAAGTTCATAAAATTGTAGTGGATTACTCTTCTTTCCCTCTTCTTTCTCCCTCTAGTTGAGTTCTGATCATCCAGCCATTGAAACCAGGTCAAATGAGTACTATCTGCAAGTATGGGTGTTCTTGTGCATCTCCCCTCACTTCATATCAGCTGGATGCTTCACTCCCCTCACTTCATATCAGCTGGACGCTTCACTCCCAGCTCTAGTGATCTTGGCCATGTCCCTGTCCCTGAGCCCAGGAGTCCCCAGGTCTTGCTATACTGCTGGCCAACCAGCTCTCAATCCAGGTTGACAGGAATCTATTGAACATGGTCAGACTTAGCTCAAAACTTCATTGCTGTTTTCTCCCCACTTCCCCTTATTGGTAGACCAACACGGTCACCAGCAAGACCACATGCCTGCTCGTGTATTCCCCTTGAGTCTCAGTATTGGAAGGAGGTTTGTCCTGAGATGACCCGACTGCTTGCCTTGATGGCTCCCTGGTGAACAACTTGTTCTTGTCGTAGTCAATTGGACTGCCATTATTGTTTTTGACTTTTCCTGCTGGTCTTTCTTTCAAGAAGTATCTTCTGTTTTTCTAGCCACCCCAGACTGTTTGTCCTAT
>NW_006408650.1:8076587-8137326 GCF_000296735.1 Chrysochloris asiatica
ATCCCTGCCTGAAAAAGCAGTGGTATCAGAGATGACAGCAGAGATGGTAGCATGGAGAGACAGAGCAACTGGGGGCTCTAGGACCATGGACCGAGTAAGGCTGTGTGCCTGCATGTGGAAGGCTGGCTTACAGAATGCGCCCTTTGGACATTTACATGAATATATATATTTTTTGTTTTCTTTTATATGTGTGTGTCAAATATTTTTGCTTTGTTCATTTGTGTCATATAAGATGTAAATGGGGTCAATGTGTTTTTGGTTTTGTGTGTTTCACTTATATTAGGCATAAGTATGACTTTACAGTTTTTTTTATTTAGAGATTATGCATTTGGTTTATAGGTGTCAAGTTGATAAGGGTGGACTGCCATAGTTAGGGTTCTGTGTCAGCTTGTCTAGGCTAGGATTCCCATGGTTTAGCAGCTAAGATGTGCTTATTCCCATGGTGATGAAACTTAATACAGGCGTAGTTAATTATGATGACTGGTTACTCAAAGCAAACATTCCCCAAGGATGTTTCCTTGAGGGTGTGGCCTTTTCCCAATATAATGGACACATGGGAAAGGCTCTCACTCTTCCACTGGGGACCTGGGACTCTGCAACTGTAAGCCATTTCATTGATTATAAACTTCTTCATATAAATATGAATATATATATGTTTCACTGGTTTTGCTGCTCTAGAAAACCGGGCCTAAGACAGATATTTTTTGTGATCCTCTAGAATTGATATTTTAAAAAGAAATTCTGGAAAAAATTCAGGTGTTGAATACGTTCCCACACCTGAAGTCTTTCTTGAAGGGAACCTTTTGAGTCTGAGTCAGGAGGTTCTGGGTTCTAGTCTGGCTTTGCATCTGACCAAATAGGCTGACCTTGTCCAAGTACTTGAACTTTTGAGCTTTGGTTTCCTCAACTCTAAATGTGACTGGTCTAGATTAGTAGGTCATGATGAATTACTAGGTTATGAAATTGATTTGGTGGCTTACAACTGGCACTTAACATGTGAAGTTGACTAGAAAACATCACAGTGTGTGGTGTATGTTGTTGTTGTTAAGTGCCGTCGAGTCGGTTTCAACCCATAGCGACCCTGTATAGGGTTTCTGAGGAGCAGTTGGTGAGCTTGAACCACCGACCTTGCAGTTCAAACGGCTTTGCAGTCTGGCACATTAACCCACAGTGCCACAGTATAATAATGGTAAATGTTATTTTGTGAGATTTTTTTTTGTTTCGGATATCAATATGGTTGGTAATTCTGGGATGCAATGTAAAGTTCACTTCTTATTGTGGGTTTTAGTGGAAAAAAAAAAAAAAAGAAACAACAATACTAGACTAAAGTTTCCTTCCAGTGACCACATTTAATCTTTCCAAGCTAGTTGAGAGCTAGATGAGCCAACAGGATGCAGAAACTATGCAACAAGATCATTAATATCACATGCAAGTACAATTTTGCTGAAGATCGTTCAAAATCAGTTGCAGCAGTACATCAACAGAGAGCAGCCAGAATTCCAAGTTGGGTTCAGAAGACTTGAGAATGAAGGATTTCGTTGCTGATATCAGATGGATCTTGGCAGAAAGTAGCGAATACCAGAAAGATGTTTACCTGCATTTTATTTACTATAAAAACAAAGGTATTCAGCTATGACTATGTGGATCAGAACAAATTATGGATAACATTGCAAAGAATGAGAAATTTCAGAACACCTGATTATGCTCCTGCACAGAACCTGTACAGAGACCAAGAGGTAGTCACCTGAACAGAGCATTGTTGTTGTCAGGTGCCATCGAGTCGGAACCGACTCATAGCGACCCCATGCACAGCAGAACGAAACAATGTCCGATCCTGGGCCAACCTCACCACCACTGCCACACTTGAGTCCATCAATGATGCCACCTGGCTGATCCATCTCGTTGGGGGTCTTCCTCTTTTTCTCTGACCCTCCACCTTACCCAGCATGATATCCTTCTCCAACGATTGTTCTCTCCGGACAATATGTCCAAAGTATGAGAGACGAAGCTTAGCCATCTTGGCCTCCAAGGAGCACTCTGGTTGTACTTCTTCCAAAACAGAACATGGGAGGCTTAAAATCAGGAAGGATATATGTGTTAGGGATGTATCCTTTCACTACACTTGTTCAAATAAACGGTGAAGCTGGACAATATGAAGAAGACCCTGGCATCAGGATGAGAGGAAGACTCATTAACAGACTGCAATATGCAGATGACACAACTTTGTTTGATGGAAGTGAAGCATATATGGATGAAAATCAAAGACATAGACTTTAGTCTGAACTACGTCTCATCATAAAGAAAACAAAAAGCTTCACAACGGAACCAATAAACAACATCATGATAAATGGAAACATTATTAAAGTTGTCAAGGATTTAATCTTACTTGGAGCCACAATCAATGCCCACAGAGGCAGTCAAGAGATCAATTAACATATTGCATGGGCAAATCTGCTCCAAAGACCTCTTTAAATCAAAGATGTCAACTTGAAGACTGAGGTGCGCCTGACCCAAGTCATAGTATTTTAAATAGCCTCATATGCATGTGAACGCTGGTCAGTGAATAAGGAAAACTGAAGAAGACTTGATGCATTTGAATTATAGTGTTGCCTAAGAATGCTGAATATACCATGGACTGTTAGAAGAATGAACAAATCTATCTTGGGAGAAGTACAGCCAGAATGTTCCTTAGAAGTGAACATGTTGAAACTTTGTCTCATGCACTTTGAATATGTTAGCAGGAGGGATCAGGAAGGGAGCCTGTCTTTCTTTTTTTTTTAATGTTTTATTGTGAATTATATGATAGTTTAAATGGGAGAACTTTAGTTTTACATTCATTCCATCGTATATCATCTCACTGCCATGGTTCCAGTCCCCTCCATGCATCATCAACCACCTAAAGGGTATATCCTAGAAACCTGCCCCCTACACTTCCCCACTCCTACCCCCCACCCCCCCAGTTTTCAGCCCACAGTCCCTTTCTCTCTCTGGGTCCAAAGTCCCCAGCCGTTTCTTCACTCCACGTCATCGTCTCTGTCTCTATCTCAGGCATCTCTGTTTCTCTGGGTAGGGTCATGCTCTCGGCTCTTCTCCGTTGATGGTCCCAGAGACCTCCGCTCCTATCCGGAAGGGATCCTTTCTGGAGAAGGACATCATGTTTGGTAAAGTAGAGGGTCAGTGAAACAGAGGAAGACCCTCAAAGAGATGGATTGACATAGTGGCTACATCTATGGGCTCAGACACTGGACTGTAAGGATGGTGCAGGACTGAAGAGGTTTTGTTTCTGTAGGAACTGACTAGATGGAATTTAGCGATAACAACAGGGCTGGTTACTAATACTTCAAGCCCATAACATCTTAATTATGACTTCTTTCTCCCCACCCCAACTTTAAAAAGTTTTTTGGGTTCTTCTTCATTGATATATTTTTAAAACTATCATTTCTCAAAATAAAGAGGTCATGTAATAGTGAGACAAGGAATGAAAGGGGAGAATAGAAAAAGAGAAGCGAGAGTTTGTCTTTGGCTCTCTAGAGAACCAAGGGTGCTTGTGTGTTTCATTACTTCTGTGGATGCGGCTGAGCGATCAACTGATACCCAAAAGATGTATCTTTCCAGGATTTTCCTATGCCTCTGTCTCTCTGCTGAGTAGGATTCTGGCCTTGGGAAATGTCAAGGCTGTTGAGAAGATGGGGACAATCTAGCTACAAAAGAGGTAAAGAATGCTGAAGAAATCTTCCTAAAAGATTCCAGATGTTCTATGTTCTTTCCTTGTGAATGGAGGAAGGGAAATCACCCCTAGGGGAAATGCCGCCAAATCTTCCTGTCCCTAGTTTGTGACGTACAGCTCAGCAGCAGGAGTGGATCTGTGTCGTGTGTGTTGTTGGCCCTGTTAAGGTCAGGAAAGCACTTGGGCTTCTGCCTTTGCCCTTGTCCTACCACTTCCCTCAGCTCTGGTAACATAGTAGTTATGAACTGGGCTGCTAACCTTAAGGTCAGCAGTTTGAAACTACCAGAGGAAGATGAGGCTTTTTGCTTCCATAAAGATTTACAGCCTCTGAAACCCTATGCAGGGTCACTATGAGTCAGAACCAACTCCATGGCACACCACCGTCATCACCCACACACTGCTTGATCCTATTGCCATGCGCATCCTCACACCATTGATCAAGATGGGGGTGGTAAACCAGATTACTCACTACTGGGTCTTTCCTTAAAACCAACAGGTTTCAGCTTCAATTCTGTGACTTGACAGGAAGGCACGCTCTCCCTGTCCCCTCTCCTGTCTCTCTCTCCTTCCTGTCCCTCTGGGTCTTCTTGGTCTCTCCTCTGTCTCTGCCTCTTCCTCTTTCTCATTCTTTCTCCCTCTCCCTCCCTCCCTTCTTCAAAGATGTTTCACTTTAAACATAAAAGGCTATTGGATGAAAGAGAACTCTTAGACCAATATCCCAATTCCAATTCATCCTAATGCTGTGCCAACTTTGGACAACTGGATGCTTGGTCAGGTGGAATTGACCAAGCCTGGTCATGGTGGGGCTTCACAGGGGTACTCTGAGGGTTAACCCCTTAATACATGTAAAGAGCATATAACAATGCCTGGTCCTTTTAACATTCTACACAGGTGAGCTATTAGAATGCTGCTAGTGGGAGTCCTGGGGTGGCGCTGGGAGCTAATGTACTAGACTGCAAAGCTGTTTGAACCACAAGGTTGGCGGTTCAAGCTCATCAGCCGCTCCTTGGAAACCCTATACAGGGTCACTATGGGTCAGAACTGATTTGACACACCAGGACTCCCCAGTTTTGTCTTAGTCCCACTTAATGCTGAGGAGTAGAGTGAAACTGCCCCCAGTGAAGGTGGTTCATAGTCATGTCACTGCCAAAGACCCAGAAAGAACAAGCTGGCTTGGGGAAATGAGGTTAAGTGCAGAGAGGGTTTGAGACAGGGATGAGTATGTGTGTGTGGTAAGGAAGATGGGGAGTGTAATTTACTACCCAGGGCAGATTTTTCTGGAATTCTAGAGAAGTAGCAGAAAAATCATTTTGGTCACAGACCCCGAGAGGAACACAGCTGCTTGTGTAGGACTGTGCTTTGCAGCTGTGTGTGTTTTCTGTGGAGGGGTGATGTGTGAGGAGGTGAGGGACACCAGGGAGAGGAGAATGATGCATTCATTCATTCAAGATCACTGTGGGAAGCAGGGTGGGGGCTGAATAAGAATGTGGGGGGTGGTCCATGAATGATGCATAAATGATGTACTTGGCTGCTAACAGGAAAGCTGGAGGTTCAAGTCCATCCAGAGGCTACTATGAAGAAAGGGCTGGAGACCCACTTGCAAAAATCAGCCACTGAAAATCCTGTAGCGCGCAGTTCTACTCTAATACATGTGGGGTCTTGAGTTTGAATCAACTCAACAGCAACACTTGTTTAAGGGAGGCGGATTTGTGTTTTTCAGGCTGTTGTACTCTGAGCACCCCCAGTATCTTTAGAAGTCCAGTGGGAGGGACACTGATAACGCAATGGCCATACTGTGTGGGTGAAGAGGGACACAGGAAGTTCTGGTGTCGTGGGATCAGTCAGAACAACTATGAAATGACTCAGGCAGGGCTAGAGCTGGTGTGGCATGGCCGAGTGACCCTCGGAGACAGTCTTCAGAAGCATGTGTTCTTTGTCACCATGGAGCATCTGGAGGAGGGAGACAAAGACACTTACTGGTGTGGAGTAGACAAAGCCAAGAGTGACCTCCAGGTCCCAGTGGCAGTGACCGTTTTTCCAGGTAATGATTCCTATCCCTTTGCCTGGCATGGCAGGAGGTCTGAGCATCTGGTCTGGCTTGCTGAGGGGTGGACTCAGGGCTGGCTACCCAGGAGGCACAAAATATGCTTGGTGCACGTGTGTGTGTGTGTGTGTGTGTGTGTGTGTGTGTGAGAGAGAGAGAGAGAGAGAGAGAGAGAGAGAGAGATTGATGTTGCTTGCAGATATGCAGTAGCGCTAGAGGCAGACTGCTAATTTCAAATCCCAGGTCAGCCACTTGCTGGCTATGTGAGCTTGGGCAGATCACTTAAGCTGTTTGTGCCTCAGTTTCTCTACAAGATGGGAGTATTAATAGCATTAACTTCACAGGCTGGTTGTGACTACTGAATGAGTTAATAGATTTAAAGCACTAATTCCAGCTACTGCCCAGCAGTCAGGACTTAATAGATAGTACCTATCTGGAGTTATAAAGAGCTCTGGTAGCGTAGCGATTACAAATCGGACTGTGAACCTTAAGGTCAGCAGTTCGAAACTGCCAGCTGTTCTGTGGGAGAAAGATGAGGCTTTCTGCTCCCGTAAAGATTTACAGCCTCGGGAACCCTGTACAGGGTCACTATGAGTCGGAACCAACTCCATGGCACACAACAACATCAACAAAATCTGGAGTCATGTGTGACTCTGTAGGATAAATGCTGGACTGCTAACCACAAGGTGGGTAGATCAAATCTACCAGCTACTCCTTGGAAACCCTATACAGACAGGGTCACTATGGGCCAGAACTGGTTCGACAGCACTTAACAACAACAACAACACTCTGGCACCCATCAATAGGGACATGCTGCAATCCACATAAATGTGTTTCTCTGTTTTTATTTTCCACCATGTGCCCAACCTGTGAGTGGGGTGAAGGGAAGTAGGGGGTTTGGTCTTTTGGGATGCTCCCCAGGCTTCTCTGTGCCCCCAGTCTCCATTGGAGCTCCTCCATTGCAGGGCCCTTGGGGTGCTGTCCAGAGAGCTGCCTGAACCCCCTGCTTTCCAACAGCCCCTGTCCAGGAGACATCCCTCCAGGTCTGGTGTGCTCTGTGAGGCAGACGGCTGGAGCTCATCCTCATGTGTTCTGTGAGGCAGACAGCTGGGGCTTATCCTGGCGGGCCTTTGCACCTCCTCAGCCTCCCAGGACCCTTCTCCCAGGGCTGGTGCTCCCTTCCCAATGCCCTTGAGGAAGGGTGTGTGTGTGTGTAGTTTCCAGATATCTGCAGACTGAGCCATTGGGAGGTCAGACGAAGAGTGACTTGTTACCTGGTCTGCAGACTTAGTGATAATAGTGACAAAGACTGTATCTCCGCCACCGTCAGCTACAAAGACACCTGCCAACATGTAAGAGCTAACTGGCAAGCCATGAGTCCAACCCTGGCCTTCACACCTGGGAAGAAGAGTCAGCCCCTATTAGCAGTGTGATCTCACTGGGCGAGCTACTTAGCATTTCTGTGCCTCAGCGTCCTCATCTATAAAATGAGGATTGTTCTAGTCACTTTGACTGTTCTGGTGGTGCAGTGCTTTAGCACTCAGCTGCTACTAATGGAAGAGTCAGTGGTTCGAGCCCACCAGCCTCTCCTTGGGAGAAAGATGCGGCAGTGTGCTTCCATAAGACCTTGGAAACTCTGAGGCAATTCTGTTTTGTCCTAAAGGATCACGATGAATTGGAATTGACCAAACAGCAACAGGTTTTCTTTTTAAATAAATTTTTTTAAAAAAAGGCTGTTCTAGTCCCTTGGCTGTTTCTTACCAAAATTTAGTGGCATTCAGTGACCAAAGTGACCTAAGTCATGGTCTTTTCAATCGCTTCACATGCATGCGAGGACTCCTGGTGGGATGCTGTAGGATCAACACTGGACTTCGAACCACAAGGTTGGAAGTTCAAACCCACATGCTGCTCCTCAGAAACCCTATACTGGGTCACTATGAGTTGAAACTGACTTGATGATACTTAACAACAACAACATATGCATGTGAAAGCTGGATAGTGGATAAGGAAGACCAGAGAAGACTTGATGCATCTGCATTTTGGTGTTGGCGAAGAATATTGACAGTTCCATGGACTTCCAGAAGAACAAACAAATCTGTCTTGGAAGAAGTCTAGCCAGAATGTTCTTTAGAAGCTAGGATGGTGAGACTTAGTGTCTTGCTCTTTGGACATGTTATTAGGAGGGACCAGTCCCTGGAAAAGGACATCATGCTTGCTAAGTTAGAGGGTCAGTGAAAAAGAGGAAGACCTTCAACTAGATGGACTGACCCAGTGGTTGCAATAGTAGACGTAAACACAGGAATGATTGTGAGGTGGCACAGGACTGGGTAGTGTTTCATTCTGCTGTGCAGAGTGTTACTGAGGCTGAATCAACTTTACAGCACCCAACAACAACAAAGTAATAGTTTATGATGCTCTTGACACTATGAATCAGGAATGAAGGCAGAACAGTTGAGACAGTTGCTTTCTTCCCCAGGATGCCTGGAGTTTCAATTGGGAACTTGATGTTATAAGCCGTGGCGTTGGTTCCGACTCATAATGACCCTGTACAGGGTTTCCGAGGCTGTAAATCTTTACAGGAGCAGAAAGCCTCATCTTACTCCCACGGAACAGCTGGTAGTTTCAAACTGCTGATGGTGAGATTAGCAGCCCGATTCGTAACCACTACACTACCAGAGCTCCTGATTGGGAACTAGAATCCCCTAAAAGCTCACATGTGGGTGTTCATTCACCTGGAGTTAACTTTGGATCTTAGCAGGGACCGTTGGCCGAAACCCCCATTGGTGGTCTCCCCTTGTGCTTTGAGCTCCCTCACCACATGGTACTTTTCTTTTTTCAGGGACAAGTGTCCCAAGAAAGAGAGCCAGGTAGGGGTTGTCTCTTCTTTTCCATTAGTTGAAGCAGCCACAAGCCCACCCAGGTTTAGGGGGAGAGGGATAGACTCCACCTCTTGACAAGGAAGTGGAAGTGTCTAGAAGAACACGTGGAGCTGGACACAATGCTGTAGCCATTTGTGAAGAATGCAAACACCACAAGGATAACAGTAACACCTCCTCACGGAGTCATGTGAGGAAGACATGAGATGAGCCAGATAGAACACAAAGCCAAGTGCTCTCCCTCCGTCCTCCTGTCTCTGTCTCTCTGAGGCCTATCTCCGGGGAACAATGTATCAGAACAAGCTTGGGGGGTTGAAGGCAGCCCATGACAATCGGGGCCCAACAGTGGGATGCTGGACTCTCCCCCTGACTCTGGTTTCCCTCCATCCAGGTGCTCCCTCCTCTCCATCTACTTCCTGTTCCTGGTTTTCCTGAAGGTGCTTCTTGTCCTGAGTTTTGGCTCAGCTGCACTCTGGTTGGTCTGGCTTCAGCATTGATCTGAGGCGTGTGGTCAGCCAGGCCATGAGACCCTGCAGCCCCCATCTCAGCTGTTCCCTGGCTGGTGACACAGACTCAGATGAGACCCCTTCAGGGACTGTGAAACCTGAACTTGGCCACAAGGGACTACCATAGCCAGAGCTGAGTCATGTGGCTGGATCCTTTCCTGGTGGAGTGGACAGGGTTTCAGGTCTCGGGTCCTGAAGCCAGATGGACCTGTGTTCAAATCCCACTGACTTCCATGTGACCCAGGGCAAGGTATCTAGTGGTACCTGCCATCTATTTCTTGGCTCTGTAAGTCTTGGTGTGGCGCCGTGGGTTAATACGCTAGACTGCGAAGTCAGTTCAAGCTCACCAACCACTCCTCAGAAACCCTATACAGGGTCGCTATGGGTCAGAACCGACTTGATGGTGCCTAACAACAACAACAACAATAACAAAGGTGGGCACATGGGTCCACTGGAGAGTTGCTTGAGGATTCTTGAGGTGATGTGTGGGGAACTCGGGCCATGTGGGAGGGGTTCCCAAATGGAGCAGCAGTTATAATTGCTGGGCTGAATCTGAGGTATCAGGGAGGAGGATTAAGCAGGTAGGTGGTCTGGAGGAGGGGCTGCTAGGCCCCTGGGACTCCTGCTTGGTGCAGGGAGGGATGGAGGAAGATAGTATTGGCCCCTGAGGGCTGTGCCCATCAACCACACATCCAGTACTAGGTGAAACAGAATGATGAAAGGCGTTGTTGTTGTTAGGTGCCATCGAGTCGGTACTGACTCATAGAGACCCTATGCATAACAGAATGAAATATTGTCCCAAAGGGCAGCTGGGGGCACCACCCCTACTAAGTACTGGGAGGGGGGGGGTTCCTTATTGCTAATAGTGCTGTGCTTAGCCCTTCACTGTAGAGGCCATTGCAGGACATGAAGGGGGACCCGACCCACCTCCAGACTGAATGCTCCCCTTTCTTTCTCCTGTTCTATCCTGTCCGCAAACTCAGTTGCCTAAACTCTATCCCTGGGATGAGTTGCCTTTCCTTCTGACCTTACCCAGATGGCCTGGGCCCAGAGATAGCAGTTCCTCTCTGTTACCCCTTCTCTAAGGAGCTCTGGTAGCGTAGTGGTTACAAATCGGGCTGCGAACCTTAAGGTCAGGGGTTCGAAACTACCAGCCGCTCCGCGGGAGAAAGATGAGGCTTTCTGCTCCCGTAAAGATTTACACCCTCGGAAACCCTGTACAGGGTCGCTGTGGGTCGGAACCGACTCGATGGCACTTAACAAAAACAACAACCCCTTCTCTATCCCTGGATACATGTGACACTAGAAGAATACATTATTGTTATTAGGTGCCATCAAGTCAGTACTGACTCATAGAATCCTTTATACAACACAACAAAACACTGTCCAGTCCTGTGCCAACCTCACAATCATTGTTATACTGGAGCCCATTGCTGCTGTCTCTGTGCTAATCCATCTGGTTGGGAGGTCTTCCTCTTATTCACTGACCTTTCACTTTACTAATCATGATGTCCTTCTCCAGGGACTGGTCCATCCTGATACTATGTCTGAAGCATGAGAGACAAAGTCTGGCCATCTTGGCTTCCAAGGAGCATTCTGGAACCAACACAGATTTCTTTGTTCTTTTGGTGGTTCATGGAACTTTCAATATTCTTCTCCAACACCATAACTAAATGCATCAATTCCTTTACAGTCTTCTTCATTCATTGTCTAACTTTTACATGCACATGAGGGAGGTAATCTTCAAGCAGCCTGGCTGGTACAGTGGGCTAAGCATTGGACTACAAATGGAAAGACTGACAGTTCAAACCCACCAGCCATGGGAGAAAGCTGAGTGTACCTGCTACTGTGAAGATTTATGCAATGAGTTGGAATAGAGCCAATGAAAACAGGTTTGGTTCTGGGTTCTGTAGCTTCATCTAAGTTATTTGAAAAATATTGTCTTTGGACTTCCAGTGGCTGACCACTGATGAGTTGACATGGTCAGTTTCCTCCAGGACAAGAAATGTGGCCAGTCCTCCTCACTGCCCCCACCCAGACACATGTGACCACAGACAATTAGCTGGTTCCTGTAGTTTATGAAAGAAATCCTTATACCTTTTTACAAGTGCATTAACAGGACAATGGTAATCTCACCTTCTGGTCATACCTTAAAGAAGTGACTTCCTTTTCCATGGGACCCCAGGGCCTTCTAAAGAAGCCCAGACTGAGTTGTGAGCAGGGAACACAGTTTGAAGAGTAAAGAACCTAAAAGTGCTCTCCCTTCTCCCCCTTTTTTTCTTGGGCTTTAACAAGAAACCTGCATAAAAAATGACTTCACTTCTAAAGGTGAATGGCCCAGGATTTCAAACCAAGTTTTTAAAAACATGTGCTTTGACATACAAGAGTGAGTTGAAGTTGTGGTGAACCCAGGATTACCCCAGCTGGGCATGACGTGGCAGTGGAGAGGGGACATCCTTCTCTTCCCATTTGGGAAGCTGGCAGAGAAAAGTTAACACAGCAGTCCTGTTTTTACTAATCTTTGGGAATATCTGGAGTCAGGGAGATGGCCCTTGATTAATTAAGTTCAGGAGCTAATTCCTACAATGTTCACAGTCACAGAAGCTATTTTGTGAGTCTGAGACAGTACGCTAGGCTGTACCAGGTTGTCAACATTGTTTAGAGTGAACATGAAGGTTCATGATGTGTGCTTGATGCCTGGTTTGGGGTCTGCATAGGTTGATTATGACAAGAACTGTGGACTCTAACACACAAGTGGACTTCCCTAGGTAGAAACAGCTCACATGAGTCTGTGGTTTGCAGCTGGAGAGAAATGCATGTGTGTGAGACCCTCGAAGAGAGGGACAACTTGGAAGCCTGAGTCTTCCCCTCTAGACTTAGTCTGTGCTGTTTTTAATTCCTGTGGTTCCTGAATTGCACCCTCTGCTATAATAAACCTTAATCATGAATATAAACTTCTGTGGAGTTCTTCCAGTCAAACATCAAACTAGTGGGCGATCTTGGGACACTAGAACAGAATAAAATGGTGTTTACAGGATACAAGAGAAAGGTAAGGGGCTCCATTTGCCCCTCTCCAAGTGGACTGCTAACTGCAAGGTCGGGAGTTCAAACCCAAGGGAATCTTGGCCTTCACGGGTGGGCACCCCCAGCAGGCAGGGCCAGAGCTAGACAAATGGAACCAAGGGAATTATGGGAACTGTGGGAATGGACTGGACTTCCCCCTGCCCCCAGCGCTGGGATTGAGTCTTGCTGTGGTGAGGTGGGTCCTCTGGCAGGTCAAGTGGTTGTAAGAAAAGCTGGCTGTGGTTTGGGGTCACTTTCTTTTCAACAGGTTCTTCCCCCTTTTGATCACTTTGCAACTTACAGAGATAGCCGAGGAAGCAAGCGGCTAACATATGGATGGGAAGTGAGAGGATGAAAGGCTGGAGCTCAGAGGTGAGAAGTCAGAAGACAAGGACCTGGATGTTCTGTGGTTTTTATAACAGTCTAGAGCTGGAGACTGAACCTGGGCCTCTTTGCAGCTCTGCACATTCTCTGTCTCCCAGGAGACTGAGGGTGGGATTTGCCAGAGAGAACATTCCCTGGGTGGGTTGGGGGGATGGGGAAAAAGAGAAACAAAGTCCGGAGTAGCAGGCAGCACACAGATCCACAAAACCCCTTACCCATCTACCCAGAGGGGCAGCTCATCTGGGGGATATCAGCTCTTCACTGCTGAGTAGGTAGGTGAGTAGCACTTGGTCATTCCCAGGGCTGCATGTTGGGAACATTTATTAGGTAAGTACTTCTCACTGGACATCGATGTTTCCAATTCCTACGCTGTATCATCTGCAAGGTCCTGGAGGGCTTTCCTGGAGCCTCACTTTCCTCACGTGGAGTGGCTGATGGATTAGAACTGCTCACCTTGTGGTTAGTGGCCCCATGTTACCAGGGCTTTGTATAAAAAGGTTAACATGGTCAGCTGGTAACTCAAAGGTTGAAGGTTCGAGTCCACCCAGGAGTGCTTCAGAAGAAAGGTCTGGCTATCTATTACTGTGAACTCAGCCACTGAAAACCCTGTGGAGCACAGTTCTACTCTGGAACACATGAGGTTGTCATGCATTGGAATCAACTTTCAGCAATCGCCAATTGTAGCGAAAGGGAGACATTTCAGGGTTTTCAGCAGGAAACTATCAAATCTGATTTCCAAGGCATCCTGATTTTCTTATAAACACATCATCAGTTTCTGCAATACTGTCCAGTCCTAGGGTCTGGATTTGAGATAGTGTCTGAAGGCACTCTCACAGCCAGGTGGTTTGTTTCTATAGAAATGTCTTGGACTGTAGATTCGTTCTTCAAGTTTGACTCGCAGAGCTCTTTGTCTGTTTGTTTTATTAGTATACCTCCTGGTTCACTCATTACCCTGCAGCACCACCCAGGGGCTCTTTATTTTGGAATCTTATTTCAGAGCTTTATCTTGAAGGAAGTATTAATAAAAACAAGCTGGGGTGAGCTTGTGTTTGTTATGGGCTTCAATTTTCCTTTGCATTAGGGCTGCCCAGGTGCCCCAAAAGAAAGGCCTGGTGATCTGCTTCTGAAAAACGAGTCATTGCAAAGCTTCAGGAGCACACAGTCCTACATGGACCCCCATGGGCTCATCGGGAGTCCAAACGGACTTGATAGTAGCTGGTGGCCTAGATTGCTGTCAGAGTCCTGGTGTGGCGCTCTGGGTTAATGCTCTGGATTGCAAGGTTGCTTTGAACCACAAGATTGGTGGTTCAAGCTCACCAGCCATTCCTTGGAAACCCTATACAGGGTTGTTATGAGTTGGTACCGACTTGACAGCACGTAACAACAACAGTAATAGGTTGTTGTTGTTGTTGTTGTTAAGTGCTGTCAAGTCAGTACCAACTCATAACAAGCCTGTATAGGGTTTCCAAGGTGGTCAGTCTTTATGGGAGTAAAAAGCCTCACTTTCCTCCCGTGGAGTGGCTGATGGATTAGAAGTGCTCACCTTGTGGTTAGCAGCCCCATGTTACCAGGGCTCCTTGGCTGTACTGTAGCTGACTTCTGTTGTTGGAGCTGAACTTTCTGAGTTTCCTCCTTCTGGGCCACCCAACGTGGAGTGAGAAGAGGTGTGGTCCATCTCCCCTGTCCAGACCCCTCCATTTCCTTCAGCAGTTGCTCCCGGAGGTCCTGTCTTCTGGATCCTGGCATGTGTTGTGCTCTGTATGCAGACACAGATAACAGGAGAAAAAGACCACCCTCCTGAGACCCACCCTTCAATCCTCACCCATGGCTTCCTGCTTGGGAACCTGCCCCTCCCCGCTCTGTGCTTGTCTTTGGACTGGGCTAGCTTCTGCCTTCTCCTTGGCATGGCCAGGGAACAATGAGCTGCAGAGCCTCTTCCCTTGGCTGCTTTCCCTAAATGTGCCTCTTCCTAGTGTTACTGCTGGGGCTGGGAGGTCAGGGCTCTGTCAGCCTCACTCTGCCCCCAGGCAGCACTGGTTAGGACAGTGGGTAGTGTCTGGACACTAGTGTCCTTCTGGGCCATACTGTGCATTGTTCAGCCTGTGGCTCCAGCTGACAGGATTTTCTAAAGGGCATGGGGACTACGGGAATGGGGGGTTGTGTGTTCTCCTTCCTCATCACCCCCAGTTCTGGGCCCCCTCAACATGCAGGTTTCCTGCGTGCTGCTCTGACTCAAAGCACAACAAGCTAACCTGGACCTTGTGAGCTTGAGTAGATGACCTTTGGCTTCAGGACCTATCTGAGCCTCTGTTTTTTCACCTGTAAAGTGGGGATAATGTACAGTTTTGTTGCGAAGACTAGGAAGCATTTGGGTAAAGTTCTTAGCACCACA
The DNA here is from genome assembly GCF_000296735.1 of Chrysochloris asiatica. Lineage (NCBI taxonomy): Eukaryota > Metazoa > Chordata > Mammalia > Afrosoricida > Chrysochloridae > Chrysochloris > Chrysochloris asiatica. The sequence goes on from NW_006408650.1 coordinate 8,091,580, forward strand.
GCTGTTGCTATGAAGTGTCCTGTCCAGTCTCACCTGGCTGCTGAGGCCCTACCATTTGGTATGTCCTTGAGATATATTAGGATTTCTCCAGAACCTTCCAATCTCTGTCCCATGTGCGGAGCTGGCTGTCCACTGAAACACACTATTCTCCATGTGCAGCCAGAGATGAGACCTACCCAGGAAGGGAAATCCACACCCTTTGGTGGTTAAACAGAGCCTGCTATCTGCTTCCTCAGAATTTCTACAGGAAGTGAGGAAAATCTGTAATGATTTCATCGTACAGCCCTGGATGCTGGCTTTTACTATTTTTAAAATTTATTTATTTTAAACCATGTGTATCTTCTTTCTAATAATTAATTTTAACATTCTCAAGAAATATAATAACCACATTAATAATATGAATCTAAAGTTTAACTGATTTTGTTATTTACTGTTATTTCTTTTATACCATATGTTGTTGTTGTTAAGTGCCGACAAGTTGGTTCTGACTCATAGCCACCCTGTACAGGTTTCTGAGGAGCTTCAAAATGTCCTTTCTTAGAATAGTTTGTGAGAAGTAGAGTTACTAGACAAAGATAAAGGTCATTTTTAGATATCTTCAGTCTCATTGCCAAATTGTTTTGCAACATTGGAGCAATGTCTCAGCCACGGACTGTATATGAGGTTTCCACATAGTAACACTTTGGCCTGCCTTTATAGAGTATACAAAACATTGCAGGAAAATGTTGCATTTTATTATTTTACTATATCCATGTATTTGATTTCCAGTGAGGGTGAATAAATTTTTTTTCTTCTGAATATTAGTCTTTTGTATCTTTTCTTTTGTGAATTAAGGGTTTGTGGTCTTTGGCGATTTTTCTTTTAGGGTCTTAGTCTTTTTTTAAAAAAAATATGCATAAATACTTTGTGCAGTAACATTTGGGCATTCATGTTTCAATTTATTGTATTTTGTTGTTTGTCTTTGAAACATCTTTTACATTCAAATGTTCTTTAGTGTTATGCAATTAAATCTATCTTTGTGCTTGGATTTTAAATTCTGCAAGAACCAGAATGAGATCCTAGAGACAGCCTATCAAAAGAGAACTATTTTCTCAGCAGACTTGTCCACAATCTATTTTCATATTGGAATAAACCCGATGCGGTCAAGTTAGGCTCTGCCTCATGGTGATCCCATGTGTGTCAGAGTAGAACTATGATTTTCTGGAAATAAATTTGCAGGTCATTTTTCTGAGGGGGCTCTGGGTAGACTTGAACCTTCAACCTTTTGGTTAGCAGTTGAGCACATTAACCATGTGCACCACCTGGGATATAGTTTCCTTCTTGATAAAGGTACGTCCCTTAGCGTCCAGCACTTTCCACCTCTCTCTGCTTTCCTTTTTATAAAGAATCCTGGTGGCGCTGTAGGATAAACACTGGAGTGCTGACCACAGGTTGGCAGTTCAAACCCTCCAGCTACTCTGCTAGAGAAAGATGAGGCTTTCTACTCCCATAAAGATTTACAGCCTTGGAAGCCCGAAATAGGGGCGCTGTGAGTCAGAACCCACTCAGTGGCAGTAGCGTTTTCCTTCTTGGAGCGTCTTGAAGAACATTGTCTATATTACCTGGCTCCACCTCCTTCTCTTCATCTGAACTTTAACTAGCTTCTCCTTCCACCGCTCTACTGAGACATTCTTCACTAGGGTACCAGCAACCTCCTTTGAGGTCAAATCCAAAGGCATCTTCTCTTTCCTTAGTCTACTTATCAGCAGCACTTGACTCAGCCCTTCTAGAAACTTTCTCCTCTTTCTGTTTTCAGACTCTCTTGGGTTCCTCCTGTTTCACTGTTGTTGTTTGTCCCATAGTTGATTTGGATTCACAGCAACCCTATAGGACCGAATAGAACTGCTCTGTAGGATTTCCCAGTCTGTAATCTTTACAGGAACAGATAGATGATTAGGATTGGTTTCCCGCCGAGCCCCCGGTGGATCGGAACTGCTTCCATCACGATTCCTCTTGAATTGCTGCTGTTGAGTCACTTCTGTCTCAAGCAATCCTGTATAGGGTTTCTGAGGAGTGGCTGGTGGGTTTGAACCACTGACCTTGTGATTCCAATCGGTCTTACAGTCCAGTGCTTTCTCTCACAGCGCCACACTAGGAGCCCTTTTGCATCACTGGACACTCTTTATGTAATTGCCTCCTACTCTTGATCTATGAAGACTGCAGAGTTTGGGGACTCAGCTCTCCTTCTTCTCACTTTATCTCTCAGACTGGCACACTGTTTGCTCATTTATTTATTTGCAAAGGGCCAGATAGGAAGCATTTTTGACTTTGTGGGACCATATGACCTCTGCCATAATCACTCAACTCCATGACTATAAATAACACTATAGTCAACAGAGACAATGCATAAGTGAATGAACGAGTGTGGCTGTGTGCTAGGACTTCAAATTTTCATTTCATATGATTTTCATGCATCCTTGTATCATTCCTCTTTTGATTTCCCCAACCATTTATAAATCCCATCCATAGCTCATGTTGTTAGCTGCTGTCAAGTTTGTTTGGATCACGGTAACTTAGACTATAACCCAAAGAACCCCCAAACCCTGGCCATCTTTATGGTCATTGGAATGTTTGAGTCCCTTCTTGTGGCCACTGCACCAAAGCACATCTCTAATGGATTCCCTTGTTTTAGATGATTGAGTTCATGAGATGTACGAAAACATGCGCTGAGCTGGCAGTTTGGCTTTGATTTTATGTTCTCTTCTTCCAAAGTCCTATAAATCTCATCATTTTTCAACCTGTCAACCAGCTATTATATTGATTTCTCTGCCCGAGACCATGACTTTGAGTCTCACATCTTGATCCCTTGCATCCAACACTCAGCTGTCAGTGTGTTGTACTGCGGTGGTGGCTTGTGTGTTGCTGGGATGCTGGAAGCTATGCCACCAGTATTTTAAACACCAGCAGGCTCTGCCATGATGGGCAGATTTCAGTTGAGCTTCCAGACTAAGACAGAGTAGGAAGAGGGAGAGGTGGATGACTTCGGAATGTTTGGCCACTGAAAATCTTATGGATAGCAGTGGAACACTGTCCGTTAGTACCAGAATATTGAATATTTGAAACATTACAGATATGATCAGAATATTGTCATATACAATGCTTGAAGATGATACCCTCAGGTTGGGTGACCCTCAGGAGTATAGCTTTTGGGAACTTCATTTGCTGATGAGGTACAACTCAAAATGAGGAGAAACAGCTGTAAACATCCATTAAAAACTGAAATATGGAATACATGAACTATGAGTCTAGGAAAATGGGAAATTGTCAAAAATGAAATGGAACACATAAAGATTGATATCTTAGGCATTGGTGAACTGAAACTGACTGGCGTTGGCCATTTTGAATTTGACAATTTACTGTGCCAGGAATGACAAATTGAAGAGAAATGGGGTTGCATTCCTCATCAAAAAGAACATTTCAAGATATATCTTGAATTATGTTATTCATACACCTACAAGGCAGCCAAGTTAATACTATTATTCAAATTTATGCAAAATACTGAATGATGCAGAAAGCATCAAAGATGGAAGGAATACATAGAGTCACTGTACCAAAAAGAAATGGTCAGTGTTCAATGATTTCAAGAGGTAGCATATGATCATTGGCCAAGAACAAGGGTCAGGAATTGACGGAATACAAATAGAAATACTTCAGTCAACTGATGGGGTACTGGAGGCACTCATTCATCCATACTGAGAAATTTGGAAGACAATTACTTAGCCAACTGATTGGAAGGGATCAATATATGTGCTCATTCCAAGTAAAGTTTTCTAAAGATCACTGAAAAATGACTATATCATATGTTGACAGGGAACTACCAGAGATTCAAGTCGGATTCAGAAGAGGACGTGGGATGCTTCTGTGCTTCATGGATTCACGTGATTACCCTTCATGAACCAAGCTCTATGCAGAGAGCTCTGCTCTAGCTCCCAATCTGGAATGGACCTGAAGCATTGGCTCCCATCCCCAAGTGGCTGTTTAAAACTCAGCCCAACTCCTGCAACTCCTAAAGCCCACATTCATTTCTATGACATTCCATATTAGCCATTGGGCATTAGATCCTGTTCATTCATGTTTGTGGTCCTGCCTTTTAGTTTCTGTTTCATTTCTGGCATCTGAGAATTTCTCTTTCTCGATTTTGATTTCAACTATGCATTAAAACACATCACATTTTTTAGTCCAAAGGACTAATGATGGACCATATGAACCAAAGCCTCCACTACCCTGAGAACTGGAAAACTGGATGGTGTCTGGCTACCACTCTCAGTCACTTTGATCAGGACCATAGAAGGCCCTGGGCAAAGTGACAGAAAAATGTCAAATAAAATTCAAAGTCATAAAATAGAGCAGACTTTTTGGTCTGACAGACACTGAAGGTTCGAACCCCTGAGACTGTGACCCTTACACACCATTCAAATCTGGAACTGAACCCTCTCCTGGGATCATCTTACAACCAAACAACAGACAAATCTATAAAATGAACAATAAAGTCAACCATACAAGACCAAAAGGGCAGCATTTACCCAGAAACAATGTTCAGGAGTCAAGAAGGGGCAGAAAACAAGGATGAATGGAAACAGGGAGCTCAGGGAGGAAGTGGGAGGCCTGCTGTTGCATCGAAGGAATTGCAACTAATGTTATGAAACAAAATGTGTATAAATTGTTGAATGGAAACTAAATTGCTCTGTAAACTTTCACCCAAAGCAACAACAACAATAAGAAGAAACTACACTGTATTTTATACAAAATCTCAATGTTTGGAGTTATAGGGAGTCATTCTACATCCATTCAGTCTGCCATATTGCCTGGAATTGGAATGAACACATTCTGTATATATAGATACATATTTTTTTCTTTCAATTTTTTCAGTCATTAGTTTTTGTATTTGTTCACTCCCATCTCTGGTAGTGTAGTGGTTACGAATCGGGCTGCCGGCCGCAAAGTCAGCATTTCGAAACTACCAGCTGTTCTGCGGGAGAAAGATGAGGCTTTCTGCTCCTGTAAAGATTTACAGCCTCGGAAACCCTGTACAGGGTCGCTATGAATCGGAACCGACCCCACGGCACATAACAACAGCAATTTCATTTCCTATAAACAACACCAGGAGTCAGATGGGAAAAAAAGGAGCAGAAGGAAACAGCGTCACCATAGAACTGAAGGAGTTGGGGATTTGTTTGATGCTCTTGTTTTGGGAGAACTGAAACTTCAGCTGTTGCTTATACTGAAGAGATGATATGGTTGGACACAACCTTATGGGGACCATCAGCTCTCCTCATTCTGAGTCCCACAGGTGAGTGATGAGTAATACATTTGGGACTGGTACCCATGTGTCTTATTGTGGTATTCAGGATGCAATTCAGTAAACCATATTTCATTAGATATGGTAAAACAGAAGAAGTGAAAACATGTGTTGGGGCCATCACTGGAGTTTTTATTTTCAGAACCTGCATCTTGGGGAAGAATGTTTTTGGTGTGTAAGCTGGAAGGGAAGGAATATATAGCTGGCTGAGATGGAAGCTATTTCAATGGTTCAGGATTCTTCTAAAGATATCTACCATTTACAGAGCATCTACTATGTTCTAGGAACTTGCCAAAGAACTTTACTTACATTAGCCTATTTATTGTTTTAAGGACAACTCTATGAAAAATAATTTTAATCTTGTTTCATTTTACAGATGATAAAACTGAGAATGAGCATGATTTAGCCACATGCCCATGGGCACATGGTTAGTTAATGATGGAGATGGGATTTGAGTTCATGTGACTCTAGAGCGTATGCTTTTAAAGATGGTTCTTTACTGAACTCAGTTAATAGTGTGTGAACAGATGCTTCTCCATAGGAATGTGAGGTCTGAAGCTCAGGAGGGATGCTGGGTTTGTTACAGGTTCAAGTCCCAAAGAAGGATGATGACCATGATAATGTCCAATTTAGAGAACTTTATTTTATTAGCACAGCTATAGCCAGACAGCAGGGAGACAATAGCTTCTCCTAAGTCTGCCACGTGGCAGGGAGATGGCTGTTAGTTTATATAGGCTGCATTCCTGGCTCAGGGTCTAGGGGCTTATCTAAAGGAATTTGCTGAAGCAGGGAGTACAGAAGCAAAAATAGCAAGTTAGTTTGCTAATAGGGAGACTAGAAAACAGTTAACAAGGTGAGGGCAACAAGGCTACAAATCAGTGTACATAGTGTACATAGAATAACAAGACAATAAACCAGTTTGCATAGGTAGAATAAGAAAACTATATATCAGTTTACATAGGCAGACTATGTACTTAAAGGACTAGGGTCCTTGAAGTACATAGTTAATTACTTTAAGGAATGCCCGGGGTCTATAATCACACAATCAACACCATCTGTGAGGCTTGTGTCTGTTTTATATCCCCTGAGGCCGGGGGAGTTATGCCTGTGAGGTTTGTTCCTGTCCTATATGCCCCAAGGCCAGAGGAGCTGTGATGGCTGTGGGGAATTCTGAGTTTTCAAGTAGCTCTACTGTTTCATCCCTCCGTTTTAATGGAAATCATCAAATCATTGATTCTTCAGTATCAGTTGCAGTCTTTAAGGTGGCATACTGAGATCACATTACCATGAGTTTCACAGTTCCAATTCGATTTTGTATAAATTTGATGAGGGCATTCAGGACATAAGGTCTGATCAAGAGCCCAAGTATGAGAAGCATGAGGGGGCCAGCTAATCCGGTTACAAGAGTCATGACCCAAGGGGACCAGTTGAATAGGGTTTGATACCAATTTTGGGTGGAGTCTAGCTGCTTATTGGATTTCTCTATACTCTCTCTGACTACTGCTAACATTTCTCTAATTATTCCAGTTTTACTGGCATAAAAACAACATTGTTCTCCTCGGGCAGAGCAGTCTTTCTTGCTGCAAGAGTAGGAGGTCTAATCCTGTTTGATTTTGAAGAGCGATTTCAGCAAGAGATTCAATCTGGTCAGACATTTCAGAAATTGAATCTTCTAACTGGCTTAAGTCAGCATTTATTGCTCGGGACAGGCTATTAAGCGCATGCCCTCGTGTTGCTAAGGCTGAAATACCTAAGGCTGAGGATTCTTCAATTTCTAATCCTACTAAGAAGGGGATTAGGATGGGAACTCGGGGGTCACGGGTATGGTCAGGAGCTGTGATCAGAACTAGCCCCTGGTCACCTCCATATATATCAATATGAGGAAGCAAGTACACAGGGATACATAATTCTGAGGAACGGACAGTGGAGAAGGTATAGGTGGATATACAACTAACTAGTAAGGCCGAAGGAACACACGAACCAAGTTCTGGGGGTAGAGGGGTAATACATTACTGTACCATTGTAAGCTAAGTAGACCATCATAATACAAATCTTCGAAAAGTGGGACTGGGTTACATCATAGGTGGGTGTTACAAAGCAAGTAACTTGTCCTTGTATATCTCCTAAGGTGATGTGAGGATTTGGGCAGAACACTCGTTCTTTAATGAGGGGCTGGAGTAATTGGCTGCTAACCTGGTGTAGAAAGGGGGTATGGGGTCTAAGCACACCCAACAGCCTTGTGCTAGGTCAGGGTTGGTGTACTTTAACATGAAGTAGGAGCTCTGGTAGCGTAGTGGTTATGAATCGGGCTGCGAACCTTAAGGTCAGCAGTTCGAAACTACCAGCCGCTCTGTGGGAGAAAGATGAGGCTTTCTACTCCCGTAAAGATTTACACCCTTGGAAACCCTGTATAGGGTCGCTATGGGTCGGAACCGACTCGACGGCACTTCACAACAACAACAACATGACTGTTTCAATATATTTAGCAGAGAGGAGTCTGCCTCGCCACTGGGTATTGGCAATACACTGTTGGGCTCTGGCAGTTCATGGGCAGAGGGCACAAGTGTCTGGGTAGTGGGAGGTGTTGGATCCTGTTGAATTTGGGGACACGAGTTGGTTTGAATTTTACTTAGTAATAGTAGGGAAGCTCTGGGGCCCTGAGGGAGCTTGGGCCTGGAGAGAGTTTTCCGTTGGATAGTAAACAAATTACCATTGTCATACCCTGATTCATAAAGCCTGACTCCCCAGGTCAGGCCTATAGTCCACATTTGTGTTGGGTCCCAGGGCTTCTTTATGGTTACGTTAATGGGATTGCAGTGACCGACAAGACAATTTAATTTGGGAGTTAGGTGACAGACTTCTATATGCTTATCTCTCTGTTTAGTGTGTCCTGTAATTGTGGACACAGTTTTGCATCCCCATTTATAACAGTAGTAAGACTTTGCATCATTACACTGCCAGGGGGCATGGGTGCCTGGGCAGAGGTAAATGCCTAGGTTTTGCATGCCCTGTTCCTTTTGAACATTACCACACTCATAATAATTTTTTTCCAGAGCTGTCACATAGAGACCCTCCTCTTTGTACAGTAGCACAGGCCCACCAATTTCCTTCGGAGGAAATGGCCATTGGGGGCCCATAATGGAGCAGAGGTCTATGGTGAAACTGAATGGGGTGGGGTTACTTGTACTGTTAATTAGGGTATTATTATATTTGTGTTTCCCATTGTTCCTTCAATTAGGGTCCACAAATAGTTTTCTGGGGATACTTTCCAACTATGTGTTTTGGGAATAGACAGCTATAAGCACATTATAATCATGTGCGCATCAGTCTTAGCTTTAGAGGACACTCCAGATCTTTGACAGCTCGCCACGCTGCGCCGGGGTGGGGGAGGGGGAGGGGTTGGTTTCAGGTGAGAGTTGCTCTGTCTACTTTGATGGCAGATGGGGCGGTCAAGATAACGGTGAAAGAGCCTTTCCACCGAGGTTCAAGTCCTGAAGAGGTGTGACACATGACTAACACAGAGTCACCGGTGGAGAGGCTCTGGTTTGAAGAGTGGGTACTGGATGGTTTCTCAGACTGCAGGGAACACTTCTTGCTGAGTGGTGTGGAGTGTTTGTAAAGCAGTTGTTGATTATGTACCTCAGCCTGTTTTACATTTTTGGCAATAGAGGGGGGTACCTCCCAAACATAATTTCATAGGGGGTGAATCTCTTTTTGTAGGGGGGTGCATCTGGTGCATAGCAAGGCAAAAGTGAGTAGGGACAGCCAGTCTGCACCCGTTTCTAGTACGTATTTAGACAGCGTTTCTTTTAGGGTCCTATTCATTCTTTCTACTTGTCAAGAACTTTAGGGCCGATAGGCACAATGCAATTTCCATTTGATTCCCAAGGATCTGGAAATTTGCTGGATTCAGGTAGCAGAAAAGTCTGGTCCATTATCTGACCCAAGGGACTGGGGGAGATCATACCTGGGGATTATTTCTTCTAACAGTTTCTTTGCAATTACTGTGGCAGTTTCATTCTGGGTAGTTTAATTTCGGGTGGAAAATGCCTCAACCCAGCCCGAAAATGTGTCTATTAGGACTAACAAGTACTTTTGTGACTGAGCTGGTGGTTAATTTCAGTGAAGTCTAACTCCCAGTGTTCTCCTGGCATCTGTCCATGGTACCTAACTCTTTTGGAATAGGGGGCTGTAGTTCAGACATTTACTTGAGCGCATGAAACACACCTGGTCACTAAGCTGTCTCGAAGCTTGTTTAAGTGAGGAATATATAACTGTTTTCTAAGCAATTCACTAAGTTTAGTTTTCCCTAAATGGGTGGCCTGGTGCATTTGCTGCACTACTGACTTACACAACACCTCAGGAACCACGGTCCTACCATCAGGGAGAGTCCACCATTCTGTAGCTTCTTTCTTTGCTGAATTTTGCTCAGCCCATTGAATTTCTTCTTCTGTATAGTGAGGCAATGAAGGCTCCAGCAAGGCTACTAGAACCAGTTCTGGGTCAGGTGACCCTGAAGTGGCTACTCATCTTATTCTTCATCAGCTCTCCGGTTTTCTACAGCTTCTTTGGTGCTCCCTTTTTGGTGCCCCAGACAGTGCATGATGGCTAGCTTGGAGGGTGGCTATATGGCTTGGAGTAAAGTGAGAATTTCTTCTCTCAGGTCCTGAACAGGTCTATAGTCTTTAGTCCCGGCTTTAGGCACTGGTAAAAGAGGGGTGTTCTAAGAGGACTGACACTTGGTTAAAATTCCTGAGGTTATCATCCTCCTGATCAGCCTCCTGAGGTGCTAGTCCTTCTCTGGTTTCCCGTGACATAGGGTGTTGTTTTACCTGTATGGGGAGGCATTTTGCCTTGAGCTGTACAATCACCGGGGGTTGATGCAGTGCTAGTCCAGGAGGATTAAATTCAGCCCATCCCTAGGGGAAGGCCTGCTTCAGACACTGTAGATATTTGTTGGTCTGGACCGCTGGAGACTGATTATTCTTCAGACACAGGGCAGGTTAGCAGGGCAGTAGGTGGTTGAACTGTCATGTGGGCATTTGTTTCTTCAAAAGAAATAGTGGCACGGAGTTTGCGGAGAAGGTCACGCATAGCCCAGCAATGAGTAAGAACAGTCAGGCATTAGGAGGAAGGAGTGAGTTGCAGTATGATTTCTTAGGTTGACAGTTCTTTTAGTTGTCTATGGGCATCAAGATGTCTTCCCAGTGGCTCCCTGGACTACAATGGAGTCCGAGGATAGTGGTCCCAGATGTGAGGTTAAGATTGAATAGGTGGCCCGGTATCTACCGGGAAGCGGATAGGTTTGTAACTTGTACTGTTATCCAGGGCTCGTAGGGGTTAAGGGGTACGAGCCCCGGGTTCCCTAATCCTGACCTGTCAGGTTAAGGATAAAGGGTGCGTGCACTCTGCCTCTCCCTTCTTTGTGGGCACTCATTCTTCCAGTGTCTTTCTAGCTTGCAATATGCACACTGGTTCCTTCCCAGGGGAGTTTGTTTTAGGCTGATCTCTCCTGGGGATTATGTCTGGGGAGTTGGTCAGTTTCTCTTAGGGCTGCTACAATGGCTCTAGCTATTGCCCTTGCCTCTCCCAGAGGGTCTTTATTATTGTAGACTTTTCTGGCTATTTCTACCAGTTCTGAGAGATTCTTTATTTGAAACTCTTCTAATTTCTGTAGCTTTTGCTTAATATCAAGTTTTGATTGAGAAACAAAAGCCAGATTGATGGCTCACTGGTTTATTTGGGCTTCATGATCAATGGGAGTGTAAGTCTGGTATACCTCTAACAACCTCAAAAAAATGAGTCAGGGGACTCCATCGCTCTGGGTGAGGGTGGTCACTTTAGAGAGGTTGGTGGGTCTCTGAGCTTTTTAGAAAGTGCAATCCCCCCCTCCCCCCGTAGTGTTAGGGTCCCAGTTTGGCCTTTTCTGAGGAAACTCTTCTTCAATTCTATCTCTATTTTCCTCTTCAGTACCCTTAGAGGACCAATGACTGCTTTTGGGGCTTCTTGCTGGATTCTACTTCTCTCCTCAGCTGTAAATAATGCCACTAAAACCTTCTGGCATCATCTCAGGTTGGCATATGGGTCTGAAAATCAGATTCTAGGAGTCTTATCAGGGCCTGGGGTTTTCATAAAAAAAAAGGGAGGGGGTGCTGGTTTTTCTAATTACCCAGGTCACTGGTTAAGAAGGGGTATACACCCTAAAGGGATGCACCTGGGGGTCTCCTGCTAGACATGGTGCTTCTTGTAAGGGAAGGATAGCAGGTTGTGTGATCGTGGTCCCACTCCGAGTGTGTGTGTGTATGTGTGTGTGTGTGAGAGAGCAAGCAGGGGGGAGCAAGTAGGTGGGTCTCCGGAGCCCGGAGCAGGCAGGAAGGCAGGAGAGCACATGGTAGTTGATGGGCTAGCAGTAGGGAGGGGGCAATTCCGCATTCTCGGGACTGGGAGGAGAGGGGTGAGAATAATTTAAAGGAAGTCAAAAGACATTGATGCTTTAGGCTCAAGAGCCTCAGCCTATTCAAAACCAAGCAGCTAGCTTTTATATTCAAACAGAAAAACACCACGCATTCCTTTACGTCCCCATTTCCCATAATTCGACAGAGGACATATAAGAATTTTATAAATAAGTCAGACAGTAAACCAAAAGGAGTACAATCTGGGGGGTAAAACAACCGAAGTTGTCTATTGTCAGCTGAAGAGAAGTTATACAAAATTGCACTTAAATTGGCTCTGATGCCAAATGCAAGCAATTCCTTTTTTTTTTTTTTTCTTTCATATGCCAATTCTGATTATTTTTTTAAACGTGCTACTGTGTGCATTTTCAAAATATTACATCATTCATCAATGCAAATGATCCTATTACACAATCCCTGGGTGTGTCATCCAAATGAATGAAAATGAAACTCTAATGATTATTTAAAATGGGAACCAAATGATTTAAGAGGAAATATGAAAGGCTTTTGAATTTATCCAAAGGCAAACAATAATTTTTAAACTTTCTTTCAATTCTCTGCTACCAAAGTAAATAAATTAAAGAGGCAAACGTCAGTCCACCTTAAACTTTTAAATACTAAGAAATTAATCCTGAAAACAATGATTGCCCAAATCCCCTTTCATTTTTTTTTAGTAACAGTTAAAAAGGAAGAAATGAGAATCTAAAATTGAAGCTAGTCAAAAAAAGGATAAATGATCATGTATGTATCATGAAACGTGGAATCAGACAGTCATCTTGAATAAAGATAATGAACTGGATCAGATCAGCTGCAAGCTTTCACCTTGAAAGTCTGTTGTTGTTACGTGCCGTGGAGTCGGTTCCGACTCATAACGACCCTGTACAGGGTTTCCGAGGCTGTAAATCTTTACGGGAGCAGAAAGCCTCATCTTTTTCCTGCGGAACAGCTGATAGTTTCAAACTGCTGACCTTGTGGTTCACAGCCCAATTTGTAACCACTACGCTACCAGAGACTCTCCTATATGATTTAGGCCACATGAAATGAAAAACAATGAAAGATTTGCCTTAAATAAGGAAATTAATTTTGTGATACTTAAAAAAAAAAAAAAATATATATATGTAAGCATATACTTCTCAGAAGTGCTAAGAGGCAAATTTGTGCTCTGCTGATAACCAAAAGGACTGTGGGTTCAACTTCCCCCTCAAGCTCTGCAGAAGAAAGACCTGGCTATCTTCTTCTTGAAAGAGTTCTTCTGTCACACATGGAGTTGCTATGTTGACTAAACTGCACTTAACAACTATGATTACTTAAAAAATGAGATTCCAGAAGAAAATCACAAACTAAAAATATCATTCCATGGAAACTTCTTCTAGGCATAGAAGAGAAACAGCAGAAAAACAGGCCTTTATATAAATGCATGGACTCCTGGTGTGGCTCTCAGCATAATCTGTAGGCCTTCCAGTCACACTTCTTCAACCACTCAGGGGGGTTTTGTACTAAATTTAACCAGACATCTGTATAGAGATATTGGTCTGGGTGCCCTGGGGTCCCTGCAACTTTATCCCAAAGGGCCCTGGTATGTGTGGGTCAAATGTGCGGATATCAGCCCATCCCACGCTAAAAGAGGGCCACTCTAATTAACATAAGGTCCTGACGTGGCCCTGACAGAATCTAACACCTTAGTCATCAGAGAAAGCAGTTCGGAAGTTATTTAGCATGCACTGCAGGGGGGTGCTAACCCCGGTACATGACTCTCCTATATTGATTTACATAGACAAAAACAAGTAAGAAGAAATTTCAGTTTCCCAGGGTTCAAAATCCTGCAGGGTTCTCTGAACTGAGAGGCTGAATAGCCACTCTCTGAGACCTTCCAAGTCTCATTTACGGGGGTGAAACCAGAATATACCCCGCAAAATTTCCTCTACAAAGAGAGGAACCTTAAGGAGAGGGAGTGAGCAGATACACTGTTCATTCAAATTGGGCTCCCGGTGAGGCCGAGAAAAGTGAAACAAAGGAGGAGTTAGAGGAAACAAAGGCGGGTCTTACTACCCGCAGGAGCAGCGGCAAAGAGCCCTAGGGTAGAAATCAGTATTAGAGGGAGGGAGAGAGACAAGACAAGAAGGAAGTGAGAGACAAGGGAGAAAGCGGAGAAAGATCCCAGGGAGAAACAAACACTATTAGACAATACAGTCAATTACAGACAACCCAAGACAAGTACAGGAACTTTACCAGGCTTTACCGGTGAGAAGATGCCGGGAAGACTCTGGGCGTCCGGCCCTCTGTCCCTGGCCAAACAGGGAGACCGGTCTCACAGACAGATTTTTCTCCGGAGGACACACCAGGTGCCATGAAATCAATTGATTCAATTATTTGCGTCTTCCCGCCAAGCGCTCAGACAGGGAGTCGTGAGTCTGGGGCCCTGGAACGTTTCAGGGGGCGTCTCCCCCCCTCCCCCACAAGAAGTTTCTCCTCCCTGGAGCTGCTGTAGGGCAGAGGCTGTAGGACACTGGCCATCCCAGTCGAGCCCCCAGATGTTACAGGTTCAAATCCCAAAGAAGGATGATGACCAGGATAATGTCAATTTAGAGAATTTTATTTTATTAGCACAGCTATAGCCAGACGGCAGGGAGACAATAGCTTCTCCTAAGCCTGCCATGTTGTAGGGAGCTGGCTGCTAGTTTATATAGGCTGCATTCCTGGCTCAGGGTCTAGCGACTTATCTAAAAGAATTTGCTGAAGCAGGGAGTACAGAAGGAAAAGTAGCAAGTTAGTTTGCTAATAGGGAGACTAGATAACAGCTAACAAGGTGAGGGCAACAAGGCTACAAATCAGTTTACATAGGTAGAATAACAAGACTAAAAACCAGTTTGTTGTTGTTATGTGCCGTGGAGTCGACTCTGACTCATAGTGACCCTGTACAGGGTTTCCGAGGCTGTAAATCTTTACAGGAGCAGAACACCTCATCTTTCTCCCGCAGAACAGCTGGTAGTTTCGAACTGCTGACTTTGTGGTTCGCAGCCCAATTTGTAACCACTATGCTACCATAGCTCCTTATAAACCAGTTTTCATAGGTAGAATAAGAAAACTATATATCAGGTTACATAGGCAGACTAACAAGGCTGCAAATCAGGCACATTGGTGCCAGGGTCCTTGAGGTACATAGTTAAGTTAATTACTTTACGGAATGTCCGAGGTCTAGAATCACACAATAAACACCATCTGTTAGGCTTGTGTTTGTTTTATCTCTCCTGAGGCCAGGGGAGCTATGTCTGTGAGGCTTGTTTCTGCTCTATCTGCCTCAAGGCCAGGGGAGCTGTGTTGGCTTTAGCAATTCTGAGTTTTCAAGGAGTTCAATTGTTTCAGGTTAGAGGAAGGTATTGGGATCTTCTGACTCTAGGAAATGGTTGAGAGGGAATCATGAGGATTCCAGGTCTTCAAATAAATTTTATGATCTGAAATAGGCAACCAGAAATATGCTGTCTACAAGAGATACATAAAATACATTGAGGCAGCCTAAATGCCCATCAACAGAAGGATGGTTAAGCAAATTTTGGTACATACACACATGGGATACTATGCAACATTGAAGATTAATGATGAATCTGCAAAACACTTCAAAATGTGGATGAATCTGCAGGCACTATGCTGAGTGAAATAAGTCACTTGCAAAAGGACAAAAATTGTTTGAGATTACTGTTGTCAACAGTTAAGACAAGGTCCTCCTCCAAGACCAACTCAAAGGGAACACATAAGCAGGCATGTAAGCTTGCTGGTGACTGTGTTGGGAGAAAGTCAGTAATGAACACATGGGCTGAGTTCGACCATATTCCATAGACTCCTGTCGATCTTGAGATGAGAGAGAGAGAAGAAGAAGGGCTGGCCAGTCGGAAGTCTGGGGAGACTTGGGAACTCCTGAATCTATGGACATTGACCTAGCCATGGAAGGCTAGAGCTGAGAGTGAAGCATTCAGCTGATATGAAATTGGGGGAGATGCACAAGAATGCCCAAACTTGCAGATAGTACCCATTTGATCTAGCTTCAATGGCTTGGTAACCAGAGCTCGACTAGAGAAAGATAAAGAAATTTGATAAAGAAAACAAGTGTAAATTGCTGCAATTTGATGAACTTTGCCTATACTTTTGGATGTAGTAAGGAGCTCTGGTAGCATAGTGGTTACAAATTGGGCTGCTAACCTCAAGGTTGGCAGTTCAAAACTACCAGCCATTCTTTAGGAGACCTGTAAAGATTTATAGCCTTGGAAACCCTGTGCAGGGTCACTATGAGTCAGAACCAACTCCATGGTACTTAACAACACAACAACATGGATGTAGTAGCTCAAAATACCAACTGAGAGGGAAGGAGTCTTCACATCAAGGATCAAGTCTATCCCCTGGGTATACAGGGTTGATAGGGATAGACAACTTAGACACTGGCTACCTAAAATGAGGGTGGGGTGGGCTATAAAGGCAGGAAGTGGCTGGCTTACAAGTTTTCAAGATGGAGTTTACTTTCAGAGTGTGTGGGGAAAGGTACAATCTCAACTGAATAGTTTTCATCTTGTCTAGACAGGTTTGGTGAAAGGAGATGGGGATGAGATTCTTAGGATTCAATAGTAAATAATTATTATCATGAGTAACTGCAATGGTCACAATTGTAAAGGGGGGAATAGTTAATCTCACATTTCAGGAACAGAGGACCCTAGGGCCATCAAGGGAGAAGAGCATGAGCAGAACATGGGATCCTAACCAGAGAAGCAGCAACACTAGAGATGGAGGCAGAGGTGATAGCATGAATAGATAGAGCAGCGGAGGACTTTATACTCTTGGGAAATGAAAGGCTGTGTGCTGGCAGCCAGGAGGCAGGCTTGCAGAATGTGCCCTTTGGTTGTTTAAATGATTATATATTCCGGAGTATCTTTGTGTACATCAAAACTAACCATAACAAAAACAAAATCAAACCAAAAGAGCCCATAGGGAATAGAAACAAACAAACAAGTTATGAAAAGGTTTTCTTTTTTTAAAGAAAAATGTTTATTGTGAATTGTGATAGTTTACAAGGGAGAACATTAGCTTTACATTTATCCTATTGTATATCATTTCATTGCCATGGTTAAAATCCCCTCCATGCATCATCAACCAAGCAAAGGATATAGATCCTGCAAGTCTGCTCCCCCTCCACCCCCTCTCCATCATCAGCACACAGCCCCTCTTCCTCTCTGGGTCTAGAGTCCCCAGCCACTCCATCTCTCCATGTTATTGTCTCTGCCTCTATCCCTGGCATCACTGCCTCTCTGGGTAGGGTCCCACACTCCACTCTTCTTCCTTGATGGTTCCAGGGACCTCCGCTCCTGGACTGCAAAGTCAATCACTCCCCTCCTTTTGCTACAAAACGTCCACCTTTACATTTCCAATCCTCACAGTCAGTCGAAAAGTTTTTCTTGATAAAAGAAACATTCTATGATGATTTTCAGGGTTGAGGGAGGGAAAATTATTCATAGGCTAGAGGGTAAACATGCGTTAACATAGGTGATGGGTCAGGTAGTATACAGTAAGAAGTTTCCTATGCCATAGGAAAGATGAAGGTAGCAGAAGACATATTGAAGAATGCAAGAGTTAAAGTGAATAGAGGTCAATACTGTTAACTGATGGTACATGGGGTGGGATTGGAATCATTGTAATGAATCACTGTAATCTGATTTGTTGAATGTATAACTGATGATCTGCTCTGTAAACTTTTACTCAATTCACAATTAAAAATTAAAACAGATAAACAACAAGGCAGGGAATCACAGAGAAGGGAGCAACTGAACAGATCAAGGAAGAGGTATCAGGCAGGAGGATGCAAACATGTGGTAGGGGACAAACGATCTTCTCTGTTGGATGTTTCATATATTGTCATTGACTTTCATGAATGAAAAAAGTGACCTAAACATTGTATTTTCTTTAAATGAAGGAAAAAAAAATCCAGCAGATCTCTTACACTGCTTTTATTCCATTCTCTGAACATTTTTCTGTTCTCTTCCCCTTTTTATAAGTAAGATTTAAAATTAGGAAGTCACTGAGAAGTTAAAAAAGGAATCCAATGAGAGATAAACACAAAGGAACTTTGAACAAGAAGAAGGTGTATAACTTTAGGTTCTCTTACAAATATCTGGATTCCACCTGGGACCTGAAGTTTCTGGGAACAGCATCTAGGGAGAGAAGACCATGTGGCTGCCCCCAGCTCTGCTCCTTCTCTGCCTCCCAGGTGAGTAGGGCTGGGGCTTTGGGAATCTGGTATTTCAGGGGGGCAGGATGGTAGGTAGTAGGGTCATTTCTAGGTTTAAGCCAGAGGTGAAGTGTCAGCAGAAATGAAAAAGATTACATCCATTCACTCATCTATATATCCTTCTAAATATTTGAATATTGATCTACAAGTCCTACAAGTATTGACTGAGCACCAAATATGTGCCAATACAGTTCTGGAAGATGTTTAATTATAGCTTAAATGTTTAATTACATATTAGAGTACAAGAAACATTTGTATTCTAGAAGCTACTGGTTGAACGCAAGTGTTAAGTAACTATGAAGGAGTTAAGAACTAGGTGGCCCCAGCCATCCATTTTGCCTTCTGTTTGTATGTTTTCAGTTATATTTGATAGTGTATTTATGCCATGTATCACGGCCCCAAAGTTTGTCCCTGTTTTCATTTATAGTTCTAGACTTTGCATTTAAATCTTTTATTCACATTGAGTTCATTTTTGTGTATGATGTGAAGTATGGGTTTTGTTTTATTCTTCTGAAAATGGATCTCCCATTTTGACAGTACCATCTGTTGAAGATACTATATGTTCCCCATTTACTGTGTTTTGGCTCTTTGTTGAAGATCAACTCACCATAGGTAGATGGATTTACTTCTAAGTTCTCAGTTCTGTTCGTTCCATTGATCTTGTGTTTTTTATTGTACCAGTATCAGGCTGTTTTGGCTACTGTGGCTATGTATTAGGTTTTGAGATTGGGAAGTGAGAAACGTCTTACTTTGTTCTTCTTTTTCAGTAATGTTTTGTTTATCCAGAGTCTCTTTCTTTTCCATATAAAGTTAGTGATTAGTTTTTTCCACCTCTTTAAAGAATGATGTTGGAATCTGGATTGGAATTGCATTGTACCTACCTATAGATTACTTTGAGTAGTGTTGACATTTTACAATGTTAAGTCTTTCTAATCAAGATTCTATACCTCCATTTCTGCAGGTCTCTTTTATTTTTTCATAGTAGTTCTTTGTAGTTTTCTTTGTATAGGTATTTTATTTTTCTGGTTAGATTTATTCCCAAGTATTTCATCCTTTAGGTGGCTATTATAAATGGTATTGGTTTCCTAATTTTTTTTTCAGAGCGTTCTTTACTAGTTAAAGGAATACAACTGACTTTTGTATGTTGATCTTGTACTCTGCCACTTTTCCAAATCTTTCCATTTGTTCCAATAATTTTCTTGCCAAATCTTTGGGATTTTCTATGTACAGGATCATATTATCTATAAATAGAGAGAATTTTACTTTTTCTTTGCCAATTTGGATACCTTTAATTTCGCTTTCTTGCCTTATAGCTCTGGCTGAGATTTCTGGCACAATACTGAATAGGAGTGGTGATAAAGACCATCTTTGTCTGGTACTGTTCACAGTTGCCTATTTTAGATACCTCATATACATGAAATCATAATACTTGTCCTTTTGTGTCTGATTTATTTCATCTAGTATACTGTACTCAAAGTTTATCATTTTGTTGTTGTTAGGTTCTGACTCATAGCAACCCTGTGATTAGTAGTGGTGATAAAGGGCGTCCTTGTCTGGTTCCTGTTCACAATGGAACGCTTTCCGTTTCTTTCCGTTGAGAGTATTAATTGGCTGTTGGTTTTTTATATATACCCTTAATTATGTTTAGTATTTTTCCTTTTACCTCCATTTTATTGAGTGGTAGAATGATTTTTTATAGTTGAACTCCCTCATGAAACATGAAAACTGCCCAACATGATGACCAGACACTTCCTAGGTGGCAGATAGAAAATGCAGAGATTTAAAGGAGAAAGACTAGCTCGTGATATTAATTTAAAAAGAGTCTTTTTTAATCACTAAAAGGAGAGAGACGATTGAGTGATCTCTAAGGTTTCTTAAGGCCCTTATAATTTATGGTCTTACATTCAGAAAGATGTTTAAGATAAGAGGTCCTCGAAGTCTTAGATGGTTGTTGTTGTTGATGATGATGGATCAATTGTGGACTGCAGTGGACACTTTGTGCATCACCATAGTTAATAACATGGGTACCTCAAGACTATTTGTGGTCTAGGCCTGGCAGATATCTTTATTTTCTTTTGACAGATGAAGTGGTGAAGGAATTAGCCCATTCTTCTAAGTAGAGAAGAGCTGAGAATGAAGTGGTGGGAGTGAGGTGGCTCTGTGGGATAGGCACTGGACTGCGAACCACAAAGTCGATGGTTCTAGTCCACCAGTTGCTCCATGGGAGAAAGATGAAACTTTCTGTTCCCACAAAGATTATAACCTCGGCAAGCCTATATGGGGTCTGTATGAGTTGGAACTGGCTTGGTGACACTTAACAACAATGAAAAGCAGTGGTTACTGGTGATACTTATCCAACAGTTGATTATGGACATGTCTTCCCAACTCTTCTTTCAGTGACAGTATGTTGTTAGCTTGGAATCAGTTGAGGTGAGATCAAAGGCTACAAATCACTGCCTTCCTCCCACCCACAACTCAACCCATACCTAAGAGCTGGTTTACTGACAGCTGGTACCCTCTTGTTTAAATCTGGTAATTTTTTACGTAAATTCCACAGCATGGGTGCAGTTAAACTGAAGCTGGAAACCTCTTCCTAGTGTTCAGTGATGTGACCTTTCCAACTCCACAGTTCTTTCATCCAGAGCAACTTACAGCTGGAGATTCCTCCTGGGTTCAGATTTTCTAGAGCTTCTCCTTTTTCATTTCTCCTTCTGGCTCAGTGCCTTGCTTTCTTCCCCTCTACTCACCGTATCCATCTGGTGTTACAAATCCTGGAATACAGTAATCACTTCAAATGTATGGAAGGGACCTGAGAGGGTTGTAATGCCAGCCTGAAAATGAGGAATGAAAAGAAAGATAAAAGGAACAGTTGCAGAATGAGGGAGAAAAGGACAAAGGAAGTGAGGTGAAGTCCATTGTAGAAGAAGGAAGTAAATTCTAAATACAAGGTGGGCAAACATTGATTTCTTGTGCATTTCACAGTCTACAACTACTCTCATATCTATGACACATTCTGAGTCTTTGAACATTTGGGATCTAGGTGTGGCAGATATCTTTATTTCCATTTGACAAATGAGGTGGTGAAAGGATCATCCCATAAATCCCAGATCTGTCTCCTCCACAGAACTCCTTCCTCTGGCCATGGGGATTTCTAGATTAAAGTGAAACTGATCATATTCGCAAAACAGCCAGAGTGTTTCTGGCTGGTTGCTTTGCTGAATCATTTGGCATTTTCATTCTGAACTGATTGCTCTTCTATATCCACTACCTCCAGAGTGTCAGGAAAAGTTCTGATAAGCTCATCTGGATGGAGACTGAGGATGTGGGCTTGTGTCTTCCAGGTTGTCTTCCTCTGACGGGCCCCGGCTCTGTGAATGGTACTGAAGGGGGCTCTGTGAGCGTGCAGTGTCGTTATGAGAAGGTGTACAGAGGCTACAACAAATACTGGTGCCGAGGAAAATTTGAAAAATCATGTAAAAGCATTGTTCAGACTAAAGGCAAAGAGAAAGAAGAGAGGAACGGCCAAGTGACCATCAAAGACAATGCTGAAAACCTCACCGTCACAGTGACCATGGAGAACCTCAATGCAGATGACGCTGGGTCTTACTGGTGCAGAATTCAGACAATTTGGATTTGGGATGTATTGTCATATGACCCCTCAGTTCAGGTTCATGTGTTTGTTTCTCCAGGTAACGGATCCTCACACTCCAGCAACAGAATTTTTGGTTTGTGACTGTACAGAAGTCAGGACCTAGGGTTTATACTAATGTGTGCGTCTGGGTTTTGTCCTCAGTCTTGGTGGTATTGGGAAGTGGGCAGGGTGGGGAGTGGCTGATCCTTCAACCTTGGGTTGAGTGGTCAGGGTGAGCATCACTTTTAGTAACCCCGTTCTCATAAGGGTTGAGTCTAATCTCATTTCTCTGAAGGCCCCTCTAGGCTGAACCAAAGTTCTTTCCACCATACCCTTTAGAAAGCTTGCCCAAGGAAACAAACTCCCATATATTTTCAGCTTCCTCACAGAAGATTCCCTACATCATGTTTTCCTGAAATTGACTTCACTTGGGGAAACTCATCTTTTTAATAGTCTTCTTGAGTGGCAGTTCCTTTTTCTTCTGCAGCCCATAGTCTCTGGGGCCATGAAATCATGTCCTAGATTCCCATCAAAATTTCCCAATGCCTTTAAAATTTGTGGAATTCCTTACACTCTTCGACAGTCCATCTATTGGCCCCCAGATTATCATTGACATTCAGTTACTCCAACCTTTGCCATCATCTTGGGAGGTTTTAATAAATAATTTGTCAAACACCCTTGTCCTGAGTTCCTTGACCTTTAGTGACCTTCATGTACACTCTTTCAGAATTCCATCCCATGGTAACATTACAAACTTGGTCATCACCCCAAACTTATCCATGTCCAGAATCTTATACTCAACGATTCTACTTTCTGACATCAATTTTCTTTACTCCCAACTATACCTATTCTTAACTTCATAGACATCTTCAGTCCTTTGGTCTTTTCCTTCATTTCCTTCCAATTTATTGCCTCTCCACCCTGTCCTGGTCTTACTTCCTCTTTAAGCAACTTGGATCACCCATTTGTTGTTGTTAAGTGCCGTGGAGTCAATTCTGACTCATAGCGACCCTGTATAGGGTTTCTGAGGAATGTCTGGGGAGCTCAAAATGCCTATTTTACAGACTAGACTGACCTTGCAGTGCAGTGCTAACCCACAGCATCACACCAGGACTCCACGGTAGACCATATTTTCTTCTTTAACCAGAACGTTATGAGTCAGAACCCACTTAACAACAAAAACAACGTCCAGAACCCATAACTGCCATGCACCATTTCTCTACCCACCTTACAGAACCCATCCCTGGTCCAAATAAAGTATCAACCATTCTGATCTACCTAAGATTGGGAGGTTTCTCAGAACATGAGGATTTCAGTGCTAAAACTTAGAAAGTACCAGCAATCCAGGACAAGATGATCACCCCATCCTGAAATTCACCTGCTCAGTACTGCTGGAAAAAAAAATTCACACAATGGCACATACAAGAGCGTCAGTAGAAGTTCATGGTTTCCAATATTACTCTCCTATCTTTCTACTTTAGACTACTGGTGTGGTGCTGTAGGATCAACACTGGACTGCAAACCACAAAGTTGGCAGTTCAAACCTACCAGCTGCTCCTCAGAAATGTTATACAGGGTCGCTATGTGTTGCAATTGACTCGACAGCCCTTTACAACAACAATCTTTCTACTTTATCAAGGGCACAGAGGATATTAGGCATGAACTCTCAATTTCTTTCCTTCTTCACCAACAAACATGTTCAGCCTAACTCACTCTTCTCTCTTTCCCTTTTGAGTTGAGGAAAATGGGAATTAAATGATTCCTCCTCCTTTCCCAGAACAATCATCCTTGAGACTGGATTCTCATCCCTGGCTCTTTGCCTCCATATCCCCTTGAGTCTACTTCCCTCTTTCCTCATCCATATTTTCATGCTACATCCTGATGTCATCTTCTTTCTGTCTCTGTTCCTTCGTCTCAGCTTATGAACATGTTCTTGAGTCTCATGCCCTAAAATGTGCATTTTGTATGTCTATAGTATCCTCTGCTGTGGTTGTTAAGTGCTGTTGAGTCAGTTTCAACTCACAGTGACCCTGTAGAGGGTTTCTGAGGAGTGGCTGGTGAATTTGAACTACTGACTTTGCACTTCAAACCAACCTTGTGATCCAGTGTGTTATCCCACAGTGCCACACCAGGACTCCATAGCATCCTCTTTTGTTGTTGTTGTTGTTAAGTGCCATTGAGTCGGGTCCGACCCATAGCGACCCTGTACAGGGTTTCCGAGGGTGTAAATCTTTACGGGAGTAGAAAGCCTCATCTTTCTCCCGCGGAGCGGCTGGTAGTTTTGAACCGCTGACCTTAAGGTTCGCAGCCCGATTCATAACCACTACGCTACCCAGCTATTTCTCATTCCTCTTTTCCACTTACCCAGAAGGCAGATGAATTAAATGATTCTTCCTTTGTGCCTTGTTGGGGCTGGTACTGAATTCCACTCTAGTGCTCACTGCTTTGTATCGGAATTGACCTAATGTGTGGTGTTGTAGGATAAGCACCTCACTGCTAACCGAAAGGTCGGTGATTCAAACCTACCAGTAAGACATTAACCAAAAGATAGCTTTCGTATCAGTAAGGTGGCTATGAGTTGGAACCGACTCTTCAGCATTTAACAACAATGTTCATGAATCTATGCCCAGAGGGCAGGGACAATATAGTTTCCATTGATGTGTCTCCAACAGCAAGGAGACCAGAGCCTGTTTGTTGAAACAGAGCCTGTGTTGAGTCCTCTGAAGACTCAAGCCTCTGTGTTGGAGATCAGGGGTCATGGGGGCAGAGTGGGGAGGAGGGTAGAGGCCATGCTGACAGTCTGGGATGTGTGAGGTCCTTGGGAGGAGTTGGGTGACAGCCTTGACACTGAATTTCCTGCTCCTTTTCCTCCCTGCCCCAGTGGTGACCTGTTGTGTTGTTAAGTGCCATTGACTTGGTTCTGACTCATAGTGACCCTCATTGGGTTTCCAAGTAGTAACTGGTGCGTTTGAACTACTAGTCTTGTGGTTAGCAGTCCAGTGCTTATCCTACAGTGCTATACCATTGGCGGGTAAGGTGGCCTTAAATGGTCTCCACATGAAAGGGAGTGCTTTGAGAGCCTCCACCCATGGTCTTGGGCCATAGGATGGACATCTTTCAGACTTCCCCCTGCTCTTCCTCTGAGCCTCCATCAGTGGTCTCCGGGCTGTAGGCTGGACCATCTTTTTTCAGGTGCCTCCCCTGTCCCTCCTATGAACCTTTATTCATGGTCTTTGGGCCATAGGATGGACCATCTTCTTTCAGCCTTCTCCTGCTCCTCCTCTGAGCCTCTATCTGTGGTCTTTGGGTCATAGGCTGGACCACTTTCTGTCAGACTTTCCCCTGTTCCTCCTCTAAACCTCTATACATGGTCTTTGGTCCATAGGATAGACCAGGTTCTTTCAGCCTCCTCCCCCTGCTCCTGACTTTGAAGCTCCTTATCAGGCTAGAGAAGCTCCCCCTAAATCCCCATCCTCACCCCAGGCAGAGTCAGAGTTAGGTTACTCTTGGGGTATGACCAGGGAAGAGCTCAGTTGGGCCCTGAGAGGCAGATGATGGGAAATGAGGTGGGGATGGGAGGCTTTCGTTATGCACACTTTACCCAGGGGGTAGCCCGGGTCAGGGTATCTCTCGAGCCCCTTCTATGAGTAAGTGTCTCCATGTGAATCCGAGTCAAACAGGTGCCTAGTTCTTGGCAGGGAAGCAGAGGCCTGATGTATGATCTTTCCCTTTAGCACCAGTGAGGACGACCCAGTCAGCCACACCATCCACCATCCTAATGGAGACTGTTGGACAGAACTATAGTGCAGAGGGGATATTGACCCGCCACCCACAGTAAGGACCTGAGTCTTGGAGACCATAGTGGGAAGGAGCTTGGTGCCTTACTGGGGACTCTGGGGTGGGGGCTGGTGACAGCATCCATGTCCTGAAATCTTCACGGTTGGCCTTTCCTCCAGCCCTAGTCCTGGTTTCCACATTCTCCAAGGCTTCAGGTGGATTCTGGGTGGAAAATGTCACTTGTGTTGTGTGTCCCTCCCTTACAGGGCAGATGCAGGGGCACAGGCCAGAAGCTGGTTTGGAATGGATGTACCACCTCTTTGCTCATCCCTACCTTTTCCCCAGTTCTTCCCCACTGATTCTGGACTTGGGATCTTGGTTCTGGGGTTCAGAATCTGAGGTCATCTTCAAAGAGCTCTGCCCTACTGTGGATACTGCTACCAGGAGCTGTTCTTGGGGTCTATGGGGAGAAGAGCTGGATCCAGGATGGAGTTTGGATCTGGGCTTCCTGACTTCACAAAGACATCCAGAAATGGTTGTGGTGCTGCTGCTGCCAGACTCTGTGGGAAAGAGGATGGAAGGATGAGGACTCTAAAGTCTGGGTGAAGATTGTTTTCCAGATGTTGATTGATAAAGGAAAAAATCTGAGGGGAAAAGGACAGAGGGTAGGCTCTGGAAAGCAGGTACTGTCTGGGTCCTTCTTCGTCTTTGCTCCACCACCTCACCTTGAAGATAGTACCAAGGGAAGTTCTTCACCAAGGAGTATGGGGACAGGGGCCTCAAGAAGGGCATCCCTGGTATGGGTTCCTCAGGCTTGATATTGAGCTATTTGGACTCTAAGTGAGAGCACAGGGAGAGGTGGAAAGAGGAGAGTTCTGGAACTTCCCCTGAGGAGTGATTCCCTACCTGTCTCTGTGTCCCCCACAGGTTCCTGCTCAGCAGTGTCCACTTCCTGCTCCTGGCCTTCCTGAAGGTGCCCCTGTTCCTGAGCATGCTCAGTGCTGTCCTCTGGGTGAACAGGACTCAGAGGATCCCTGAAAGACAAGAGTCAGCATGACCAGAAGGACCCATGAGACATCACCTCTAGGAATGCTCAGTCTCAGGATACAACACTCCAGACCAGATGAGAGAGACCCTTGGTCTCCACACCCCAGGGCAGGAGGAACATTGCCTAGACTCTCCTCGACTTGTGGGAGTTTTGTTCTTGTGCCTTGATGGGGGTAGGGGACTGGGTCTTACAGGACACTTGTTGGAGTCCTCAGAGCCAGGGAGGGAATGAGGTTCTCAAGTGAAGTCCTTCTTTCTCCTTCCCAGTCTCGCAGTCCCCTGAGAGCATGACGCAGAGGTGGCAATCCCCAGTGCCCCTAGGTGTCAGACAAGTAACATACAGAGACTGTTATGGGGACAATGATTTTATTCCAGAGCTGACAGAGACGGAGTCTTCCTCTAGAGCCAGCATTCTAAACTTAGATTTCCAGCCTTTACACTATGAGAAAAAAATAAATTCCTGCTTGTTACAGCCACCCATTTGAGGTATTTCTGCTATGGCTGCACTAGATAACAAGACAGCTGGGTTTAATACAGTGAGGTGGCGTGGGGTGAAGACTGCAGTCAGCTGGGGCATGCTGGAGCTCTGTGACATCATAGGTTCACTGTTGACAGGCATTCCTAGTTTTCAAAGAGAAGCCAGAAATGAAATTTCCTCATTGTTACATATTGATAACAACTCCATTTAAAAAAAAAGATCATGACCAACACAAAACATATCCATAATTCCATATAACTCATGAATACTAGTCATGAGCCCTTAGTAAAACATTCTAGAACCTCATGATACCTGCCTCGTGTTTTTCTCAGGACCATATGGTGCCTCCGCAGGCTGGAGAACTGGCCTTCTGAAGTGTACAGATGGGCTCTCGGGAATGACATACCAAGGCTGCCATCCAGGGCACAAAGCCAACTCTGTCCCTTGGCCTTGGCTATGGACCAGGTGGCTTCACCCCTTCAGGTCTGGTTATTTTTTTCTGTGATAAAGGCACTAGATGGAGATTCTTTTATGTGGCAGTTATAAACCATGACTGTAAATCCTCTGACACTCCTCCCACTAAGAGTTGGAGTTGACATCCCCTCCCACTGAATATGAGTGGTCTGTGATTGCTTCAACAAATAGACTTGTTCCGACTTATAGCGACCCTCTATAGGGTTTCTGAGGAGTGGCTGGAGGGTTTAAACTGCAATGTTTAATCAACTCCTTTTCCATTACTGCACCCCGAAGCAGCCTTCTTAAGTACAGCTGGGAAAATAATCATTTCAATGAATTTGATAAATTTATAGTCATATAACCACCACTCCAGAGTCCTGGTATGGTGCTGTGGGTTAATGTGCCAGACTGTAAAGTCAGCTTGAACTACAATGTTGGCGGTTCAAACTCACCAGCCACTCATTGGAAACCTTATACAGGGTCGCTATGGGTCAGACCTGACTCGATGGCACTAAACAACACCAACCACCACTCTAGTTAGATCTTGATTGTTGTTATTGTTAAGTGTCATTAAGTTGGTTCCAACTCTTAGTGGCCCTGTATAGGGTTTCCGAGTATCGACTGGTGAGTTTGAACCACCAACCTTGTGGTTCAAACTGACTTTACTGTCCAGCGCATTAACCCACAATGCCACACCAGGCCTCCAAGATCTTGACTGAAAGATCCATGGTTAGCATTTCAAAGGAGTTCTGGCGTAGTGCTGTAGGATAAGCACTGGACAACTGACCTCAAGTTCGGTGGTTCAAACCTACCAGATTCTCTTCAGAAACTCTATATATGGTCGC
The DNA here is from genome assembly GCF_000296735.1 of Chrysochloris asiatica. Taxonomy (NCBI): domain Eukaryota; kingdom Metazoa; phylum Chordata; class Mammalia; order Afrosoricida; family Chrysochloridae; genus Chrysochloris; species Chrysochloris asiatica. Next base: position 8,119,872 of record NW_006408650.1, read on the forward strand.
TATGAGTTGGAACCAACTCGACAAAACTTAACATCAGCAACATCATTTAAAGCAACTCTAACTGTATAGCACATATTTTGTATATAATGTTGAGGTACATAGTTAATATCGTCATAAAGTTACTCAAAAATATTGAATATAACTTTCTAGAAATTATTTTGTGCCACCTAACCTACTAGCACTGTGTTGATGTACACACAGAAGTAATGAGTATTGGCGAGGATGTGGAGAAACTGACATCCTTGTGAATTGCTGCTGGGAATGAAAATGGTGCCACCTCTTTGGAAGACAGTTTGGTGGGCCCTCAAAATGTTAAGCATAGAATTACCAGATGACTCAGCCATTCCACTTCTAGGTATTTACCCCAAAACAGTGGAACAAAGTGGAGTCTTGGTGTGATGCCTTGGACCGCTAACTGCAAGGTCAGTGGTTCAAGCCCACCGCCTGCTTCTTGGAATAGCTTGGAATAGGAGCCAACTTGACAGCACTTAACAACACTGAAACCAGGTACCCCAATAGATACGTGTACACCAAAGTTTACTGCAGTGTTAGTCACAATGGTTAAAAGGTGAAAGCCACCCAGAGGCTCATGAACAGATGATTGGATAAACAAAATGTAGGACAACCGTACAAGGGAGAAGTATTCAGCTAGAAAAAGGAATGACATTTTGACCCAAGCAAAAACATAGATGAGACATGAAAACATTATGTTCAGTGAAATAAGTCAAACATAAAAAGACAAGTATTGTATGATCCCACTTATAGAAAATATCGAGGACAGATACATCGAGACCAAAGTAGATTAGTGCTTACCAGGGACTGTGAAGAGAGAAGAATAGGGAGTTATTGATTGCTTACTGGGTACAGAATTTCTGTTTAAGATGATAAAAAAGTTTTGGAAACTAATCATGGGGCACAAAATTGTGAATGCAAATAATGTCACTGAATTATAACTTAAAAAAGATCAAAATGGAAAATTTTATGTTATATGATATGTACATTTCACCACAATAAACATTTTAAAGGTTATTTATCAAAAAGCTCCCATATTTTTCTTTACCCACTCCTGATAATCAATTAAAGTTTGTATCCATATGTGGGGAGTTGTTGTTGTAAAGTGCCGTTGAGTCAGTTCTGACTCATAGTGACCCCCTATAGGTTTCTGAGGAGTGGCTGGTGAGTATGAAGCACTGATCTTGTGGTTATCAGTCCAGTGCTAACCACAGTAGCACACCAGGAGTCCTGTGGGAAGCACTGTTGTTGTTGTTAAGTGCCGTCAAGTTTGTTCCAACCCAGAGCGACCCTATATAGGGTTTCCGAGGAGTGGCTAGTGAGTTTGAATCACTGACCTTGTGGTTGCGCGATTATCCTGCGGCCACACCAGAACTTAAAAGCTCTCTCCCAGGTCTTCCTTCGCTGTTCATTTTCTACTCACAATGACTCATTGTATTCTATCTCTAGTGTTAGATTTATAGTTATAGAAGGTGTGGGTGGGTCACAGATAGTAAAAATGTTAATAGTGTCTGGACAAAATAATCTCAGACATGCACAGGAAACTCAGATTTCAGCAGGAAGCAGAGTGAGAACAGATAAGAGTGAGTTGATGATGGTCCAAGCCTATCTTCAATGATCTATGCTGAGGTGATCCTTTCTCCGGATACAGGCGAACAGAAGGTGGACTCAGCAGACCTCTGTACACCCAGCCATTGAAGGTCTTTGCCCATGGGAGACACATTCTGGAGTTTGTTGGTTTAATCCAGGTTTTCTACTTTGTGGTAAGCCTGGAATTGGAAACCCAATATTGACCAGAGTCATGAACAATATAGCACAATTTTCTTTCACAGCGAACCAGGGAGGAGCCACACAGGTGAGATTACAGGTGCCTCCAAGGAACCAGGGTCCCAGGGGCCTGCCATAGCCTTTCCTTTATTCTCTCCTGAAACAGAACTGATGGGAGACCGAGGCGTCTCAGGGTCCTAGGAACTGTGCTGGGCAGGGCAATTCACCTCCCTTCTCCCAGTGTTTGGTTTAGGGTCCCTTATTCCCTCCCTCCTATGTCACCAGTGTGGGGTGAGCAGGAAGGAGTTGGGGGTAGCTCAGTTGCTGGACAATCAGGATAGTGGCTCCTGTCTCCCCTGCTTACCTCCCCGCACACCTGAGGAGGCTCCCTGATCACCTGTCTTTTCCAAGCCTTCCTCTGAGCTGAGCTGAGTTTGCCTGATGGACTCCCTCTGACAAACATGAATGAAAACATGCAATTCTTTGTCTTTCTTCTAGTCTTGCCAGACTCTTGGTCTCCTATCTGCATGTCTCTCTCACACATACACACACATTCACATGGACACACCACACACACACTGCACACATATCCACATCCATGCACAAGCACACACACACACGCAGATGCCCACACATGTATACATGCACACGAATGCACACTCTGGCACACGTGCAATCTCAGGCAAGTTTAAAGATTCCTCTCCATCCCTTGGGATGAGAGACAGATGATTCCCACTCCTGCGTTTGTCAGCTTCGGGGCTCAGCGTGCAGGTGGGATAGTTCTTACACTACGTTAACAGATACTTTCACTTGCAATCCTAGATCAGCTCTGCTCTCTCGATCCCACACTAGTAAGTGTGGGTGTAGTGACCCTGCGCTCCTCTACCTACTATCACAGTGAACTGCTCTTGTATGCGGTTGTCTGAGGTTGACCTCTCTCACCTCCTATTGTGACCCTGTGGTTTTAAGGAGGAGCTGCCAGAGGAGTCTGAGTTCTCCCTATAGCACCGCTACGTGGGTCACCAGCAACACTGCATGGTCACCAGCCTCACGCTGGGTTTTGCACTGTTACCATGGATGGGGGAGCCTGGAAATTGGGGTTCAAAACACAGGCTGGATCCAGCTCAAGACTCCTAACAACTGCCTCGGGTGATGAGAACCTCTGGCCAACTCAGTGCCTCCCCAGAGCCGCCAGACCACTGTGCCCACATCTGAGTGATTGCCTTGGCTCCTCTGGGTAATGGTCTGGGCTGAACTGTTTTCCCTGACATGTCTTCATCCTCCACTTCAGATCTTCTCCATCTCCTGCCCCAGTCCTGGGTTTCAGTTCTGAAAGTCCAGCCCCGCTCACCCAGAAGGATGAGAAAGAGCAGGGGACTGTGTAGCCACATGGTCCTACCTGCTTGCACTCTCCCCTTGGACATGAAATGCCAGCTGCTCTTCTAGACTTGTAACCCAATCCAGAGGCAAACTGCTTTCTATTCACTTGAATCATTCCTTTGAAGTTTCTCTTATTGACTTCCTTGAATGTTTTTTAGTTATGTTCCAATTTCACAAATTAGGAGAAAGTGCAGGCCATCCTGGGGTGTGGGGGTGGGAGAGTGGGGTTATGCTGTACTCCCATCATCTGGTGAAGGAAAGGGTCCAGGCCTGGTCCAGGCAGGGGTTTGGAGAAGCCTTGGAAGGTGGCTGCCAGGAAGGTAGGGCAGATGGTAGAGGAGGATGGGAATAGGAGAGTTCCAGAAGAAGGGTCCAGGGAGTGCTGGAGATGCTGTAGGGTTGCACCTGTTTGGAGAAACCATTCATGCTGAAACCTCCTTCCAGGAGCCCCCTCTCTCTCCCCAGAGCATCCCAAATGGCGCTACCTGACTGGGCTGCTGTCTCTGCCCACCCCTGTCCAGCTCCCCACAGGAAGACCTTCCTCTATTGTCTGAGTCACCTGCAATAGGGACACTGTTAATCTCTTTCTGCCTGACAGCCTCTGACCAGCTCACTCCGCTGAAACTGTTCAAATGACCTCCTAAGTGCCTGCCCAGTCTCTGTCCCCTTCCTTCAGACGTTCCCTCCTGCTCTGTCAGCTGGTCTCTCTATCCCTCCTCTCTCTTCTTATCCTATAGCTCTTGTCCCCTCACACCAAGTATCTCCTAGAGTCTGTCCCTGATGCTATTCTGTTTGGGGGCATATCTTCTCACCTCCCTGACTTCAGAATCACCACCCTGCAAGGAACTGTCACATTTACATCTTCTGTTATCCCGAATCTGTCTCCATTCTCATTCCCCACACCTGCTGCCTGCTTTGTAGAGATAGCCACCTGTCAGCAGCTCAGATATGGCTCAGATTAAATCCTCAGCATCTTCCCTCTTCCCCTAAAGTGGACCTGAACAACACCTAGTCCATGGGGCCGAAGGCTTCCCCATTAGTCCCCCCATTCATGCGCTGAGGCCCCATCAGCTTTCCTAAGACAAAGCCCATCCCTGTCTCCTCCTACCAACTGCCACCCTCACAGGGTCTGACAGGGTGGGGGTCTGACAGGGAAGGAAGCAGCAAAGACCTTTGCAGGGCAGAGCATGATGGGACAGCTGCAGGGAGGGAGCCGTGAAGGGGACTTCTGCTACTGAGGACTGAGCCTTCTCCTGGGGTGTGGTGTCCCAGTGGGCCCCAATGCCTTTGCTGACAACCAGGAATCCATAAAGGGAGGGAGTAGAGCTGCAGAGCACCACTGACTTGTGTTCATCTTTTTTCTTCCCTTTTCTACCACCTCTTCCCCCCCCCCCTTGTTTCATCCCTTCTTCCTTGCTTTCTTAACTGATTTATTGAGGCATCCTGCTACCATTGCCAAGGAGGTGATTCTGACTCATAGCCATCTTATATAGGATTTCTGAGGCTGTAAATCTTCACAGAAGCAGATAGTCTCATCGTTCTTCCTCAGTCCGGCTGGTGAGTTTGAACTGCCGACCTTTCCATTAGCAGCCCAATGCCTAATCACCAGGGGTTTTAAAATCGAGACATAATAGGGATTAAACAGGCAGAGCATGCTTAAAGTATACAATTTGTAAAGTTTTGTTGCTGTTTTTATGCCTCCCCTCAATTTTACATACATTCAAATTTGCCACCACGCAAACATAAAGAACCACTCTCACCCTCCCCCACAGACTTTCACGATGAATTCAATCCCGTTAACAGCGGAGTCCCGGCGTGGCGATGTAGGATGATAAGCCTGGACTACTAACTGCAAGGTGGGAGGTTCAAACCTACCAGTTGCTTCTCAGAAACACTATACAGGATCGCTATGAGTTGGAACCTACTCGACAGCACTTAATAACAACAACAACAGGCAGTTAGATTTGTTAGGTTCTGACCTCTCGTTGGTCCAGTTGCGGTGGAATGCGTGGTTCCAATGCTAGTTCTCTCCCCGCGTCTTTGCAGCGCTTTCCAGATCAGCCCCGCGTGTGCGCCACTTAGTGGCCACCCTGAGACCTGCCCTCTAGATCTCCCTCCAGCATCGTCTTTTGGGTTAGACTTGTGCACGCACAGCTTTGGAGTGAGTCTGGGGTTTGCAGGATCTGTTCTCCTATGTCCCAGCACCTCCTGGCTTCCAGAGGTCCCCTTCCTGATCCTTTCGCTCGAAAGCTGGGACTTGTCTCCGGTGTCGGGGCCAGCTTCCAGCTACAAGCGAAGGGAAAATAGAGGAAAAATGCAATGTTTCACGGCTCACTGGAGCTCAGTTCTCTAAGAGGAAGCCGTCCTCACAGCTGCAGAGCTATCCTGAGACTGAGGTTTGACACAAAACCTTAACTATCAAACTTCCATAACATTATATTTTGTGTCATACTTTAGAATCCTTTTTAATATTTATTTCTCAAAATAATCCTATGATAAATGAGAGACAAATTGACTTGGCCCATTATATAGGTAAAGGAGTCCTGGAGTGGCGCTGTGGGCTAATGTGTCAGACTGCAAAGTCGTTTGTACCACAAGGTTGGTGGTTCAAGCTCACCAGCTGCTCCTTGGAAACCCTATACAGGGTCGCTATGGGTGGGAATTGACTCGACAGCATTTACCAACAACAACAGCATAGGTAAAGAAATGGATGCCACCATACTTTGGCCATACAGATCAAGTAGGTGGTAAGCAGTGAAGCTGAGAAGAGACCTAACGCTCTTGGTTTATTGACTATCTCATTATCCTACCTGCCTTGCTGTCTTGGATCTCTCACTCTGGAATTAGCTAACTCTGACGTTATGAAGACGCTCAGGCAGCACTAAAGAATGAGGCTGATTCCTCCTACCAACACCTAGTGAGAAACTGAGGCTTCCTACCAACAGCCATGTGAGCGTACCATCTTGGAAATGGGTCCTCCATCTGGGTACCCAAACTCCAGAAGATGTAGCTCTGGCTGACTCTTACCAACAACTTCATGAAGGAGATACCTCGCATCAGAACCACCCAGCAAAGACACTTCCAGGTACCCAAACTCCAGAAGCTGTAGCTCTGGCTGACTCTTATCTACAACTTCATGAAGGAGATACCTCACACCAGAACCACCCAGCAAAGACACTTCCAGATTCATGACTCAGAAGAGGTGAGATAATAAATGTTGAGTGTTTTAGCTGCTAAATTTTGGGGTCATATGCTATGTGTTCTGTTGTTGTTGTGCCATCGAGTCGGTTCAGACTCATAGTGACCCTGTATAGGGTTTCCGAGGATTTGAACCGCCGACCTTATGCTTCAAAACAACCTTGCTGTCCAGTGCTTATCCTACATCACTAATACCTCATTACCCTAACAAAATAAACACATCCCCCAATGGGATTATAGCCACAGTATAAGGTTAGAATTCACAACACATATTTTTGGGGGACACAATTCAATCCACAACTACCTGTCTTTGCAAATTCTGTCATGGACATTTGACATCTGCTTGTTGTCAGGTGCCATCGAGTCAGAACTGACTCATAGCGACCCCATGCACAGCAGAATGATACAATGTCTGATCCTGGGCCAACCTCACTACCGCTGCCACATTTGACTCCATCAATGATGCCACCTGGCAGATCCATCTCGTTGGAGGTCTTCCTCTTTTTCTCTGACCCTCCACCTTACCCAGCATGACATCCTTCTCCAGTGACTGTTCCCTCCGGACAATATGTCCAAAGTATGAGAGACGAAGCTTAGCCATCCTGGCCTCCAAGGAGCACTCTAGCTGCACCTCTTCCAAAACAGATCTGTTGGTTCTTTTGGCTGTCCATGGCACTTTCAGTATTCTTCTCCAACACCACAATTCAAAGGCATCAATTCTTCTACGATCTTCCTTATTCACTGTCCAGCTTTCGCATGCATATGAGATTATTGAAAACACCATGGCTTGGGTCAGGCGCACCTTAGTCATCAAGCTGACATCTTCGCACTTGAACACTTTAAAGAGGTCTTGTGCAGCAGATTTGCCTAATGCAATCTGACGTTTGATTTCTTGACTGCTGCTTCCGCGAGTGTTGATAGTTGATCCAAGAAGAATGAAGTCCTTGACAACTTCAATCTTTTCTCCATTGATAAGAATGTTGTTTATTGGTCCAGTGGTGAGGATTTTTGTTTTCTTTACATTGAGATGCAATCCATACCAAAGGCTGTGCTCTTTGATCTTCATCAGTAAATGTTTCAAGTCCTCTTCACTTTCAGCAAGCAAGGTTGTATCATCTGCATATCGCAGATTGTTAATGAGTCTTCCTCCAATCCTGACGCCACGTTTTTCTTCATAGAACCCAGCTTCTCGTATTATTTGCTCAGCATACAGGTTGAATAAGTATGGTGAAAGAATACAACCCTGTCTCACACCTTTCCCAATTTTAAAACATTCAGTATTCCCATGCTCTGTTCAAACAACTGCTTCTTGGTCCAGGTACAGATTTCTCAGAAGTACAATTAAGTGTTCTGGAATACTCATACTTCTCAATGTTGTTCATAGCTTGTCATGATCCACACAATCGAAAGCCTTTGCATAATCAATAAAGCACAGGAAAACATCTTTCTGATATTCTCTGCTTTCAGCCAAGATCCATTGGACATCAGCAATGATATCTCTCGTTCCACGGCCTCTTCGGAATCCAGCTTGAACCTCTGGAAGTTCTCTGTCAATGTATGGTTGTAGCCGTTTCTGTATTACCTTTATCTGCTTAGCTATGTATTTAAAAATTTTTAGTTTTCTATCCATATAGGTAATGGGAGAAAGGGAAGGTATTGGAGGATTTGTGTCTGGATCTGGGGAGCAGGGAGCACAAAGGAGGGAAGCCACAGACTGAGGGGTGTGTACCTTGACTGGGGGCTCCGCACAAGATGGGACACCAGTGAACATAGGTGGGGTTCCCAATTGGTGAGGCCAAGTTAGATTTGGGGACTCCTGGAGTTCATGGAATTGGAGCGATCCATCCAGGAATCCACCCTTAGGTGTCTTTCTTGACCTTAAAGGGACCAGAGGATCTTCAGGTTAAATAATAAATAGCTTAGTAAGCAGCTTAGCAGAGGGCGTTTGTCCTTCGCCCTTGGGTTCTTTTGGAAAAGTATTTATGTACAGCCAGCTTGGAGAAGCCAGAACTCCAGGATCCGATTAGAGGCTTGGTGATTCTGTTTCTGTAATTGTTGTTGTTGTTGTTAAGTTCTGTCATGCTGGTTCATAGTGACCCCATAAAGAGTCTCTGAGGAGAGGTTGGTGAGTGAACTGCTGACCATGTGGTTCAAACTGACCTTGTGGTCTAGTGCATTATCCTGTGGCACCATACCAGGACTCCAATCTTTGTGAAAGCAGAAAGCCTCATCTTTCTCTCGTGGTGCAATTGGTAGGTACGACCACCAGCCTTGTGGTTCACAGTCCAATGCTTATCCTATGGAGCCACCCACCCTGAAACTCTATTCTACTATGATGCTGTTGTTGTTGTTGTTAGGTGCCATCAAGCCAGGACTGACTCATAGTGACCCTACACACAACAGAACAAAACACTGTCTGGTCCTGGGCCAACCTCACAATTTTTGCCACGCTTGAGCCCATTGATGCTGCCACTTTGCCAACCCATCTCGCTGGGGGTCTTCCTCTTTTTCTCCGACCTTCCACCTTACCAAACATAATGCTGTCTCTTGGGAAATCAATGTAACAATGACTTATGTAACTCACTTCACTGTCCTCTTTCTGAGCACTTTCTTAATATGTCCAAGAAACAGTTGCTTGTTCGAACAGAATCTACTCACTAAATAGAATCACTTAAGTGAAGTCTGGATATTCTCTAAGCATTTAAGTTTTTGGCATAGGCAGTTGGAGTTGAAGGTTGGAGGGGCTCCTTGGTGGTGAAGGTCAAGGTCAGAGGAGGCAGGACAGTCTTCTTCTCCCAGGACTGTTCACCCCTCTATTGATCATGAGGAAATGACATTTTCACAGAGAAAGGAGGATGCAGCCCCTCCTAGAAGTAAACACCCAGATGGACTCCACTGGGTGAGAGTGAGGGCCCTGAAGACCATCAGGCCTGAGCGTGGTGAGGAGGGACTTGGTTCCTACGGAGAGACACCACAATTCAAGCCAGTTGGGATAAGAGGAGCAAACCCCAGGATGACCACACCAGCCACCAGCTGCTTCCCCTACAAGGTCCCTCTCTCGTGGAAAGGAACAGAAAAAAGCAGAAGTGGGGACCAGGAGCCACTGTGTGAAGGCTTGAGGCAGCGCCAGCTGGTTCTGTGCAGTTCCAGGGTACATCTGGGCTGGAGACATGACCCCATGGGGCTGCTCTACTCCTGTCCCAGGTGTGTGGACTCTAAATAGTGAGAGGAGGGAGTGAGGGGAGCCCTAAGAGGAAGAGGGAAGGGAAGGGTGAGGTGTTGGCTGAGGGAGCAGTAGATGGAGGAGAGGGGAGGGGTGTTGAGAATGCGGAGGAACCACAACACCTGCTCACAGGACACAGGCCTCAGAGCAGCCTCAGTGAGAGTTGGTGCCTGAACACCGTTACTGTAAGGATGGTGTCTTGGCAGATCTCTCACACTCACACACACTCACGAACAAACACACACACACTCATGCACATACGCTCACTCACAGTCACACACGCACACACTCACACCTATACACATACTCTCACACCCCCACATACACACACTCAAACACACACTCACATACAATCATACACACACACTCTCTCTCTCACACACATACACTCACACACATTATTTTCCTGTTCTGGGCCCTGCTTGCTCTCAGACACCCTCAGTTCCCATGTCTCCCTCTGACAGGACTGAGTGCCTCATCTTGAAGACCGTGTCCTGTTCCAAGCTCCCTCCAGACTCTGAGGGTCCCTGAGAACTGACCCCTGGGTACCAACAATCCAGGCTCATCCAGTGAGGAGCCAGGAAGGACTCTGCTTGTGATTTCCAGGACTGGGATGGGCACTGGGGCGGTGGGGGACATCTGAGCACGTAGTGTCTGTATGAGGAGAAATTCATGGAAATCGGCAAATACTGGTGCAGAAATAACTTAGAACAGATGAGATGACTGAGGAGACCAGAGGGTCAGAGAGAGAGAAGGGAGGGGCCCTTCAGGGACCCTGAGTATCCATCAGGGACCATTCTGACCAGCTCTGCTTCCCAGTGACCATGGTGACACTCACAGTGGAAGCTGAAGGCATGTGGGATTAGTAAAATATGAATCAGAAATGGATAACCATTGGATTCCTTCTTCCAGGAAGCCGTGTCTTATTTTGACATCCTCTCTGTTTCCTAGAGTTCCTACTTTGTCACTGGTTTCTCTCTCATGGGGGAGATTTCCCTTTGCAGACCTGGTGAGTTCTTTTGGCAACCCATGGCACTTTCAATATTCTCCTCCAACACCATAACTCAAAAGCATCAGTTCTTCTACGGTCTTCCTTATTCACTGTCCAGCTTTCACGTGCATATGAGGTTATTGAAAATACCATGGCTTGGGTCAGGTGCACCTTAGTCCTCAAGCTGACATCTTTGCTCTTTATGGTGGTGGTGGTTATGTGCCATGCAGTCAGTTCCAACTCATAGCGACCCTGTACAGGGTTTCCAAAGCTGTAAATCTTTATGGTAGCAGAACACGTCATCTTTCTCCCATGGAACAGCTGATAGTTTCGAACTGCAAAGGTTCTCCATGCATTGGGGTCTAGTGGCAAAGATGCAAGTTCCACCTGGATCCCTAAGTCTCCTTCACATCCCCATGGTTGCGTTTTTCCTCCTGTACCCAGTCGTTCTGAGTTAACGGTTGGGGACAGCAGTCCATCAAGTGGGACTGAGGTTTCCTTGGATGCCCCCTGCATTGGTGCTGATGTGGATTATTAGGAACAAGGACCTGGGCTCATTAGTCAATAAGATACATCTATCTGGTATTTTTTGCTTTCAGCTCAAATTCATCTGACATCAACAGTGATATTCCTCTTCCATGTCCTTGTCAGATCTGGCTTAAACCTCTGGCAACTCCCTGTCAATGTACTGTTGCAGTCATTTTTGAATTATCTTGAGCATAATTTTACTAGCATTTGATATTAATGATGTTGTCTGATGATTTCCGTGTTCTGTCGGGTCACCTCTCTTTGGAATGGGTACAAATATGGATCTCTTCCAACCAGTTGACCTGGTAGCTGTCTTCCAAATTTGTTGTCATAGATAAGTGAATGTCTTTGGTGCCTCATCAGTTTGTTGAAAGATTTCAATTTGTATCCCATCAATTCCTGGAGCCTTGTTCTTTGCCAACGGCTTCAATGCATCTTGAACTTCTTTCTTCAGTACAATTGGCTCTTGATCATATGTTACTTCTTGAAATAGTTGAACAGCAACCATTTCTTTTCGAGACAGTGACTCTGTGCAAATGATGTATTGCATTAGGCAAATCTGCTGCACAAGCCCTCTTTAAAGTGTTCAAGAGTAAAGATGTCTGTTTGAGGACTAAGGTGCACCTGACCCAAGCCATGGTATTTTCAATGTCCTCATAAGCCTGTGAAAGTTGGACAATGAATAAGGGAGACCATAGAAGAATTGATGCTTTTGAGTTATGATGTTGAAGAAGAACATTAAAGGTACCACGGACTGCCAGAAACAAGCAAATCTATATTGGAAGAAGTACAACCAGAATGCTCCGTAGGAGCCAAGATGACCAGACTTCTGCTCTCATACTTTGGACATAGTATCAGGAGGGACCATTCCCTGGAGGACATCATACTTGGTAAATTGAGGGTCAGCAAAAAAAGAGGAAGACCTCAATATGATGGATTGGCACAGTGGCAGCAGCAGTGGGCTCAAACATAGCAGCAATTGTGAGGATGACGCAGGACCGGGTGGTGTTTTGTTCTGCTGTGCTTAGTGCTGTGAGTCAGAACCAACCTGATGTACCTAACAATAACAAAGGACCTGGGCTCATGGACAGAGGGACGAGGAGCTCAGGTGTTCCCCACCTCGAGGAGGCAGCTTACTGTCTGTCATCATGTTCTCCACAGGTCTCTGCTCTGCAGTGTCCACTTTCTGACCCTGGCCTTCCTGTTCCTGAGCATGCTCAGGGCTGTCCTTTGGGTCAACAGGCCCTAGAGAGTCCCTGGGGGGAGGTTGTATCAGTCCAACTATGAGAACCAATATTTCTAGTGCTCAGGATGCCCTGTCCTCAGATCCAGACCCTCAGGTGGAATTAAAATCATTTTCTCAGCAACAAATCCTGTGTCACTGTTTAGGTTTCTATCAGAAAGCTCTAACCTGTTTTGATTACATTTTTAATTCATGCAATATGTCATACACATAAAGTAATATATCTTATAAATAAGTATACCATTAACAAGTAATTTTCTTCAGCATTTGCTTGCCCATCACAGTCCCCAACAGGGATGCATTTCTCAAAAGCACATGATTCTTATGGCTTCTTGCATCGCTCACAGCCTTGAAAATTTCACCAATTTCTCTTCCTTCCTCTTTCAGTCTCATTTGCCAGTGATAAGTGACCCAAAGAGGAAGAACTAGAGTATAAGTGAGCAAAAGCAGAAGGGCTGGAAGATGAAGGAGTTAAGTTTGTAGTGTGTTCTTGTTGATGGGCTCCCCACAGGGCAAAGTGTAAAGATGCATCTCTGGCTGCTCCTCATCCCCCTCCTCTTCTGGCTTACAGGTGAGTAGGGGCCTGAGTCTACATCTAAGAGACACATTTCTCCAGCAAGGAATGATTGGCAGGGATGGGCAGGTATCTTGCCAAGAAGCTGACCCTATTTCTAAGTTATTAAGTGCCATTGAGTCAGTTCTGACTCATAGCAACCCTGTATAGGGTCTCTGAGGAGTGGCTGATGGGTTTGAACCGCCGACTTTTTGGTTGACAGTCCAGTGTTTATCCTACAGAGCCACACTAAATAATACTTTATTATTATTAATATCCATCCACCATCCATCCACTCCATCCACCCTTCCATCCATCCATCCACCCATTCATTCAGAGTCTACAATCACCAATGCAGAAATATTGAGCATAAGCATATTTCCTGACATTATCAAACAGACAGAAGGAGCAACCCTTTGGTCAAGGGTATGTGGGAGACCTGATTGCTCAGGTTCACTGGTGAATACCTGTTTCTGGACTGTCAGCTTTGTTAATGCCTTCTGAGCAAGGAAATACTTGAGGGAAGAGGTGAGAATGTAGGGGGCTTTGAAGAAAGGAAAGAGGGGGTTTTCCCAGGCAGGTAGGGAGAGGTGATTCTAGGCATTTAGGGCAGAAGGAAACAATAGATATTGCTGAGGAACCAGAAAAGTCAAGAAGAGGTAGGATTGGTGGGAACAGAGGGAAGCAGAGGCGGTGAGATATGGGAGGCGATAGAGAGTTGGAGTAACTTTTAAGTTGATGGGTATCATCTTGGCCCAAAATGATGGAGAATTCCTTAACTTCTAAGTGTTGGATGCCCAGGGCTCAGCCATTGGTGTTTTCTCTTCTCTTTCTCATGACTCCTTTTTTGACCTCATCTGTACTCTTGGCTTTAAATACCACTTCTATGTAGATGCTTTCCAATTTTGTTTTCCTAGCTTGAACTTTCTTTGAGATTACAAAATCTTATATCCAACTTATACTCAATATTTTTATTGAGTAACTTGATTACAATATTTTTGTTGAGTATCTTGAGTATAACTCAAGATTTATCCTCAAGATCTTATATTCAATATTTCCATTTGGATTTCAGACATGACCTTACTGAACTACATGACCCAATCTTCCCATTTAAACCCACTCCCCTACAGTCTTCCCCATCTTTGAGCTTGGAAATATTATCTTTCTAAGTGTTCAGGCAAACCTGGGAGACATCCGTGTCTTTCTTTCTTTCCCCATAATGATCCTCAGAGAACATGAGTCAGATTAATAGATGGGTATTATTTTGTTGTTGTTTGGTGCCATTGAGTCGGTACTGACTCATAACAACCCTATGCACAACAGAACAAAATGCTCTCTGGTCTTGCACCAATCTCACAATCATTGCTACATTTGACCCATCACTGCTGCCACTGCGCCAAACCACCTCATTGGGGTTCTTCCTCTTTTTCCCCGACCTTCCATTTTACCAAACATGATAATATCCCTCTTAAGGGACTGGTCCTTCCTGATAATATGTCCTAAGTAAGAGAGATGAAGCCTGGCCATCCTGGCTTCCAAGGAGCATTCAGCCTGTACTTCTTCTAACACCGATCTATTTGTTCTTTTATTAGCCTATGGTACTTTTAATATTCTCCTCCAACACCATAGCTCAAATGCATCAATTCTTCTACGGTCTTCCTTATTCACTGTTCAAATTTCATATGCATATTAAGTTATTGAAAATATCATGGCTTGGGTTTGGTGCACCTTAGTCCTCAAACTGACATCTTTGTTCTAGAACACTTTAAAGCGGTTTTGTGCAGAAATCGTCTGATTTCTTGACTGCTGCTTCCCTGAGTGTTGAAGGTTGATCTGAGCAAAATGAAATCTTCAACAACTTCAATCTCATCTCCAAAAATCCAGTGGTGAGGATTTTTGTTTTCTTTACATTGAGGTACAATCCATACCAAAGGCTATGTATGGTCTTTGATCTTCCGTATCTTAAGTCCTCTTCACTTTCAACAAGCAAGGTTGTATCATCTGCACATCACAGATTGTTTATGAGTCTTCCTCCAATCCTGATGCCACGTCTTTCTTCAGAGAATCCAGCTCCTCAATTTATTTGCTCAGCATACAGGTTGAATAAATGTGGTGAAAGACAACAATGCTGGTGCACACCTTTCCTGATTTTGAAACATTTGGTATTCCCTTGCTCTGTTGGAACAACAGCCTCTTGGTGTATATTTGTAATTGTTGTTGTTGTTATGTGCCGTGGAGTCGGTTCTGGCTCATAGCCACCCTGTACAGGGTTTCCGAGGCTGTAAATCTTTATGGGAGCAGAAAGCCTCATCTTTCTCCCGCAGAACAGCTGGTAATTTCGAACTTCTGACCTTGAGGTTCACAGCCCGATTTGCAACCACTATACCACCAGAGCTCCTTACAGGTTCCTTATTAGCACAATAAAGTGTTCCAGAATATTCAATCTCTGTAATGTTGTCCACAGCTTGTCATGAGCCACACAATTGAAAGCCTTTGCATACTCAATAAAGCACAAGTAAACATTTTCCTAGTATTCTGTGCTTTCAGCCAAGATCTACCTGATATCAGCAATTATATCCCTCATTCCATGTCCTCTTCTGAATTTGACTTGAACTTCTGGTAGTTCTCTGCCACTGTTTGGTTACAGCCATTTTTGAATTATCTTTAGCAAAATTTCACTTGCTTGTGATAGCAATGATATTGTCCAATTATTTCTGCATTCCACTGGGTGACTTCTCTTTGGAAGGGGCACAAATATGGATCTCTTCCAGTCAGCAGACAAGATAGTTGTCTTCCAAATTTCTTAGCATAGATGAATGAGTACCTCCATTGCCGCATCAGTTTGTTGAAAGATTTCAATTTGTAGTCCATTAACTCTCAACGTCTTGTTCTTTGCCAATGCCTTCAATGAACCTTGAACTTCTTCCTTCAGTATCATTGGCTCTTGATCATGTTACCTCTTGAAATCGTTGAACATAGACCATTTCTTTTTGGTACAGTGACATTGTGTATTCCTTTCATCTTCTTCTGATGCTTTCTGCATCATTCAATATTTGCTGACATAATCCTTCAGTACTGCAGTCGAGGCTTGAGTATTTTTCTTCAGTTCCCTCAGCTTGAGAAAAGCTGAGTGTCTTCTTCCCTTTTGGTTTTCTAACTTCAGGTCTTGGCACATTTCATTATAATATTTGATGTCTTCTCTAGCTGCCCTTTGAATTTTCTATACATCTCTTATTTTCTCATTTCTTCCATTTGCTTTAGCATCTCTACACTGAAGAGCAAGTTTCAGAGTCTTTTCTGACATAAATTTTGGTCTATTCATTCTTCCTTGTAGTCTTAATAGGTTGCCAGTACCTGACATCTGTACGATAGGCACTGGACTGTTAACTACAAGGTTGGCAGTTCAAACCCAACAGCCACTCCTTGGAAATCCTCTACAGGGATGCTATGAGTCTGACCCGACTTGACAGCACTTACCAATGACAACAGAGTCCTGATATGGCATTGTAGGGTAAGTGCAGGAATGCAAGGTCAGTTTGAACCACAAGGTTGGTTCAAACTCACTAGCGTTCTTTGGAAACCTTATGCTGGGTTGCTATGAGTTGAAATGGACTTGAAGGCAGTTAGAAACAACAACAAATGATGGGAAACATTTAATTTAAAAAAATTACCCTGTTATTGGTAATTCAGAAATTAGATTCTCTGCTTCCTCTCTCCCCTCACACATACTATTATCTAAAATTATTTAAGTATATGACTGTGAATGGGAAGAAATGATTGTTGTTAAGTGCCGTCAAATTGGTTTAGCTCATAATGACCTGTAGAGGGTTTTCAAGGAGCAGGTGGTGGGCTTGAACTGCTGACCTTGTGGTTTACAGTTCAGTGCTTATCCTACAGAAATCAGGTATTGGCAGTTTTCCCATTTTAATTTATGTGTACATATTAAATATAAATGTGGGTACAGAAAGCAAGTCAGAATATTCCAGTTAAAAAGTTTCAGCAGTTCAACTTTATATCAATGATAAGTAAACCTGTTAAAATTTTCTAGACAATTTGGATTAAAAAAAACAAAAACAAATAAATTTCTTATTGATGACAACTAAGTGGGAGTCCTAATGTGATGTTGTGGGTTAATGCCACAGGCTGCGAGGTCATTGGTTCAAGCATACTAGCTGCTCTTCAGAAACCCTATTTAGGGTCACCATGTGTCGGAACCAAGACGATGACACTTAACAACAACAACAACCAAGTTCTTTGGTCTAAAAATGATCAAGCATACAATCAAGATGTATTGATAATTACTGGTGATTGGAATGTGAAAGTTGGAAACAAAGAGGAAAGATCAGTAGATGGATAATATGACCTTATTATAGAAATGATACTGGAGATCCCTTGATAGAATTTTGTACGACCAACAATTTATTCATTTTGACGACAAAAAACAGTTACTGTACATGTGGTCCTCATCAGATGTAATACACAGAAATCAAATTGACTACATCTGTGTAAAGTGACAGTGGAAAAGCTCCATACCATCAGCCAAAACAAGGCCAGGGCAGA
>NW_006408650.1:8138676-8140515 GCF_000296735.1 Chrysochloris asiatica
TGTCTAGTCAGTTCCAACTCATAGTGACCCTGTATAGGGTTTCCTAGGAGTAGCTGGTGAGTTGAACCGCTGACCTTGCCTATCCTACAGGGACAAAGTTGTCCCTCAAATACAAGGTGAAGTCAGGACATTTCCAGATAAACAGATATTAAAGAATTTATTAAAAACCAAGTCAACCTTACAAGAAATACTAAAAGTAATTCTTTGGAAAGAGAAACAACAGCAGAAAATAACCTGAGATTATTATACATGACAGCATCAACCAGAAGTCAACCCAGGTATAGAAGCATCCGAAGTAAAACAAACTTTCAAATGGAGAGGAAGTCAAGATGATTTCAAGTGCGTTTGTTTAAATGATTATATATTCCTGAGTGTTTTTGTGTACATCCCCTGCCCCCCCCCAAATATATACACAGAGGGAATAGAAGCAAATATTGTTGAATGATGATGCATTGAGGAGATTGTGATCATTGCAATGAAATGATGAGTGTAAAACTGATGTTCTCCCATATAAACTATCATGCAATTCACAATAAAAATTTAAAAACAAAACAAAACACATTTGCCATCTACAACAACAACAACAGCAAAAAGATGATTTCAAGATAGAATAGACTGTTAAAACTTGGGAAGAAATTATCAATTATAGGTGACCTCAAGGAAAATTAATAAACCATTTCATCAAAATAAAAAAGAGGAAAATCATGAAAATGTAATAAACACTAAAACAATAACAAGGAAGGAAATAATATGAAAGTCCACAGACAAAATGAACTCAGCACAGAAAATTATTATTATTACTATTTTTAACAACTGCAAGCTTATTTATATATATGTACAATATTTATATATATAAATAAGCTTGCAGTTGCTGAAAAAAAGAAAAAAAAAAAGAAATAATAAAGATTAGAGCAGAAATGCAAGAGGCCTTCAAAAAATCCTTGGAAAAATTCCACTACATTTAAATTCAATTCATTTTTTGAAGAGAGCATATAATACTGACACCAACACCAGGCAAAGACATCACTGAAAAAGAAAATTATAGACCAATATCTCTCATTAACATAGATGCAAAAAAATAACAATACATCATGATAAAGTGGGATGCGTACAAGGTATGAAAAGGTGGAACTGTAGAAAAACAGTGAATGTAAACTACCGCATAATTAAAAGGGAAAGTACCACGTGATCATATCAATTGACATTGAAATGGCATTTGGCAAAATCCAATAATCACTGCAAAATAAGGGTAGAAGGAAAATTCCTCAATATAATTCAGGGAACATCTACAAAGCCAAAAGTCAACACTAGTCTCAAATGGAGAGACTGAAAGTATCCCCCTTATGAGCAGGAACTAGACAAGGATGCCCTTTATCACCACATTCTTATTCAACATTGTACTGAAAGTCTTAGCCAGAGCAATAAGATAAGCAGAGGAAATAACAGGCAAATTGGTATAGAAGAAGAAAAACGTTCTCCATTTGCAGATGATAGAATCTTTTGCTGTCATTGTTAAGTGTTGTCAAGTCAGTACTGACTCATAGAAACTCTGTATAGGTCTTCTAAGGAGGGGCAAGTGGCTTGGAAACACCAACTTTGCAATTCAAACTGATCTTGTGGTCCAGTGCTTATCCTGTAGTGCCACACCAGGACTTCTACATAAATTATATATGTTATTATATATTTGTATGTTTTATATATAATATCGGACTCCTATATAATCATACACACACACACACATATAGTCCTGGTATGGTGCTGTGTGTTAATGCACTGGACTACAAAGTCGGTTTGAACCACAAGGTTGGTGGTTCAAGTTCACCAGCTGCTCCTGGGAAA
>NW_006408650.1:8148075-8149592 GCF_000296735.1 Chrysochloris asiatica
TTTCAAGAAGTATCTTCTGTTCTTCTAGCAGCTCTAGGCTGGTCTGCTTGTCCTGGTTCCCTTTTGATATCATAGAAGATAGAATCAAGTACGTGGTTCCCACCTCCCCACCCCCCTTTTTTTTCCTTGCAGGCATTTATCTGGTAGTGTAGTTTTGTCCATTTGTGGTGAAGTCATCCTTAGCTCTAACCACTTTGAACTTTGGCTTTGCAGAGTCTGATACAGTCTAAAGTTTTCATTTGACAGAGACTATAATGGACCCTCCAAGTGGCACAAAAGGTGAGACACTTGTCTACTAACTGAAAGGCTGACAGTGAAACCCACTCAAAGGCTCCTTGGAAGAGAGTCCTGGCAATCTTCATCTGAAAGGTCACAGCCATTGAAGATCATATGCGCAATTCTACTCTGAAACACATGATTCTCCATGACTCAGAATCTACTTGATGATGACCGGTGGTGATGGGATGATCATCCTTATCATCATCAGCATGATATAATTATATAGAAGAGGTTGTTTTGTGTCATCGAGTTAACTCCAACTCAGCAACCCCATGTGACAGAGCAGAACTGTCCATAGGGTTTTATAAGCTGTAATCATTATGGGAGAGTAGGATAAGCACTTGACCATAAGATCAGTTTGAACCCCAAGGTCCGCAGTTCATATTTACCAGCTGCTACACCCTCGGAAACCCTGTACAGGGTCGCTATGGGTCGGAACCGACTCGACGGCACTTAACAACAACAACAACCTCAGAAACCCTATACAGGGTCGCTATGAGTCAGACCCTACTGGAGGGCACTCAACAACAACAATCATTATGGGAGCAGAACAGGTCCTTTTTCCGTGGACTTGCTGAGTGGGTTTGAACAGTCAACATTTTGGTTAGCAAATGAATGCTTAATCCTTGTGTCACCAGGCCTCTAATATAAAAGGGGGCTTCAAAAAGTTCATGGAAAAATTCCATAATTTTTAAATTACATTTTTCTGAAATCTTTTTCTATCTTCTTTGTAGAGATAGATGTTAATACTATTGTCCCCATTTATAGGACAAAAGGCACAGAGTGGTTAATTTGCCCAAGTTCACAGGACTTGTTGTAAGTGGTGGAGCTCGGGTTCAAACCCAAACCTCCTGGCACAGCTGTCCCTTTAATGAGGACTTTGATTGCCTTATAGTGCACAAAAGATAACATCCCCTCTCCCTTAACAAGAATTACTCCCAGGGCTCTTTCAAGTGCTCCAATATACTCTCATCTTGTATTTATGCTACACAACCTTGTTGTTGTTGTTGTTGTTGTTAGGTGCCATTGAGTCGGTACTGACTCATAGCGACCTTATGCACAGCAGAACTAAGTACTGCCCTATCCTGGGCCAACCTCACTATTGTTGAACCCATTGATGCTGCCACTTTGCCAATCCATCTCGCTGGGGTCTTCCTCTTTTTCTCTGACCCTCCATCTTACCAAACATGACATCCTTCTCCAGAGACTGGTCCTGTCTGACAATATGTCTTAAGTAT